>NC_134092.1:133979305-134336302 GCF_000715075.1 Nicotiana tabacum | reverse complement strand
GAACGAAACGCCATCTTCTTTGAGTAAAATGGCAGCTAGAACACCATAGTTGCTTATAAACACCAAAAGTAATAAATTTAAAAGCACAAATAGGCAGAAGGCCGTCAGGAAAACTTGTAAGGGAATGCAGGAATATGTAAGATGAGGCTTCAGCTTAGGAACTGGTTAAAGAGAAGAAAGGAATCTCAATATAGTAGTTGAATATGAAGGTGAAGAATGACAAGGTAATTTAAAATAAGAACTTTCTATTAACCCTGTACTACAACTTCTTCCAGCCACTTCACTGCTGGGTAACTCTTTCCTATTATATTCAGTCCTCCTAAAAGGGACAGCTTTTAGATACCTGCATAAAAAGAAAAAGACAAAAACTTAAAACTTCAGCAAGGAATCCAGTCTAAACTTTGCTTTCCCATAAAACAATGTGGCATTCTTCCACAAGATTCTTCAATAGGATACAGTCTAATTATAATAGGTAAGGAAAGGAAATTATACACGACCAATTAGCTGTTGCTCGTCTAATGCCCCATCCTTGCCACCTCCCACTTCCCCTGCTTCTTGTTGCAGACTCTTTAAGCGCAAACCTAGAAGAAAAATGAAAGGAAGTACTGCTATAAGACTTGAGGCAAAATTGTGCTGGTAAAACATTCACTTGTGGTTGGTGACATGATATAAGAAAGCCAAAATTGATATCTCCAAAGAATTCAACTAATTCTATTTAAGTGACCAAGTCACACCAATGTTACACCACAAAATATTACTCCCTAGTAATGCAAAAGGCAACTAATCCTTACACTGTCTGAATTGGTTTTTTCTTCTTTTATCTTTTTCCACTTCTTCGAGACAAGGGGGTGAGCGAGAAGGGAAAATGGTGGGATTTGAGAGGTATATATATATATATAGAGAGAGAGAGAGAGAGGAGCCAATAATTCCGGGGAAATTAGTCATGTGTGGACTGCAAACAATGACCATAAAACTAGTGAGAAAGAAAGTCACAGAAAGAAAAGTGCCAACAGAAAAAGATTAATATTTTCTTTTCACTCTAGTTCTCAAGCTGTAGGGAAGACTAGGGGGTTCCCTCTCAAAAACTGAAAAGAATACTCCAAACGGGAAGCTAAGTGTGTGGTATTCAATAGAAAGGGATAAAACTGCTAACTATTGATAAATTTATCACGCAGGAAGGATTTTTTTTAACAAAATACATGTATCCGATGACACCACAGAAACATATGGAATGCCCAAAAGTTCAAGTGAACAAAATACTCAATTTTCACTGCTATACAGTCTAACCATCTTCCTATGAAAAATCAAGAATATTTTCCCTTAAAATTAATATGTTGCCAAAATTTGACCTGTCACCATGAGTGATGATTAAATACTAAATCGCAGTATGGCATAGTGTTATTTCTCTTGTGACAAGTATTGTACAGTGACATTGTAGTTTGTCTTCTTTTTCTCACGCCGGAAATGACCTGGAGTTTAAGTTCCAATGTAGCAAGCTTGCTATCATTGGAAAAAGTTGACCATCTTTGGTCATGCATAAAACTGCCAGAGCTAACATAAAAAAGAGAAAACCAACCACTTGTGGCCCACTTCTCATCGTCCCCATTTAGGCAAAAGCCTAAAAGACAATTAGGAGTTTTATCTCCCAGAAGAAAGTGACTTAGTACCAAAACCTGGTCTCTAAATGTAGATTGCCCTTATTTAGATTCTATGTTAGATAAAGCTTAATAAAGGCAAATAAAACCTTCAGAAGGTAGAGTACTAGTTCACAATACGGCTAGCAAATAGTACTAAAAATCTAATTCATGGTAACTGCATATACCTCATCCACAAAATACACCCTCATAGGACCCCAGCATCCATTAATAGGAAACAACCACCATCCACATGCAAATTAGTATGACTAGGAAAGGAAATTGACCTAGGGGAAATGAGGCTCTCTACAATGTTATGCATCCCTATTTACTACACTCAATAAAGGTAATAGATTTGAGGGACACTCTGGTGACCTGATAGTCAAAAGGCAAAATCAATTTATGAGAAGAGAAAATTTCAAACACAGTTCAATTAGAAACACTAAAATCAGTCAAGTTAAATGGTTGTATCAAAGTCAACTACATGAGATGGTCACAAGTCAGCCTCCGCACAACTCTGACTAATTCACCAGGTACCTGCTATCTTCGTACCAATTCAGGTACCGGATAACTCTGTCTACCAAAGCTTCGACGGATAGGAAGAAATCACCTAGCGTTTTTTATCTCTACCGGAATTTGAACCTAGATCTCCTATGGTCTATTCTAACTTCATTGACCGCTAGACAATACCATGAGGTGCTAGTCAAAAAGATCAAATATTAACATGTAAAATGACTTCCTAAATGGGACCCCACAAAGTAAATAACTTCAATAATAGGTGCACTTGCATAGACATTCCCACCAAAATTAATGAGGTCAGCTAAACAAAGACTTTTAGCAAGAAGACTTTGAAAAAGTCACCATAATGTGTTAGTAAACGTATCCTAACTCATCAATGGCCATTGTAAAGACTCAACATTTTACATGACACCACAAGAAATAACAAAAGTAAACAGTATTTCTGACACACCAAAAACAGTATTTTAGTACTAACATTATTTAAGTGAAACAAATATATGCACCATCACATTATTGTTTACTAGCATTTTATCCATTAAAGATAGAAAAGACACATGCTACAACTTTTTTTTAATAACTGTGGTGTTCGGCCAGCTTGCCTGCAACTCGATTAAAAATGCAATTAACAACCCCATTCTCAAGAATGCTCCTAAATCAACCCCTTATTTTCATTTCTATGCAACACAAATCTAACAAAATAAAAAAGTTTCAATCTTTTCATCAGGAAAATACTAGAGATTTTATAACGAGCTTATAAATGTCAAAACTTTAAAGTAAACCAGCATCAGGAAACTACCAAAAAATGTAACATTGATAAAAAAGAAACAATTTTGAGACATACCCACTTCTTTATATGATGAAAGGATCTTTCCCTTTTAACAATCTCTCAAGATGTGATCAGATCAGAACCGTTAGATCAATGGAACAAAACGGGTATAAAAGAGTAAATTTGGATGAAATGTGTTGAACAAACACAGGGATCAAAAGATTATATGAAAATGTTTATGAGTTTTGGAGAGATTGAGGGCGGGTTTCAAGATCCAGAAAAGCTAGAAGTGGGGAAGAGAGAAGAAGAAGAAGAAGCAGAGAGAGAAGGGAGCAAAGGGGGGAGAAAGCCAGATTTTACAACTATTGCAATTGGAGTAGATGGGTCACATTAAATGGGCTTTAAAATCTGGTTCTTCTTCTAATGGATCCGAGTTCTTTTTGGCCCAATTCAATATAGAGCAAAATAACGTTAAAATAGCACGGGCTAGCCAGTTTTCGGACTGGTCATTCAAAAATAGCCAGTATTTGCAAAGTCATTGAAAAATAGTTACTATTTTGCTGCAACAGGTACCGGTCCAGCATAATATACTGGAGATCGGTGCACCTGTGTATGAACTTCCAGCATATTATACTGGACCGGTATATTATACTGAAACTCCAGCATATTATGCTGTAATATTTTCCGGATTTTGAACAGTGTTTTCGTTCAGATTTATCTTTACATGAAAAGTGGCTAAATTTTAATTACTTTTAAAATTGTAGCTATTTTTGAATGACCACTTATAAATTTATCTATTTTTGAATTTCTCCCCAAAATATGTTAGATGGAACGGATCTTTACCCAAATAGTCGTTCATATTCATTATTTACTTTTTCTAGTCATATACATAATTTATACATTGATTATACATAATTATTTATTTATATATATATATATATATATATATATATATAATACATAAATTATGTATATATTATATCTTCACCGGCTATTTTTAATTTAAGCGATTGGATGAGCGGCCATTTGGGTTAATTCTTTTTCTTTAAAATCACTTATACTTTGATGAAATTTTTTTAAACAATAGCCTCGCTAGATTTCTAAGGCAATCTGGGCAGGATTTCGTAGGCTGTCAGAATTTTTGGGTAGAATTTTAAAGCGCGCAACAATTATGATGAGCGTCAAGATTTCGTCACACATATATATGTTGCTTTATCTATTCCCTCCATGGGTCGTCAGTTGTTTAGGCGACCTATAAGATGCAAGTTGTTTACGGTTTAAATTTTTCTGCAGTTTCTCTACAAACGTATAAACTCCCAACCCGCAGAAATGATAATCGGTAAAGTTGATGTCGTGTGATCAGGAGGTTACGGGTTCGAACCGTGAAAATAGTCTTTTACAAAAATACAAATAAATTTGTGTACGATAAACTCTTATAGTCCGACCTTTTTCAGACCCCGCACATAATCAGAGCTACGCATACCGGACTGTTTTTTTTTTGTTTTGTTTCTTTTTTAGTTTTGTAAATGGCAGTACTGCAACTCTGTTGCCATTGCTTTGAAGTTTGAATAAATTTGGCACTCAGAAAGAAGCAGCAGTAAAACACACTTCCCCATTTAATTTTCTGTGTAACCTTTCTTTCTCTCAATTCTTATCCAATATCTTTGGATATAGTATATTTGTTACGGGTTCAATCAATTTCAGCAGTTTCATATAGAGTATATAATTCTATATATATAGAACCTACTAAAAAATTTTACAAATATTAAATTTCGAACTTATTATTCCAAAAGTTCAATAGGATCAATTTTAAAAGTCCAAGTACTTATATTTTAATCTTGAATTTGACTTTGTATATCGCACACATTACTACTTGTATAGGTCAAAATCTGATTATAATAGCCGACCTAGTTGGAATCTCGCCTAAGGGGCGGGGTAGGGAGGACCACCACGTCCTATACAAGTAGGTCGTTTTTCGTTTTTCTCTCTCTATTCTCTCCTTCTATTTTCTTCCAAAAATGATGTACAATTGACCGCCTCCTAGATCTTATTAAGAAAGAAATGAAAAGATGAATGTAGATCGTTTGCTCTTATTTTACTATATTCATTAATTTCCGAATTCGTTTTTAAATTTGGATTTTATTATGTTTAACTAAGATTGACCTCATCTTTATCTCTATTTGTTTCAATCATAAAGGTTTTGACATCTTTTGGTCAAACAATTTGGCGCCGTCTGTGGGAATTTCTTAGTGAAATTTCCTAGTCTCATCCAGATAAAAAACTAGAAACATAATCACCCACCAAAAAGAGCGGTAAGTAAACCTCACGTGCCAATCCAGATCATGATATTGTATGCAAGCAGAAGTGACAACCAACATCCTCCCCCATACACCGGGCGGTCCATGAACCAGCTAAGGCAAGCCCAACACACGCGGAGCAAGAGCACAAAAAAGAAGGGGAAAAAGAGCTGAATGCGGCCACTGAATTTAGAAATCACTACCCCATCAACCATTGAAATGCCAGACAAAGCGAGCAACGGTATAGATCCACCCTCATTCACCGACTCATTGGATCGGGTAAGGAAAATATCATTTTTGGCTCACATTCTGTTGTTTGCTTAAACAGGAACACAAATGTCGTGCAGGCGAGCGAGCAAAGAAACATCTCAACTGGAGAATGGGAAACTACTACAAAGCAACCGAAATATCGCTCATCTGACATTCCAACTTCTAGAAAATGACGCCCCTTAAGCCGCACTCTCTCTCCCTCACCTGGGAATCGTCCCAATAGGGCTTTCCCGGAAGCTGAAGGACTGAATCGATAAGGGGGACGCCCCAACTTCAAAGTGTAATTCATCACCCTACCCGCCAACGGCATCCCCAGACCGGAAAAAAAACAAGACAAGAAACTTCAACATTACACTCTCCAATGTAAACAAAATCAAGCGAACTGGGACTCCCCCAGAGGATACCTGACTCTCCAAAAAACTGGGACTGACGACGGGTTAAACATTTCGACAAGTTCGAAATAACACCCTTTAAGACCAAAGGCCATTGCCAAAAAGAAGAGTTCGACCTCGATCGAATAACGACAGGTTAACATTTCGACAAGTTCGAAATAACACCCTTTAGGGCCAAAGGGCCATCGCCAAAAAAAGAGTTTGACCTCGATCGAACAACGACGAGAAAACATTTCGACAAGTACGAAATAACACCCTTCAAGGCTAAGGGCCATCGCCAAAAAGAAGAGTTTGACTCGATCGAACAACGACGGGTTAGCATTTTGACAAATTCGAAATAACACCCTTTAAGGCCAAGGGCCATTGCCAAAAAGAAGAGTTTGACCTCGATCGAACAATGACGGGTTAGCATTTCGACAAGTTCGAAATAATACCTTTTAAGGCCAAGGGACATCGCCAAAAAGAAGAGTTCGACCTCGATCGAACAATGATCGGTTAGCATTTTGACAAGTTCGAAATAACACCCTTTAAGGCCAAGGGCCATCGCCAAAAAGAAGAGTCCGACCTCGATCGAATAACGACGAGTTAGCATTTCGACAAGTTCAAAATAACACCTTTTAAGGCTAAGGGCCATCACCAAAAAGAAGAGTTCAACCTCGATCGAACAACGACGGATTAACATTTCGACAAGTTCGAAATAACACCTTTTAAGACCAAGGGCCATCGCCAAAAAGAAGAGTTCGACCTCGATCGATCAGCGATGGGCTAACATTTTGACAAGTTCGAAATAACACCTTTTAAGGCTAAGGGCCATCGCCAAAAATAAGAGTCTGACCTCGACCGAACAACGATGGGTTAACATTTTTACAAGTTCGAAATAACACCCTTTAAGGCCAAGGGCCATCGCCAAAATGAAGAGTTCGACCTTGATCGAACAACGACGGGTTAACATTTCAAGAAGTTCAAAATAATACCCTTTTATGGCCAAGGGTCATAGCCAAAAAGAAGAGTTTGACCTCGATCGTACGACGACGCTTTAACATTTCGACGAAAGTTCAAAATAACACCCTTAAGGCCAACGGCCATCGCCGAAAGATCAACGACTTTATTCAGACTCACACGACGAAGTCTTACTCAGTTTGGCTAAGTTTAAACCCCCTAAGAATCGGGCATCGACCACATGGGAATCCAAAATTTCACGCCAAAATTATGCAAAGGAGAAGGAAGAAAAGTGCAAAAAACATACACCAATGAATTTTTTTATTTAAAGCAGTCGCGCTAATAGTCACAAATTACACACAGCTAAAAGTCGGGCAAGTCCAAAGAAAAAAAAAAGAGAAAAACACAAAGACAACAAACCAAAAAAGAAAAGAACAACAACACAAACAAAGATTAACAATTCTTTCACTCGGCGTCATCACCGTCGCCCTCCTCATCACCGTCTCAGGAAGTATCTTTTCAGCATCAGCATCCTCGTCGGCCCCCGCCGTCGCATGATCATATCCACAATTAACACGAGCCTCTCATGCCTTAGCCCGCGCCCCTTCATATGCGGCCTCAGAAACATTACCTGCTTCCCACAAACTCCAATATATGTCTCGCTGGGCTTTAGCATGCACCCAGAGCTCGTGCAAATGACGGGGAACAGAAAGAGAGGCAGATCTGACTTGGGCCAACAATTACGCCTTCTCGGCCTTTAG
Source organism: Nicotiana tabacum (assembly GCF_000715075.1). NCBI lineage: Eukaryota > Viridiplantae > Streptophyta > Magnoliopsida > Solanales > Solanaceae > Nicotiana > Nicotiana tabacum. The sequence goes on along the minus strand of NC_134092.1, from coordinate 134,328,724 downwards.
AGCAGCGACCCGGTCCCATAAAATTGATGTTTCCCAATCAATGTCGATAATACGCTCTTCGAGTGTCACCGTTGCCTTTTCAGATTCTTGCTCGGATCGAAGGACGCGGATAGTGTCCTCTAAAGCCGACGCCTAAGAAATCTCCATGTTCTCCAACTCGGAAACCTTTCTCTCCAGTTCGGCCAACTTTCCCACCCATTCCGCACTCAGTGCCTCAACCCTTATGGCCTTTTGGTCCAACTCGAACTGCATCAACCGCACCTTCGCCTGGAGATGCTCGCACTCTGCAGCAACCCCTTTACCCAGCTCAAGTTCTTCGTCATTTGCAGGAAGTTGCTTCTCGAGCACGCTACTCCTGTGAATGGACTGCATCAACTCATGGTCCCTCTTTTCTAGTTCCTCACTAAGGGATCGATCACCAACGCTCGCCTTCAACCGCTCGTGCATCTCGCGACACTTGTTGCGGTAGCGCTGATACTTCTCCAACATTGTAAGGAAAATTTTGGCCCGAGTGTCGGCCTTACGAGCACTCTCAATCTCCACCATGTACGTTTGAAAAATGAAAAAGGTCGACTAAGGCTAAGATCACCAAAGATGAAAAGAACATAAAAGAAAGAAAAAACTTACCCTCAGGCCCATAGTGGACACTTCATGCATCAAATCAATATCATGAACATCCCGGAGAGCCTTGCTCTCGGCGGTAGAACACAAGAGGTCAAATTGCGGTACCAGGTCTTTCGTATCCCCTAGGAAGTTGATACCCGACAAGATTTTGAGTATATAGGATGGGCCTCCCGCATGTACCACCGAACGAGTAAGGCCCTCTTCAAATATCCTGATGTCGTCAGGATCAAGATCAGACTCAAATTCGTAGTTATCGATCACGACACCTTTCCCCCTATCTACGACCGAAGAAGGAACATGACCCGGTCCAGAAGATGAAGGCCTACCCAAAGTAATAACAGCAACCTTGGGACTATGACTCCCCGTAACAGTAGTTTGTTGGTCATTTGAGATGGCCGGAATCTCTATCGACGGGTTGATCACGGCAACCGGTTCCACCTCCGTAGACGGGTTAGCATCGTTCCCCGTCTATGATTCCATCATGGGGACATCGTCCTCTAAACATATCACGATCGACGAAGCCGTTTCAGACTCCACCTATCGTTTCTTTGACGGTCCCTCGCCATCCTCAGTACGGGAAGATTCCCCGTTTGGACGGACAATAGAAATCGGAGCCCCAAGTTAAGAAACGGCTTCCGCGCATACGGTTACGACCGTAGATTCAACTTGAACAGCCCTTGCCGACGGACGGGCAGCAAGCCTCGACACGGGCCCAGTGGAGGATGTCGACTGACGAAATGCAAGCGGAGGAGCCCTCGCCCTTCGCACTCTCCCTGCTAACAATAGATGTCGTATAAGCAACAAAGCCAAATTGCAAAATGAAAAACAGAGACTGCGGTAGAGTTACTTACCAGTAAGAGGCTTACGCCCGTATCTCTCGTAGAAAGACGACCATTCGCGAACTCCCATCGTATGAGGAAGATTGGCATTCACCCATTCGCGGATATCATCAACAGGCGCAAAAGTTAATCTTGCGGGTGCAAAAGCAAAAAACAATTCAAACACCACCCAAAAGAAAGTGGTCGACTATCATTCCAACTAAAAGTACAAAAACTTACGTGCAAAGTCCATCTCTCATGGAATCCTGCCGGGTTCGCCACAAGGTGCTCGGTCCGCACATAAAAATAGTTTTCATAAAAGCGACGGTAGGCCCTGTCGTCCATCCTGACCACCAAACTCTTCGTCCCTTGATGGCGCATGTGGATCATCGTTCCTCGGATGAGCTGAGGGGAAAAGATATTGAGCATGTGCCTCAACGTAACCTCCCGACCAGTAAGCTCCGCGAATTTGAGCTGCATAAGGAATAGTTTATACAAGTACGACAAAAGTTAAGCCGGACATACCTCATAAAAATGGCAGAAATCTACTACCAAAAGGGGAAGAGGAAGCGTATACTTGACGATGAAGGGATAGGCGTAGAACGCACAATATCCTGGGCGATCGAAATGTATGATATCGTCTCCCACCGCCGGCAACATTTCAACATATTGAGAGATCCCCTATTTTGCCCTCAGCTCCCCAATCCCCGCCTCAGTCATAACAGAGGGAGCAGGTTCTGGTTCTTCTCCGGCGGGATTGTGGAAATCATTCCACGGCCTTCCAGTGCGAGGCAATATATTGGTCGCCGTCGGAACTCCTTCTTCTTCTATTGCTTCTACTCCGGGAGCAGGAGCATCACTTTTCGACGTCGGAATTGCGGCAGGATTATCAGCGCGGGAAGAACCACCAGCCATTGGTATCGATCGAATAGAACAAACGACTTAAAAAGAAGAAGAGATGGGGATGGAAATTTCCGGCTAACCGAAGAGGATCGAAAATCTGAAAGTATCTGGAAAGAGGAAGGTCTACAGTGTGTTCTCAACAAAGGCAAAAAAGTGTGCCAAACGAATGATATATTTTCTCTATTTATAGGGACATAAATTCTCCAAGCGGGAAACCCAAGAGTCGCCCATCGAAACTGATAAGGGCACGAGACGGTTCAATCACTAGAAAACGTATGTCATAATGACAGTAGCCACGAGCGACGTTTCAAATAAAACAAAAGTTTCGATTCCGAACGGTCACGACTGTCCAAAGGCACCGTTATAGCGCCGCTCTATTGCCTCGATTTAAAGAAAACTACGTCCAAGGGACAAACAATCAGATTTCTCCTAAGTGTTCAAAATCACAATCCGCCCCCGGGCCCGCCAATAGGCGACCCAGACGGACGAAAGCACTAACTGTATAGGTCAAAATCTGACCACAATAGCCGACCCAGCTGGAACCCCGCCTAAAGTGCGGGGTAGCGAGGACCACCACGACCTATTTCGATCCAAGTATCTACAGTGTCCAGTAAGTCAAAGACAATATTCAGGTAACGACCGAAAGGCTGCGGCCTAAGGGCACGCTGACCGGAGAAGATAGCCATGGTCTCAGAACTATATATATAGGAGATGAATTCCCCGGGAGGGGGGGCGAGCTTTTTCGTTTTTCTCTCTCTATTCTCCCCTTCTATTTTCTTCCAAAAATGATGTACAATTGACCGCCTCCTAGATCTTATGAAGGAAGAAATGAAAAGACGAATGAAGATCGTTTGCTCTTATTTTATTCTATTAATTAATTTCCGAATTTGTTTTTAAATCTGGATTTTTTATTATGTTTAACTAAGATTGATCTTATCTTTATCTTTATTTGTTTCAATCATAAAGGTTTTGACATCTTTTAGTCAAACGCTGCTCAAGACACATGGCATGTTGACACCGATCATGGTCCATTCACATTACAGAAATTAAGAATAGCAAATTAATGTGTCTTCAATGGGCCATTGTCATTGTTGCTGCTATAAAAATTAATGACGACAACATTATAACTTCTTCTCTTTTCCTTATGTTTGATCAACTATTTTTGCAACGAATAAATCTTCGAGGGTTAGCGGCGCATACGGACGGATTTTGTTTTGGGATATCGGGTTTATCCAAATAAGTACTTTTAACGTGGAATATAAATTTGTATAAAAGTTTATTAAAATTGAAATAAATAGTAGATATGAACTCACTAATATAAAAAAATATAATAAATTTATTGCTAAAACCCTTAAAAGTTAAAGCTACGTAGTTTAAATCCTAAATTCGCCTTCGCGCCTTTGAGGTTTTGGTCCAATTCCTACTATCAAAAATGTTGGATAAAAGAGGGAATCAAACAAAAAACAGACAAAAGAAGAGAAAAGGAAAGATCTCTAAAAGTACTTCAGCAAATATGTGGTTTATTTATAAGTACGATACAGTAAATAATTTCGAATCGAATAAATTGAATGGATCGTGGTAAATTTTACAACTCGAACGCATAAATTAATTACAAATAGGGACAAGAGACAAATGAACATTTATACGTTTACAAAATTATTCAGTTAAAGATAAAAACACGTTAATTGCACGTAGAGAATCATTTAACTTACCCCGAAATTCAAAATATGTAATAAATTCATATGAAATACTCCCTCCGGTCCAAAATAAGTTATTTTTTGGTTGTTTTCACACATATTAAGAAACTCACATTTTAACATTAATTAGCAATGAAATTGACCATATTAACCTTTACTATCTCTTCACATAACACTCCTAACACATACTTCAACGTTAATTACTCCAAGGGCAATGTAGGAAAAATATAATTAATTCATTCTTGAAATCTGGAAAAATCACTTATTTTGGACCATGAGAAAAAAGCCAAAAAATCACTTATTTTGGACTTGAGGGAGTACAAAATTATTCTTTTCGTAGTATCAGTGTGAAACAAACTATTTTGGATATTTTTCTATTAATATCTTACTTAATTACTAGTAATTAATATTGTCTGCACAGCCAAAGTTTACTTTTTTAACTTCAGAAAATTACTACTTATTTTACGATTTGCATCACTAAAATCTCTCCAAATCAAATAATCACAACTTAATATCATTTGGATATAGATGAATCTTCAACCTTTTTTGAACAATATTCAGTGATAGACGAAGTTGCCTATAATAATATTATTTTCCTAAAAAAGATTGCATTTATAACTTTATATAAAGCTAAAATTATTCAATCTTCGATACAAATCTAATAATTTAATTAAATATACGAGGAAGAGAAGTCAAAGCCAAAGGAAGTGCCATTTACGTAAGATAGATTCTTTCCACACTAATCCAGTTGTGCTATTATTTTAATTAATGGTTAGTTTATCTAAAATAAAATTATATTGATTACAAGAATTTATTCTCTTCCAATCAAAGACATTATTTTAATAGTGATAGACTGTTTTGATCTGAACTTTTTGACTAATATAGATATATTGAGGTTATTATTCATAGGTAAAATTTAATCACACGTGGTATTCAGTATTTACATAAGATCATATCGAATTACCATCGATTTAATAAAGTAAGAATATACTAATTAACTATAATTGAACGAGAGAAGTTTATATGTACAAATACATATCATTTATTTATTGATTTGCTAAATATTATCACGCACATATAAACTTTTTCTGATTACCTTTGGTTATCTAATAGTACATGTGTTTAGCGGCTTATTTTCATCTAATTTTTTAAATTATTAATTTGACAAAGTAACAATTAACCTGTCATCATAGATTAAAGTAAATTTATATTGTAAAAATAATTTTAACGATGCATATATGTATAAGTTTGGAGTATTAGCACTTTTAACCCGCGACAGAAACTATTTATATCTGGTAGTCGAAAAAGTGTATAAAACTTGTATATTTTTGTATATAACATACATGATATATATCTATATATAATATACAAATTTTATATATTTTTCGGCTATTATTTTTTAGCGGCACTGTCATTTTTCCTATAACTTTTTATTTTATTTTACAATATATATATATATATATATATATATATAAAATTTAAACTCAATTTATAAACAAAGTATCAAGAATGACTAATGAGCATCAAGGTCAAAATACACCAAAAAAACACCATAATTAAAGGACAAAAGAAATGTCATTTTCTTGGACTAGTTTTAGCTTTTAACATGTAACATGTAACATGTCAACATTAAAGGCCATAAAAAAGAAAAGAATAGCGTGAATGCCGATTGAATAAATATGGGAGTTGGGACATATGCCTTTTGTCATATTCTTCATGTTGTATTTTTAAAATAAAGGATCTTTTTGACGGTAACAATCACCCACTTATAAAAAATAATTTCTTAAAAAAATTAAATAAAAGGAATTTTTTTTTGGTATTCATGTTCGTCTTCTTTCTTCCTTTCCTTCAACACAAAAAGGATCATGGGTCGGGTAGATGGGTACTCCCAATATACATATCTCGGGTGTAATTATTTAGTAAGAAAGGATCGGAACGATCGAATTTTTAGAGGGTGTTTGGCTAAGCTTATAAACCGGTTAAACTAGCTTATAAGTACTTTTCGGCTTATCTATGTATTTGGTAAAGTTAAAAGTGCTTATAAGTCAAAAATAAGCCAAAAGCCATATTAACAGAAGAAGAGCTTTGAATCGATCTGGAATCTAAAATTTTGAAGAAATTACGTCCTTAGAAGTGTAAACAGTTCTAAGGTTATTTAAGTCATTTTAACAGAAAAAAAAGTTTATCGGCACTTTTTTTATCAAATACTGCACCAATTTATTATCATTTTCAGCACTTATACTCAAACACGTAATTGCTTATTTATTAAATCAGTTTCAGCACTTAATGCTTATCAGATACTTCAAATCAGCTAATCCAAGCGGGGTGTTAATCCAGTTGTTTTTAGCTTAATTTAGAGGATTGAGCTTCTTGAAAGCATCGTAATTGGATAGCTTATTCTTTTTCAAGATATTTTGTTTCATGATAAAGTTTAGAGTATTACTTTTCTTATATGCAAATATATGCATTTAAACAATGGCCATTGTTGAAATGGTATTTCTAGTAAATGGAAAGAGGTGACAATATTGGCAAGTCCATAAAGAGAAAATTCTTATTGCATGTATTTCTTTTAAAACCATTTAGTATTTGAATTCTACTAACCCGACTAATTTAAATTCGAGTGAAAATAGTACGGGTTAGCCAGTTTTTGGATTGGTAATTAAAAAATAGTCAGCGTTTGCAAAGTCAATGAAAAATAGTTACTATTTTGCTGCAACACGAAAAGATTCAGCATAATATACTGGTTATTGGTGCACCTGTGTATGAACTTCCAACATATTATGTTAGAACTCCAACACACGGAAAGTTCCAGCATAATATACTGGAGATTGGAGCACCTGTGAATGAACTTCCAACATATTATGCAAGACCAGTATATTATGTTGGAACTCCAATATATTATGCTGGAAGTCCAGTATATTATGTCAGAACTCCAGTATATTGTGCTAGAATATTTTCCGGATTTTAAACAGTATTTTTGTTCATATTTATCTTTACATGAAAAACGGCTAAATTTCAATTACTTTTGAAACTGTGACTATTTTTCAATTGCCACTTGAAAAAGGGGCTATTTTTGAATTTCAAATTCGGCCACCTAAAACCCAATTAAGAGGACATTCTCTACATTCAAAGTCAAATCAATCAACCAAAATCCTATATTAATCAATACTATAAGGGGCTATTTGGTTGGGAATCACGTTATCCTATGATTAACTATTTCAAGATTAGTTATTGTGGGATTAATTATACCCTCCTCCTTAGGGACTAAAAAACACTACAATCCCGGGATAACTAATTCCGAAATTAATTATGCCACAATTTTAGCACAATCAAATATGAGATAAATTCATCTCAAATTTAATTCCGGAATTAATTATCCCTCGTACCAAACGAGTCCTAAAGTCTTTTTTTGGCATCACCACAAACAGTTTCCTACTACCAAATGCATTAAATTTGTTCTCAATCCTTATCTCATAAGTAGTTTTTTAGTTTTGGCTTTTGTGTTGTGAACAATTATTAACTTTGTAAATTATTATTTTTTTCCTTTAGTAAAGACGGATTAAATCAATTTATTTTTCTCAAAATAATCTCAACATTTTTATTGAGAGTCGCTCTCTGAGACGTCTAATAGTTTCTTACTTGATTAATGCCTAAGCAATACGTGTATAAATACATATCTATCTATATTATTATAAAAATATGAATAAAATGTTGGATTACAAAAATAACCTTTTAATATTAAGCATAATAATTCATAATAAAAGGACATAATCGAAATTCTAGACATTAACCTTGTAATCCTATTAGCTTTAGGACATAATAATATACGTTAGGAATCCTATGTACTTTTAGGAATCCTATTAATATAATTATTTTAATCCTGTTACTTTAAGGATATACTTCTTAAAAAAAATTTATTATTAATTTAATTTGAAAACGTATTATATTGTCCGAAACCGTTTAAAAATAGGAGAGCCGACATCATTATAAAAGCACGAATATAATATTGATAGACCAAAACAACTCTAAAATATTAAATAGAAGAGCTCATAGGGAAATGACATAGTTGTAGTAACTTATTTTTTTGGACTACTATAACTTCTGTGTTAATATTTTTATTATTTAAGATTTTAAAATTAATACAATCTTGTCTACTGAATTCTTATTAAAAATATGTAGGAAGGTTTAATAAAATCAATTTCATAAGAATCCTCCATATTAGTAATACATTACCACTCTATAATATTCAACACAAAAAAAAAAGTAATTCTAAATGGACGGCATAAATCGTTGAAATTGATAAAAACTTTCCCACGATAATATATTATTCCTACTAAATTATATTTCTTAATTAATTTTTCGTGTAATGTAGAAAAATATACCCAATTATTAAAGAACAACTAAGAAATTTTTTTAAGAATATAAATATATGAGAAAATAAAGAAAAAGGTTGGTAAGAGCTAATACTACTAATGATTTTGCTAGCACAAAGATCTAAAAGTGGAATGTCATCGATTTTCTTACTCTTTGAAAATAAAATTTATGATGAACAAAATTATAATCACAGTTAAATATTCAGACATGAGATGAACTAATATTAAGAATCTAAATCAACAGAAAATAAATTATATTTTATGTTAAAAGCAAATAATCAATTCTTTCAATTAATTATTTAGCAAGAGAATCCAATTAAATTATTTTTTTAAATTTGTCATATGAGTGAAAAAAAATCAAGTTAAAAAATAATCGTAGGGTACATAAATTTATTCTATAAAAAGTGCTAGAGATTTAAAAAAAATAGATCACAAAGTAAAAAATATTAGTATAATATTAAGAAGGCCATACAAGTGTTTGAGGAAGTACAATTAAAGCTAAATCCTAAACAAGAATAAGCTTTCAAGAATATATTATAAAAATTGACCTGCTATAGCGGGATTATCCTTTGTAGATGCCTTCGGCAAAATCGAAATAATATTCCTATATCATGTATTACTTGCAAATGAAGAGACATGATATTATTAGCAATAAGAACAAGTGGTGTACCATCAACAATTTTATTATGAGGTCGTACAGCTAACTTTAGATTTGATATACCTTTTCAAATAGCTGAAATAACCATCACAAATATATCAAAGTAGAGCAATAATGCTAAATTTATAAGAAAAGCAAAAGTGATAATATGGGATGAAAGCGTTTTTGGCTAAGCGTCAAATGATCGAAACAATTTCCTAGAGTTTTAGAGATATATTGAATATCGATGAACCGTTTGGTGGAAAAGTAATAGTTTAGGAGGTGATTCTATCAAGTACGATCAGTAGTTCCAAAATTGGCCAAAGCATAAACTGTAAAAGCTAGCTTGCCAAAATTATACTTATGACCTCAACTGAAAAATATTCAAATGACAAGAAATATAAAAGTAAGAACAGATACAACATTCAATGACTTCTTGCTTCGTGTCGGAAACGAAGAATAACATCCAATAAAAGATGATTTGGTTCTTCTAGAATACTTTGTTATAACCTCAATGGTGATAATAATGCATTTAATAAGAAAAATATATATATTCATCATAGATCAAAACGCAAATTGTTCAAACCACATGATAGAAATATAGCTATCTTAGCTAGCAGAAATGAATATATTGATCAACTAAATAAAAGGTTGATTGTTAATTTTTATAGTAAAAATAAAATAATTTTCAGTTTTGACTCAGCAGAAGATGATACCAACATAACTACTAAGAAGAATACTTAAATATTTTAATACCAAATGGCCTTCTACCATATATGTTTATTGTCAAGTTCATTATTTATTACGTCTATTAGTGTCACCATATATATAATAGACTAAGTTAAAATTGATCTTTCATTGCATATTGGTTGATTTTGAAGAAAAATATATCTGTCATGCTATTGAAAACTTAGATCCGCTGAATAGCTTATGTAATAGTACACATATGGTATATAGAAGTTTTGATAATAATGTCATGCATGCAGAACTTATGATACTGGTCAATATGCTTCTAAGTATGTATTTATCCCCGAATTCAACTTTCATTTTCCAAAACTAAAGAATATACTTTTCAATTTTTGTGAAAATAATTTTCAATATGTTTATATTTTGTAGCTATAATAAATAAAGTACAAGGACAAACATCCTAGATATTGAACTATATTTACCACAATATATTTTCTTACACGAATAACTATATGTTGCACTTTCTAGAGAGATATCAATATCGACAACACGAGTTTTGGTTATGGCAGAGTAACCAAAACATTAGAAGGAAACATATACAAAAAACACCATCTATAAAAAAGTATTCGATAAGAATCATCGCATTAGATATCTTTAAACTACGATACATAATTATCTACTTAATATGACTAAAATTAATCATTTATGTAAGTTTTGATGAAATCCTTTCATTTTGAATTCACGTATTATGCTAATGTAACAATATTTTTCGGCATTTAGATAATTGTTATAGTATTATATATAAAATTTCTCTCATTAATTAAATGTATTATTCCTTCATATAAATAAATATTTAAACCATCATGTGTCATTATTAACGTGCAACGCACATTTATAGGTACTAGTTCATAAAAAAATATGTATCTAATACTCCCTCCGGTCCAAAATAAGTGATTTTTTGGATGTTTTCACACAGATTAAGAAATTCATCTTTTAGCATTAACTAGCAATGGAATTGATCATATTAACCTTTACTATCTCACATAAACACTCCTAACACATATTCCAACACTAGTTACTCCAAGGATAATGTAGGAAAAAAATAATTAATATATTCTTGAAATCTGGAAAAATCACTTATTTTAGACCACAAAAAAAAAACGTCAAAAAATCACTTATTTTGGACCGGAGGGAGTATACTTCAATTAAAAAGTTCAAATCTAATATACTTCGATTTGATGATTAATGTACATTTCTAAAATTCAAATATTCAAAAAAAATTATTTAGGTCTCTTACGATCGCTTCACTAGTTATAATACTTAATTTTGATTGGCATTTTGTACCTTATTAAGAAAGAGCTATAAAACGTATTATTTTCTAATCTCTATAGGATAAGGATTGACTAATTGTAATTTATCTAGTAACTTCTTGCAATTTTTATTTTTATCTAATTCCACATTAATTAATTACTAGTACATTTGAAATTTGAAATTATTATAGTCTTAAAGGAAAAAAAATTAAAGTTAATTTAATACTATGCTAGTCCATATCAAATCCTAATTTTTCTGAATTTCATGCTTAGAGCTACATCTCAAACTTCCCTCAAATTATGAATCTAAAAATGAAATAATGTCTGAGTCCTAAAATACAATTCGTTACTATATATATATATATATATATATATATATATATATATTATATATCCATTCCTTCACTTTATATCTTATTCTTTCTCATCAACAAAGTTGAAAAACAGGGCGTGGGGTTTGGACTCTTTGAGAAAAAAAACTACTGAAGTTTGAAAAAATAAGTGACAGAGTTTGACAGTTTCACTTAGGTACTAAATTTTCTGTTTTCTTTTGTTTTTCAAGTTTGGTTTTGCATGAAAATTATACACTGTTTTTTTTCTTGTTTTAATTCTCAATCTTAATTGTCATTGTTTTTTTTTTAATCTTATAAATTTTATTCTTAAGTTTTCCACTTTTTTTTGTTGATGCATGATGGTATAATTTATTTTCTTTGATCTGATTTTTTTCATTGGCATTCTTGTTTATTCTCAAGATATTAATATTAATGGTATGAATAATCAATCTATATAAAATATTTATGTTTCTGTATGGGATTAATTTTTTATGTATTCACCATGAAAGGATATGGTGCAGCGGATGGATGGGGCTCCTCTTCCCTTAATCATATAATTAGAGGTCTCGAGTTTGAGCCCGGGTATGGAAAAATCCTTGGTAGGGAGTGCTTCTCTCGAATGGGGCCCTAGGCGGCGCGAATCCGGATATAGTTGGGCTCCAATGCGGGTACCGGACATCGGACATAGGACACCTGATGAGAAACCAAAAAAACAATTTTTTTTTTTGATGTGTTAGACCAAAGAATTAAGTCTAGATAAGTGGATACTGAATTCATGAGTTGGCAATAGAATCAATGGTTTTTTTGTTTATAAATAAGAAAACAGTGACAATTTATGTTTCTGTATATATAGAACTGGTATTTGCCTTTTGTTTTTGCCTTGTTTAGATAATTTGGCATATGAAATGTCTCAATCAGTATATCCATTGTACAAATTGGTTAAATTTTTTGTGCTAAAGTTGTTCCCTTTTTATTCCAGAATCAATGCATCTTTCAGAAATTAATATTAATTAACAGATCAAGAATCTTTCTTTTTTAGTCCTAGTGCTACTTTTTTGCAATTTGTATTAATGAATGTATTTGATCCTCCAGCAACTTGGATGAAAATTGTATTGGATAATGAATGTGATTTAGCTTTAAAAGGCGAGTCGTTTGTTGATGGCAGGTAATTTGCTGTGAAAATTTCTCTTGTGAATTCTTTTTAAGCATAGCAGAAAACTAGATTGATACCGGTATACTATGGAAGGCGGTCCTCACAAAGCGGATAAGACGGAGTTTACAGAATGTTGGAGGACGTCATGGAAAACACCTTACATCATGCGTCTCGCCTTTTCTGCTGGCATTGGAGGGTTGCTGTTTGGTTATGATACCGGTAAACAACAACTTCTTTTAATACCAACTTTTGATACTTTGTTGCCGATAAAACCTTTGTCAATAAGTTGGAGCGATAAGATGTAAATTATTGTTAAGTTCAGTATTAATGAAGTTTCTTTGTCGCTTATTAATTTCAAATTTTGGTTGTATGTGATTTTCTTGCAAACAAGGTGTGATTTCTGGTGCATTGCTTTATATTCGGGATGATTTCAAAGCCGTTGATAAGCATACTTGGTTGCAAGTAAGTGATTTACTCTGCTTTATATATCAATTCAGTTTGATTATATTGTGAAAACAGAATAATATGTTTTTTTTTTCAAAACAATGTAGGAAACCATAGTTAGCATGGCGGTTGCAGGAGCAATTTTTGGGGCAGGATTTGGTGGTTGGTTTAATGACAAGTACGGTCGGAGAAAATCAATTCTTTTAGCAGATATCTTGTTCTTTGTTGGTGCAATCGTTATGGCAGTTGCTCCAGCACCGTGGGTGATAATTATCGGAAGAGTACTCGTCGGTTTAGGAGTTGGAATGGCTTCCATGACATCTCCACTTTATATCTCAGAAGCTTCCCCAGCTCGGATTAGAGGAGCTTTAGTTAGCACGAATGGTCTGCTAATTACGGGTGGACAGTTTTTATCTTATCTTATCAACTTAGCATTTACCAGGGTAATACATGTTGAATCTTTTTTGCTGTTTTTTATCCTATTGGAATTGTTTATATCATTTGGAACTTTAACTGATTTCTGTGAATACTTTTAGACCAAAGGAACTTGGCGATGGATGCTCGGGGTAGCTGGAGTTCCTGCTTTGATTCAATTTTTCCTAATGCTATCCCTCCCCGAGTCACCTCGTTGGTTGTATAGAGAGGTAGGCTGATTGCCTGTTTAATTTTCTCTTTTTAGCAGAAAATTTGAAGAATTTTTCATCTCATTGCCATAATTCATTTTCCATGACCTTTGACGTTTTGTGCAGAACAAAAAGGACGAAGCGAGGGCTATATTAGAGAAGATATATCCGGCTCATGAAGTTGAAGATGAGATGAAAGCTTTGGAGATTTCCATTGAAGCAGAGAAGGCTGATACTCAATTCCTTGGCGCTGGTATTTTCTCAAAAGTCAAGAGTGCTTTTAGCAACACTGTTGTTCGTCGTGGTCTCTATGCCGGTATTACAGTCCAAGTGGCACAACAATTTGTCGGAATAAACACGGTCATGTATTACAGTCCGACGATTGTACAACTGGCTGGATTTGCTTCTAACAAGACAGCTTTAGCACTCTCGCTCATAACATCTGGTCTCAATGCTGTCGGTTCCATTGTGAGTATGTGTTTTGTCGACAGATTCGGGAGGAGGAGGTTGATGATTGTCTCCATGTTTGGTATCATAGCATGCCTAGTGGTATTGTCTGTGCTCTTCATGCAAGCTTCTTCACATGCCCCACCGATTAGTGCCTTTGAATCCAATCACTTTGGATCAAATTCCACATGCTCGGCATTTCTAAAAGCTCCCGATGCATTGTCCTGGAACTGTATGAGTTGCTTGCAGTCTTCCTCAGATTGTGCTTTCTGCTCTAATGGAAACAACAAAGTAAGTTTTGTTGGTTTTACGTCCTGACTGACGCATTTATTAACTAATTCCCTTTGGTATTATTGTCAAATCCTTGTTATGTTTATCCAAATCAGTACGGCAGTATGCTTTTTTACTAACGGAGAAACCTTATACCCTGAGGTGTCATCCGACATTGCTTTGCCGGAAAATTTTACTATTTCATATAGGGTGTTATAATATTTTTCTAACTAACAGTATGTTCATATATACAATACGCCAAATTATACAGTAAATGTCAATTTAAGACATGAAGTAAAGGTTTAGAACCCGACAATCCCAAACTCAAACCGGCCTACAACTCAAATTGTAACAGTAGACCGACACTGCTTACACTAAATCTTGTGTACGCAATTGTGCGTTTTGGTTTCCTCCTAATTGCATTAAATTGTCATGTTTCGCTTTTTGTTCTCTTTTTTCGCGTATTTAGTATTGGCATTGACAATAATTTTCTTTGATTCAGTATCATCCTGGTGCATGCTTGGCTCTAAATGATGACGTTAGAGGTTTATGCCGATCAGAAAAGCGTGCATGGTACACAAAAGGTTGTCCTAGTAAATTCGGATTCTTTGCAGTGTTGCTTCTCGGATTGTACATCATATCCTACTCTCCAGGAATGGGAACAGCGCCTTGGATCGTCAACTCTGAGATATACCCCTTACGATACAGAGGTATTGGTGGTGGTATAGCGGCCGTTTCTAATTGGGTATCTAACCTTATAGTGAGCGAGTCGTTCTTGACTTTAACGGAGGCAATTGGTTCTGCTGGTACATTCCTTTTGTTTGCTGGATTCTCTGCAATTGGCTTAGTCGCTATTTTCTTTCTGGTACCCGAAACGAAAGGTCTGCAATTCGAGGAAGTTGAGAAGATGCTTGAGAAAGGCTATAAACCAAAGTTATTTCGCAAGAAAACGAGCGAAAAGACAGCAGATGCAAGCTAAAGTTCAATTCAGTGTGACATTTTTTGCTGGTAATTAGTCCCATATTTATAGATTATGGCGAAAAATAAGCTCTACTACAATATGCAAGTGAAGATCTCTGATTGTTCAAGTTACTGTTTTATAGTGTAGATGATCAGAGAGTAGAACATTTTGGTTTTTCAATTAGACATTTCAAATGCCAAAGTACATTTTGTTTTATATGCTCTAGATATCTTTATTTCGCTTCCTTAATATCTTGTTGTTGTTACTATTTATTGCGAGTACTTAGGTGGTTGCGTACACTCTACGCTTCTCAGATTCCACTCGTGAAAATTCACATTTCACAGGCAAAGTGTCATTTTGTTTTATCATCTGAATTTTCCTAATCTTTTATGTTCTTGCCGGTTGTCCCTTTTTATAGGGGAAAGTACAAAATAGCCATTTTTAAAGTTGCTATTTAGGGATTAGTCGGTAGTTATTTTTTTTTTAATTTGAACTAAAAATCTTAGCTTCAGGACTTTGTGTCGGAAAACTGAAATTCAGGACGCACCGACTAATTTTTAAATAGTAGCCCTTTAGAATGACAGCCTGGTGTCATTTCTGCCTTTCTTTTATAGTTGTTGTTTAGTGCATGACCTCTTTATTTGGGAGATTCAAAAATAGCCAGATTTACAATTGCTTGTTCAAATATAGCCCAGTTTCAAAAGTAATCGAAATTTAGCCACTTTTCATGTAACGATAAATCTGAGCGAAAACACTGTTCAAAACCCGAAAAATACGCCAATATATTATGTTGGAGTTCCAGTATAAGTATACTTGAACTCCAGCATATTATACTGGAGTTCCAGGATAAGTATGCTGGTCCATCATAATATACCGGAGTTTGGAGCACCAGTGCTTCAATCTTCGGTATATTATACTGGAGCCAGCAAAGTATACCAGTTCAGCAAAATAGTGGTTATTTTTCATTGACTTGGTAAACGCTGACTATTTTTGAATGACCAGTCCGAAAACTGACTATACCGTGCTATTTTTACCTTTTATTTCTCTTGCAATTGATGGGCCTTTTAGATGTCGGTCTAAAGATCCTTTTTGAGCAAACTGAAAATCTTATAAGAAAACGTAGGATCACATTCTAAATTTTTTTAAGTTATTGCAAATATTAGATCATAATCTAATGTTTTATGAGCAAATTGAAAATTAAATGAGCGAACATTATATCTCAGTGACTGAGTCTAACGTCCAAAAGGTAACTTTTAAAGGCTATATTTGTAAAACTTTTTAAAACAAAATCTAAACAATTGCCTTTAAAAGGAAGGAACATTTGTGTAAATCGGTCTTGAGAGACAAGAGGGTTGCTCTGATGGTAAGCAACCTCCACTTCCAACCAAGAGGTTGTGAGTTCGAGTCTCCCCAAGAGCAAGGTGGGAAGTTCTTGGAGGGAAGGATGCCGGGGGTCTATTTGGAAACAGCCTCTCTACCTCAGGGTAGGAGTAAAGTCTGCGTACACACTACCCTCCCCAGATCCCACTAAGTGGGATTATACTGGGTTGTTGTTGTTGTTGTTGTTGTTGTTGGTCTTGAGAGACAATTTAGGTGGGCCAAAAGTTTGTTGGGCCGGGTTTCTTTTTGGGCCTGATTTGTAAGCCTTACCCTCTTAATCCAAAAAGAATGAGTTTTGGATCATCTAATATTTGATGTGCAAATGTATATAAATTCCTTGATTTTCCTTTTGAGAAATTTAGTCTCAATGTAATAAAATGAAAGTTTTAGAAAAGAATATGTAACAAATGGAAAATTATTTACTCTCAAACAATAATAGTTTTAATTAAAATACAGAACAAGTATTAGTTTTGACATTAAGCTTGATAAACAAAAGTCTTAGCTAATCCAATTAAAGTTGAACAAGTACTTATACAATAAATTAAAGCATTGAAAAGCCATCAAATAATTTAAAGCTTGATTAACTTAGATTATTTCATGTTATCTAATAATTCCATCTGCCTTCAAAATATATGCTTGACCACATGAATAAATCTCACAGATAGGTCAAAACTGCCTCTAGACTATTGGAGTTGATACAATAATATCCTCTTTCCATCTATTTTGCAAAAATTACCTTCACCGTTATCTTTTCGACTCAAAACTGCCCTTACGACTAACATCCCTGTTAGGTAGAAAAAATTTAATTAATTTTCACGTGTCATCGTCCCATTGGCCTAACTTAAAACTCACATAAATTAAAATTAAAAAAACGGTGTGCGTTCATATTCTTCTTCTTCTTCTTCTTCTTCTTCTCATCCTTTTTTGACCTTGTACTCTATTTGAATAATCACTACAAACACCATTAAAGTTTTATTTTTAAACAACCAAAATTTTTAGTCACCAATACTTTACGTCATACAACTTTCACTCGAATATATGAACACTAGCAGAGTGTCAATGGTAATAGTTGAACATTTGCAATATTTTTCGTAATATATTTCCTGACAACTCTGCATCCAATTTCGATTATACCAGAGTTTTATTTGGTCTCTGCTCGAACCTCGACTTTTTTCTTCTACATTACCTCACCATAGTCTGAACATCCGATCATGTCCATAAATTAAGCTATTATACGAGGATGCTCTTCAAGTTATATCAACACCGCTAATTTTAGAAAATGGACAGTTAAATCAAGAAGAATATTTGGATCCTATGCTTGAGAATATGAGAGAATACGACTTATTGGAGAATGTGACTGTAATAAATACTTGATTGAACTAATTGTATGAAGCAGTAAAGTGTAGTAAGAAAAATTGATATGAATGGTATTTCTATGATGGAAAAAAATAGGAGTATTGATGTGTACATTTAATAGAGAAAGAAATATGAAGAAGAAGGCGATTAACTATAAGAGAGAGTTTTGTTTGCTTAGGAAAAAAAATGGGTGTATGATAGTTCTAGATGCTAGAATATTTTTGAAAAGAAAGAGGAGAAAGAAACGGAACAGGGAGAGTAAGAAGGATAGACTAGGAAAAAGTATTTTTGTTTATGGGTCTTAGAATGTGGGTGGTTTATTTTAATTTAGGTGAGTTTTAAGTTAAGCCAATTGGACGGTGACACGTGAAAATTAATTAAGTTTTTTTTTTATCTAACAGGGTTGTTAGTCGTAAGGGCAGTTTTGAGCTGAAAAGATAACGGTGAGGGTAATTTTTGCAAAATAGGTGGACGGAGGGTATTACTGTACCAACTCCAATAGTTCAGGGGCAGTTTTAGCCCTTTTCCGTTTAAAATATATATCTTATCAGTAGCGAAGCTAGGAATCATAGAACAATATTTTATCAAAATGTAACACTGAATCAGTGATCAACTATGCACAACTCTATGCAAAGAACAAGCAGTTTTACTTAGAGCCCGTTTGGTCATTAAAAAATTACTTTTTTTAAAAAATATATTTTTTTTTTCAGAATTAGTGTTTGTCCATGAAAACTTCAAATTTCACTTATAGTTGAATTTCGAAATTTTTCAAAAATTCAAAAAACTCCAAAAGGCTATTTTTTAAAATTTTCTCTTCAAATCATTCACAAAATTCAAAAACAACTCCAAATTATATTCATATTCAAATATAACTCTAATTTTCAAAGACCATTTTTACTTGAATTTTTTTTCTTCATTTTTTCCGGAGTTTCACAATTCTTATGTCCAAACGCTCACTTAATCGACACTCTACTAGATTAGACAATAACACCAAAATTTACAAGAAGATTAAATAGGTTATGTTTTATTTTCAAATAAATGATAGAAAAAATTGAAAGATATATAGAGGGAAACATCAAGACAAATAACAAGCTGTTGTGCCAGCTAATGCGATTCATAAAAGGGACAATGGCTACAATTTTTTTACCAAACAAAGGATAATCTGTCGTGAGGTTGGTAGCTGCCATTTTAAAAGTATACAACAATAACAACAATAAAACCCAGTATAATTTCAAAAGTGGGGTCTGGGAAGGTAGTGTACATGGACCGGGTTGGTTCGATTTTTATCAAAACCAAACCAAACCAACTATATCGGTTTGGATTGATTTGAATTTGTCGGATTTCTCGGGTTTTTGTTACTTAAATATTATTTCAATCTTATTTTATTAAATTTTTGATAAGTAAATATATGTTTAGTAAAAAAAAAAGGACAAACATATTATCTATTAAAATATTCTTATGAGAATTTTCTTAGTAACACATAATAGTTATTTTTTTAGTTGTCGGACAATAATTTTATTGATTTACACTTTCAATGTTAACCGAATTTAACAATTAAACATAAAAATTAATATGATATCTAGTAATAATAAGCACTTCACATTCGAAAAAGATATAACAATATAATAGATCTTAACAATGATATAAATATTGAAGAATAAAGAAATTGACGCATTTGAGTAACACTTGATGAGAAAGTGATCATACAACCCATTATTTAAGGTTAATAAATATGGAGCACTTCATATACTATTAAATATTATATCCGGCAAGAGAATCCCAAATATTTTTAGACATTTTTTAAAGAAAATTCTAAATAAAATCTTAAAAGAATATGTAAAAATTATATATTTATATGTCGATTTGGTTTGGGTTCTTTTACTCAATACCAAACCTAATCGGATTTTTTAATCGGTTTGTTTTGACTTTTCGATTTGGTACGGTTTTCCTGTTTGGTTTGTACACCCCTAGTAGAGAGGATATTTCTAGTAGACTTTCGGCTCAAGAAATAGTAAAAATAAAGCAAAAAATAATAACAACAACAAGATAATAGGATAATAGAAGCGAATGACACAATATATATAATAAAGAACCAAGAATAAGAAAGTACATAAACATGATTTTAAAAGTATAGTGAATTCAATATTAAAAAATTCAAAAATTGAATTTAGTAAATTAAAATCTTGGATATGAAACTTAAACACGAGTGTCGCGTCTTTGGAGGATTACAAAGCACCACAATCTAAAACTGTCAAAAGAAATTGAACATCATTGTTGCAACTGTTCATTCCTGAATTTCACAATCATAGATATCGTCACACGAGAATAGGTGGAGGACTTATTAAAGACATATCTGAGCTCGTAATGGTACCTCGCAATTCAAAAGTCTCTCTACGGTTGAAGAATGAGCGAGGATCCGAGCAATATAAATTACAAGGACCATTCCATGCTTCAACTTCCTTCATCTTTTCATTTTCCATCTTAGCCCTTCCCATAACTCAATGGCAATGGAAGTAAAGAGCAAATTAATAGCAACTGTGACTACCTCGAGTGCAAATTTGGAGTTGAGCCGATGGAAGCGGGAGTTGAAGTGAGGCTTGACTCTCAATTCATTCCCAAGAGTGGTAGTTTCAAGTACCTTGGATCAGTTATTCAGGGCATCGGGGAGATTGACGATGATGTCGCACACCGTATAGGGGTGGGGTGGATGAAGTGGAGGTTAGCGTCGGGAGTCTTGTGTGACAAGAAAGTGCCACCGTTACTAAAAGGTAAGTTTTATAGAGCAGTGGTTCGGCCTGCCATGTTATATGGAACTGAATGTTGGCCGGTAAAGAACTCACACATCCAGAAGATGAAAGTAGCAGAGATGAGGATGTTGAGGTGAATGTGCGGGCATACAAGGATGGATAAGATTAGGAATGAAGATATTCGAGAGAAGGTGGGCGTGGCCCCCATGGAGGACAAGATGCGGGAAGTAAGACTCAGATGGTTCGGGCACATTCAGAGGAGGAGCACTGATGCACCGGTGAGGAGGTGTGAGCGACTGGCTGTAGTGGGCACGCGGAGAGGTAGAGGGCGACCTAAGAAGTATTGGGGAGAGGTGATCAGACAGGACATGGCGCGACTTAGGATTACTGAGGACATGGCCCTTGACAGGGAATTATGGAGGTCGAGCATTAAGGTTGTAGGTTAGGGGAAACTTGTGAATATTTCTACAGCACAATAGAGTGAGACTAGCCAGTTAGGAGTTAGACTAAGAATGTCATTGGTCGTCTATTGATGCAGGGCTTTACCTGCTAGTTGTACTATACCAACCATCTATTTCGTATTTCGTATTCTGTATTTCATATCTCTTATATTGCTGGTATTTTATTATGCATTTTTATGGTACTAATATATCGGCTCCTGTTGCTTTTTTGAGCCGAGGGTCTCCTGGAAACAGCCTCTCTACCCTTCGGGGTAGGGGTAAGGTCTGCGTACATATTACCCTCCCCAGACCCCACTTGTGGGATTATACTGGGTTGTTGTTGTTGTTGTTGTATAAAATATACTAACTCACAAAGGTTAAGTGAAAAATATGAGGGCAAATTGAAAATCAACAAACCATAAAACAAATTAAAACTTGAATAAAAATAAATAAAAGCTTATTTCAGAAGCAATAAAAGCATTGTAACTACCTCAGTAGTCCCCAACAAGGAGACAGAACTATTTTTAAGTATATAATTTACCGTCCAAAAAGAAAAGACTAGGTCAATCAATTAATTTTGCATATACTTCTGTTTCATTTGAACCAGCTGGTATCAGGTTCAATGGTTCAAATGCACCTTATAGAACAATGAGGGCAAAATCTATTCGCACTTGATATTTACACAAAACTAATGAATTTAAAATATGTATCTTTATATCGATATTAGCGGAGAAACTATGAGTTCATGTACCCTATAAATCCAGCCTTGAACGCCTAGTCCTTAATAGGATGTTAAACTTAGCGCACAATTGCCAAAGGGGATGGTGCTTAGAAAAGGATATGGAAAAATACGAGAATTCAACATGTAGCATCATCGTAATACTTGGAAGTGATTAATGATTTGAATTAAACGTGACAAAATGGTTAAAAAAACAGTTATCCATCCATATTATCCGTTAAAAAATGGGTTGGATAATGAACTTTTAAATAACGGGTCGAATATGAATAAGAACCATATTATCCACTTAGAAAATGGATGACCAAATGGATAACTAATGGGTTAACTTTTACATTTGTAAAAACTCAAATTGGGGGTTTCTCAAGTTTGAGAGATTAGGAATTCTCCTAAAAATAATCATATTTAAGAAGCCATGGATAATATGGATATAACCCGTTTTTTAACTATGAGTCGGATCGAATAATTTACCCGTTTTTAAACTACCCGTTTTCAACCCGTTCATATTCGACTCGACCTCCCCGTTTGCCACCTCTAATTTGAATACCACATTTGTACACCTTATGTGAGAAGGTAGCATTAAAAAAAGTGGTTCAAACATTTTAAAAACTTGTTTGCTACAATTTTAAATCAGAGCATGCCAAAACTTGAAAAGAAAAAATAATTGAAAAGGAGGAATTACAAGGGAGGACGACAAACCACATGAAGGGAAAAAATAGAGTTAAGATTAAGTTTTGGAGCATCCAATAAATGTATGAAAAGTGGTCAAAGGTTGGAGGACCAAAATGGTTGGCTAACCAACTCATATGAACCCACCTTTAAATTGACCAAATCCTAAGCAACCTTGCCAGCTATAATTCACTAGGTAATATAGGAAATAGACAAAGATGATCTTAGAAAACCTTTTTTTAATAATCATTCCCTATTCAAAAACTTGACTAATTTAAATTTGTATCATTCTAGGGTGGGCATATATCGGGTAAAACCGATAATCCGAACCGTTAATTCTTTATTGGGTTATCAGTATTGGGTTATTGGGTTAACGGTTCGGTAATGGGTTAAAAAAAAAATTATTGGGTTTTCGGTTCGGGCTCGGTTTGCATTTTTGTTATTGGGTAAAAACCGATAACCCAACAAAAATGATATAATTTACTAATTTACCCTTAAGTATATACTAGGGTTATTTATTTTCCTAATTCCCTCTTCACTCTTCAGTCGTTTGTCTCTCAGTTCTCATTCTTGTTTCCGTCGCAACCCCCAAGAGTCAAGGCGCAAGACTCACCACCAGTTCTCCGCCAGACATCAGTAGATACTGCACAGAAGTAAGAGCGTGCTTTTGTTAAGAAACAACAAAAGTTGACAGTTTACACGTTCTGGCAGTTTGATTTCTTTGTTTTATATATTGCAAAATTTTTTAGTTGTTTTATCTTATCGGGTAAATCGATAACCGAACCGATAATGATATATAACCGATAACTGATAACCAATATCTTATCGGTTTGATTATCGGGTTATGATATTTGTAAACCGATAACCGATAGGCAAAACCGATAATGTTCAAAACCGAACCGAACCGATCGATGTCCACCCCTATATCATTCATTAGCCCGACTAAATATGAATTCGCGTTGTGTAAGATCTATTAAAAGGTAAAAACACTCCCTATCAAGAACTTCTCCCTTCCGTGTTTTATTCCGAGACTTAAACTCAAGACCTCTATTAAAGGTACAACAACAACAACATCTATCTCAGGTATTCTCATAAATGGGATTTAGGAAAAATAGGATATTCGCAACCTTAGCCTTATCCTTTCTAAGACAGAGAGACCGTTTTCGGTAGACCTCTGTCAAGGGTGAACAAATTAATTCCATCACACAACACCCTCTTGTATTGTAGAGAAATAGAGGGTGTAGAGAAAACTAAAGACATATTTCAATAAAATGATTGAAAGGCCAGTGGGGAAAGTGGGGTTTCTGTACAACAACTATTAAAACCAAGTGGGGAACACAGGCATCTGATTCTCTCTAGTTCATAGAGAACCACAAACTCTTGTGTGATCATCTAAGCTTGGAAATTTTGATGTTCATAAATCATGAAAATATCACATAAATGGCCAAATATGTTTTGCTTCATACACTAGCATATATTCATGTTCAAAAAAAGGAAAAAACAACCTCTAGCCTACTATGCTAGTAGTTGATTTTCACACACTAAAAATCAAGAAAATTAGTAACCCTTCTACAAGAACTTGGACCTCACAAACAAAATTAGAGGATAATAACCCAAATTCTCACCAAACCAAAGAGAAAAAAACCCAAAACCAGGTAAACTCCATCCCCCTCCCAAAAAACCAGCACCAGTTAATAATTCAAGAGGGACATGAGAACCCTTCCTCTAAAAACCTAGTCAAAAATAAGGTCAGAGTTTCTTCACTAGCTTCTAATAATATTTATTTTTGAGTTTTTTATATTATCTGAGATCATCCATTACTCCCAAATTTCTAAAACACTCTATACAAACTCTTCAAACCACTTCTTCCTATATACAGAACAAAACCACTACAGTAGAAATACTAGTCTAAAACTACTATTACTCTCAAGGAGTTGAACTTGAAGCTTCTTGTCTTGGTTCTCTCAAGTATCCCAATAGAGTTTCTGCCTGCAGAAAAAAGAAAATGACCAAACGCCATTAAATTCTTTCCATAACAAGAGTAGGATCAAAGTAATACAGCTTGCATCTCTTGTACTAAAAATGCATATGCAGGCTAAAACATCAGTCTCACTGAAAGCAACACAGCAGCAGTATTTGTTCTATACGTTACTGCAACAAGTACCAGAAGGTTCAAATGATAACATCACCAAAATAAAGTACACAAAATGCTCATTTGAAAGGATAGCAACCCACACCATACAACTGTAATCTCCAAAACTTCACTCTCGTGCTTTCTTCATCTCTTTCCATTTTCTCCCATACCCATCTTCCAAATCTCAAACATCCAAGTACTGAAAAAACACTCCACACCATTTGTTTATGATTATATAAATTCAAATTTGTCATGGAAACCACTAAAAATTTAATCTTTATTCCAAATTTAAGCCCTTAGTTAACTACTGGCACAAATTAGTTTAAGTTAAAAGCTCTACTCATCCAAATTCTTAGCAACATTCAAACAAATTGCTATAATAAGTCCTCCTACTGATAAATGTCAATAATTTGAAAGAACTATTGGTTCTTTAATATTACTAATTCCATAAAAATTGAGTCTTTAACTAACCACTACTACAACAACTTCCAAGTGCTAATAATTGATCAAGATTTTTCCTTTTCGTTTCCAACAACTTCAGTAACTAGTGGTGGATCAAAAACTCAAAACTCACCTTGTGCTTAACTTATGGTTCAGTCTTTAACTATACACTGCTACTACTGCTGCTACAAAATGCTAATAATTTTTTTTGATAAGGTGAAATCTACAAAATGCTAATAATTGACCAAGATTTTTACTTTCTTTTTCAAGAACTTCAGTAAACAGTTCTAGTGGTGGACCAAAAACTCAAAACTCACCTTGTGCTCAACTTATGGTTCAGTCTTTAACTATACAGTGCTACTAATGCTGCTACAAAGTGCTAATAATTGACCAAGATTTTTACTTTCTTTTTCAAGAACTTGAGTAAACAGTTCTAGAGATAGATCAAAAAATTCAAAAACTCACCTTGTGCTTAGCTTTAGCAGTACCATTCTGAGACAAGGCAACAAGAGGAGGAATTCCACCTTCTCTAACAAGAAGCCCTCTGTTTCTAACACTATCCACACAAAGCTGCAATAGTGTCAACACAGCAAATTCTCTTCCTTTATCAGAACCATCTTCAATAGCTTCAACAAGTGCAGCAATTCCCCCTTCTTCAACAATAGCCACTTTCCCCATTTCAATCCCAGCCAATATACTCAACACAACCATTGCCTTTTCGGCTAATCCATTCCCGTTTTCACAAACTAGCCCTACTAATGGCTTCACTGCACCTGCAACAATAGCCCTCTCTTTATTTAATTTTACTGAACATAACTTGTAAAGAGTTGTTAAAGCATCTTTTTTCCCTCTATTTGTTCCATTAATTAACAACCCAACTAATGGTGGAATAGCACCGCAAGCACCAATTGAAAGCTTATTTTCATCAACTAAAGCTAAGCTTAAAAGCCCACACGCAGCATTCTGTTTGGACGTGTCGGTCCCGGTTTTAAGCACGTAGATTAATGACTTTATTGCCCCTGAGGAAGTGATCAAGGTCTTGTTTGGCTCGTGAAGTGATAGATTTAACAGTGCTGTTACTGCGTGTTCTTGCGTCCACGGGTCGGTGCACCGGAGAAGTGGAATTAGGACTGGAATCGCACCTGATTCGCCGATTAAAGCACGATTATCAGCCCTGTTTTTAGCTAATAGCCTTAATTTAGCTGCCGCTGATCTTTTAACAGCGACTGAAGGAGAATTTAAGCTGTCGACGCAGAGTTTCACCGTCGGTTGAAGATCCTCCGGCGAAATACTCTCGATTATCTCCGTTGAAAACTTCTCTCTTTCTAGAAACCCGAAACAAGGTTCCGGCTCTGGTTCGGGTTTAGAATTCGGGTTACCTTGATCCGAAACTGGAACACTAGCTAACCGCTGTAACTCTCCGGAGATATCACTGCTACAAGCTGAGAAATCACTGAAAGCTTGAGAAAGTTCTAGATAATCCTCATCGGAAGTAGACGATTTGTTCGCCGGAGGCTTTCTCGAAAGCTCACCGAGATGAATATCGATAACGGAGTCGGTGAGATTCTCGGAAATAGCACCGGAGTTTTCAGAAACAGCGCCGGAGCAATTAGTTGACTGGAAAGTAGTTGATGATCGGATAGTTCTCATGGACCGACCAATTGAACGGTTGATTTTAGCGGCAGAAGATAACGGCGGCGGAGTATAGTAATAAGGCCGTGTTTGGCCGAAATGGGTAGTACTAGAAATACTATTAACACTATGAGAATGTGAATGAGACTGAGATTCTTCAAGTGAAACCATTTTTTATTTTTTATTTTTTGAGTTTTGAAGAAATGAGAAAAAATGGAGGATTTTTATAGAAGAAGAAGAAAGGAAAGATGAGAAGGAGTGGATTTGGTCTGTTTGGTGGCTATGATTTTTTATTTTGTGCTAAAGTGACATCCCGCATGCCAAACCTTACAGCTCATCGTAGCCAGTTTTTTTTTCTTTTTTTTTTTTTTTGGTCAAAATACATAGTTTACTCGTTAACCTTGCCGCGAAATCCCTATTACACACTTATGTTTCATAGGAAACCTATTACACACTCAAGCTTTTAAAAGTGTGTCTAAGACACACTACTTTTGTCCAGATAGCACTTGTCTGTTTACACGCAAAAAATGCGTGAAACCCATAAAAAATCCCTTTTTTGGCTCCCCTCCCCACAGGAACCCCTTCCCCTCCCTCTGGTTTTCTTCCTCGCTACCCTCCCCCTCATTTTCTTCCCCAAATAGAATTTTTGAAAGAGCATATCAATTTTAGATTTAAAATTGAGCGGATTTTATTGGTTTATTATCCAAATATTGTGAAAATTATTTATTTGTGATATATTTAAAAGCTTTAACAGTAGTATTGAAGGTTTGATGAAAAAATCTAGAATCCACCATTGTTGAAGTATCGAAAAAAGCTTGAAAATTCAATTGGATCTTGTTGCTTATTGGGAACAACCGCCCCTCCAACTCTTGGGCTTTATCCTTAGTCAAGGCTCCCCACTTGATTCTCGGTCTTCCTCGAGCAGACATTTTCCTCCTCTTCACCATAATACCAATGTCCATCGCCAAGAGCTTATGCCACGTCATGAGTATCATACCTGGAATCACCTTGCAATCCTTGCACAACCCTCTATCACGCCTCCTGAGTAGGAGATAGTCAATTTAAGTCTTTGCCACCGTGTTCTGAAAAGTAACCAAATACTCCTCCCTTTTTGGAAAGCTAGAGTTTGCAATTACCAACCCAAAAGCCTTAGCAAAGTCCAGTAACGAGGTTCCTCCTCCATTCCTCTCCCCAAAATCGAAGCCTCCATACACTTCGTCATACCCACCTGCGGTCGACCCAATATAACCATTGAAATCTCCTCCTATAAATAACTTCTCAACAGGTGGTACCTGATGAACAATCTCATCTAACCCCATCCAAAAACGCCGTTTAACCTCCTCATCTAGGCTTGTATGAGGCGCATATGCGCTAACGACGTTTAGGGTGCACTGACCTACCACCAACTTAATAATCGTCAACTTATCATTCACTCATCTAACCTCAACCACATACTCTCTAAGTTCCCTATCCACCAAAATACTCAATCCATTCTTACCCTTCTGGGTTCCTGAGTAACAAAGTTTATACCCATCCGCGTCTCTCGCACTCAACCTTGCCCACCCGGTCTCCTGGACACACGCTATATTGACCCTCCTCTTTAGAAGGATCTTTGCCAACTCTATAATCAATAGGGGAGTGGGCGTGGATGTGAGGCTTGAATCATAGGTCATCCCAAGTAGTGGCAGCTTCAAGTACCTTGAGTCGGTTATCCATGAGGGAGGGGAGATCGACGAGGATGTCACACACCGTATTGGGACAGGATGGATGAAGTGGAGGTTAACATCTAGAGTATTATATGACAAGAGAGTGCCACTGATACTCAAAGGTCAGTTCTACAAAGCGGTGGTTAGACTGACCATGATGTATGAGACTGAGTGTTGGCCGGTTAAGAAATTACATATCCAGAAGATGAATGTAGCAGAAATGCGGATGTTGAGGTGGATGTACGGGCATACTATGATGGATATGATTAGGAATGATGATATTCGGGAGAATATATGCGTGGATCCCATTGATGACAAAATGCGGGAAGCGAGGCTTAGATGGTTCGGGCATGTTCAGAGGAGAAACCCAGATGCTCCGGTAAAGAGGTGTGAATGGCTGGTTGTGGAGAGCACGAGAAGAGGTAGAGAGTGGCCTAAGAAGTATTGGGGGGAGGTGATTAGGCAGGATATGGCGAGGCTTCAGATTTCCAAGGACATGGCACTTGATAGGAACACATGGAGGTCGAGTATTAGGGTTGTGGGGTAGGAGGTAGTTGAGTCTTGGCTTATGTCATGAGTTTGTGAATCTAGTCTGATAGGTATACTATTTCGCTTTTGCTTTGTATCGTTCTTCTTGATTGCATGTTGTTCCTATTTTTCATATTATTTATGTGATGTTACTTATATTGTCCCCTTTTGTCTTTTTGTCTTCTTGAGCCGAGGGTCTTTCGAAAACAATCTCTCTACTCTTTCGGGATAGTGATAAGGTATGCGTACACACTACCCTCCCCAGACCCCACTAGCGGGATTTTACTGGGTCGTTGTTGTTGTTGTTTAGCTCAATTTGATACTCGATTATTTTCGGCTAGTTGTTTAGATAGTGTGGTTTAATTTTGGCGTTGTTGGAAACTTTCTCACAAACAACAATGGTGGTAGCAACAATGATGCTTAAGATAGAAAATTGAAAGATGAAGAAGATGGATTTTAATTTTAATTTCTAATATTTTGTTTTCCTTTTTAAAGTCAATGACATATGTCATGACCCTATTAGGGCGTGACTTTCATGTTATTTGAAAAAATTGGTCAAGCATAAAAGTAGTGTGTCTTAGACACACTTTTGAAATGTTGAGTGTGTAAAATATTTTCCGTGAAAGAGAGGTGTGTAATAGGGATTTCGCTGCAAGGTTGATGGGTAAACTATGTATTTGCCTTTTTGGGGGGCAAAATGGCATCTAAGCCACTTAAAAATGCATCATATTTGAACATTTCAACTTATTCATTTGCACAATTTTAAACCTCTTTGACCATTGACCATGATTATGTGGCAGCACTATAACTAACGTAGCAAAATGTGTGCTAATCACGTTTGTGATCTCAAAAAAATTCCTATATTCCTTCCCTCTACTCAAACACCACATTCAAAATCATCATCGTCGCCTCTTTCATTATTGCTAAACCAAACACCATTTTCAACCATTAGCATCTAGAGCACACGTTTTTCATAACACACATATCGCTAGGGAAAACGGGCGGAATAAGGACACTGACAAATGTGAAATTGAGAAAAAAGTATAGTGGCTGGTCGAAATAGCCATGCTGGGGATCTTTCTGATGGGTAGAGAAGGATTAAAAGTTTGCCCAATCCCATAAATATCTCCGACGAGCTTGCTGGTGCCGAAAAAGCTTCGAATGATGGCTAATCTAATTTCAAGGGATTCGGGATCTCTCTCAGATGGGAATATAACGAAAAAATTTAATTTTTGCTAAATAAGAAGGAATTAGAGGGATAACCACACTTTGCAAAAAAAAATTGGCGAAAGATAACCGAATTTGTGACATTGGCGATAATAAAACTGAAGAAGAATGGCAGAAATTGATGAGAATACTCATGCAAGATCTTCTGTCACTTCTATTAATGAATTTTCACTGATTTTTGTAATTTATTTGAAGGGTTTTAGAGTAGAGGAGGAGGTTGATAACAGGCTATAATTACATATTTAGTCAATTATTACACTCTAATTTACTGCACTTAGTTGAGTTTGCGCTTTAATCGCTAGTGTTTTGCACTAATTATGTATTTTATGCCCTGTAGGTGTGATTCCGAGCTATATAGATGTTATAGAATAAATTTAAGTAGTTTTTAGCTTTGAAGTCTGAGTAAGAGCTCAAGAAATTAAGTCTGGATCGCGTTCGGGGATCAACGGATGATAAAACAACAAAGCGAAAACTCGAAGAGGCATATTGTGCACTTTTTAGTAAAATAGACATAACTTTTATATCAGAACTCCATTTGGGCTTGCTAATATATGGTTGGAAAGATACTCAATGCGCTACAACTTTTATGTTTTATGGTTTTCCAAATTCCAAACGTAACAGGGTGAAAAACCACAGTTTATCCGCGACCGCGGCAGAACAGCGGCAGAGGGCAGTTGCGGACAACTGAAGAATCTGAGAGGGTGTTTGGCCGCGGTTCCGGCGCGACCGCGGTAGAACCGCGGCAGGATGCGTAAATTTCAGGGACCAAAGTGCAAAACATGGGATTGTAAGCCTTAAACCCTATATTTAACCAAGGAAGCCAACCAAGAAAGGAATTGGACATATTTTTGACATAGATTTGACCTAAGGAGGCAGAGACACAACAGGAGCAAGGCTTGGGAATTCTTCTACAAGTTTTTTCTTTCCTCTTCCTATTTTTCATTGTTGGTTATGACTTTTAGTATTATAGTTTTACATACTATTATGAATAGCTAATTTGTTATCTAGAGTTTTGATAGAACCTTTTGTAGGATAAATTCTTGTTATGTTTTTATATAATTGAGCCGTAGTATAATCTCTATTTGTTCAACTATGTTCTTATTGTAGTTAATTGAAGAGCTCTCAATTAGCTGTGTCTATTTAGTATGCATAACTTGGGAGAGAGTGCATATTTAGGTAATTGTTGAACAACAGCACTCCCAGAGTATATGAGGGATCAATAACTAAGGGTTTAAAGGCGGGATTAGGGATAACGAAGCCTTGGGTACGATCTGAAGTGAGCTGTATCAAAAGTCAGCTAGCGTAGCTCGGAAGAGTGCGTCTAGTAAATTGTCGTGATTACTCGGGAGAGATTTACAGTAATAAGAGTGCTCATGATCGGTAGAGAATACTTAGGCAAAATTATAGAAGATATAGCGGGAAGGATTCCGACAATTGGAGAAATCATAACTCTAGACCTCTTTAATCGTGTCTCTAACTCTTAGTATCTTTAGTTGTTAATTTATTATTTTAATTGTGAGCACGTGATTTTTGCCTTACGAAAAATTACTCCAAAATAAATCCAAAGATAAAATAAATTTCTTTTACTGTGTAATTTTTTGAATTTGCGTGGTGTTAAATACTTGTGTTATGTCCGTAAGTGTTTACATTGTCATAATAAAATGAAAAAATAAAATAAAATACATATTGCATGCATATAGGATTTAATTATGCATTTAAAAGATAATTTAAATAAAATCACAAAAAATATGCAATCGTTCTATTTTAAATATTCCACTGTGTGATTGATGTTTTGTCTATGTGTTAAATAATTGTTATAGAGTAATTAATATATTTTTGTGAAGTTAAAATTATTTTATAGTTAATATTAAAAATTTAAATTAGAAAAAAATGAAATATATATATATATATATATATATATATATACAAAATCGGACCTGGATTAAAATCCAGGCCCAAAACATTTTAACCCCCCACAGCCCAATCCTTTAGCCCAGGTCCGGTCCAAACCAGACGAACCAAAACGACAGCGTTTGGTCGTGGCTTCTCAGAAACCGTTGGATCAAATCCAACCAACGGTCAAGATCTCACCCCCTTTACCCGTAACCCGTAACCCGATCCAGTGACCCGACTCAGCCGACCCTGGCATTAAACCAAACGACATCGTTTGGTTTAATGAATTGATCCTGGCCCTTCATCTTACTTGATCGGACGGACAATATCAATCCACCCCACCCCTATATAAGTCCCAAGCCCTTACCCCGGCCCCTAACTGAACACCCCCCTCCTACACTGTTCATCATCGTCCCCCAAACCCCCACTCCTAACCCTAGCCGCCCTAGGATCCCACCGCCTGAAACCCGGCGGCATCAACGTCGCCGGTCACCAAAATAACACCATAGAATCCCCTGAACATCCTCTACACAAATCTAATATTGGTTTCCTTCGAATCAGGTCTCAACTCTTCGAATCTTAAATCGAAGGTTGGCCTGAAAACCTTACCTTCTCCGATGGCTTCCAAAATAACACCACAACTTCCCCTAGATACCCTCATCACGGATCTGTTAGTTGCATGACTCGAATCCTACTGGAACTGCTCGAATCTTCATTTGGAGATTCGAGTAAAACCTGAACCTACCTCAACCTACCTCAAACTAACACCAAATGACCCCTAGACCTCCCTCACCCTTGTGTCATCTTTGGTTCCCTTCGAATCTACCCAAAAGTGTTCGGATTTAAGATCCAGGAATTTGAAACCCTAAAAATTTTCCAATCTTGGAATTTTTCCGATTCGAGTGAAGGACTGAGGTCTAAGAGACTTTAATCGAGGTATTCTCAACTGAGAATACTTCGAGTAAAGTCTGTTCAGCCTCAAAAATGTCCGAATCCAAGTTGAGTTGAGTTCGGTTGAATTCGAAGGTTCAGAGGTAATTTCTGTTTCTTTTATGTGCATTCTGCGTGTATTCCATGTTCATTTCATTAGTTTGTTTGATTTTTTATAATTTTTCTAGTCAATTTTGTTATACTGTCCCCTACCCGTCTACTTGATTCCAAATGAATTGTTTTTGTTGATTTTGTTTGTTTACAATGTGTGTAATCGACTCGATTAAGTTCGTCGATTAGTTATATTACGAATTTTCATTTCTGAAAATGCTGACTGAAACAGTCTGCTTCTATTGTTTTAGACTGATTATGGACAAATGTTGTAAATAGCCAACTGATTAATACTCGTCAATTAAATCATGTTTGTTTGTGAATCAGTGAATTCAAATGTATGTTGTATATGTTGTTTTCTGAACATGGCATTGTCAGTATATTGACAATGCTCCTGTGTATGTTTGATCTTAGTTCAATTTGAAGATCAATTTGAATTATTATGCTGAACTCAGTGTAATATTGTTGTAATGTCAAGTTTGAATTCAAGTTTACAAATGTTGATTGGATATAATTGTGTTAGGGGGTTACATTCTTAGTCAGGATTCAGTCCAAACTTTAGGATTGGTTTGTAGCTGTTGTAAATCAGATTAATAATCAGGCTTATACAGATTTTAAAATCTGTATTGTTAAGATGCTAAATTTAAGGCAGTAATACCAGTATAAAACAGTAGGTCAGGGACATTTCTGGGATATAACAATGAGGATAATATGTTAATAGCAATGTGCTGAAAGTGGAAGTTAATGGTTATAATTTAAGATACTAATGGGGAACAAGGGATAATGGGCTGCTGAAAAACAGGATAAAAAGCACTCAATAGGATTTAAAGTATTCAAAGGTAGTTTTAATGGAACTTTTCTGATTATTTAAAAAAAGAGAAAGGGTTCAGGCAGCATTTAAGAGAGCTGGACAGACCTGTATAAGATAGAGGGGAATGGGAACTGATTTAGGGGGGTGATCAGTTAGACAGAGAAGAGAGTTTAGAGAGACTTCATAACAGATTTTGAAAGAGAATTTAAGAAAAATACACCTAGAGTGAGATAAAAGAGAAAAATCCAGCAGAAAAATCAGATTCTTCTTGGAATCTGAAGAGGAAGAGGAAAAAGAAAAACAGAAACAGATATAGAAACAGAAAAGAAAATCAGAAACATACTTTTCTTTGGATCTGTCCGGGTCTATTTGTTTGATATTACTTGGATTAAATCTGAAAGTTTTCCCAAAAATCCTGTTACTGTGCATCTGGGTTCCTCGGATCCTATTCTTGTTCAAACTTGCTGTGTTATCGGTACATTCTACTGATTTTGTTATTGCTGCTACTGCTGAAATTTACTCCTTCTACCTTCATTTTCAGGTACATTTTTTTTAAATTTTATGTTGGAAAGAGATTCAACATGACTAATCAATGAAGTTCGAATTGTAATTCTGTTTTCCATTTGTCCACGTTCATCAGTTTAAATTTCATTTTTTGTTTCATGTTAGTTAATTAGTAGTGAATTCAATTTGATAGCTATGAGTTAATTGTCTTACTTTGAAATTCGTATAAAGCTTTGTAATAATGTTAGCCCTTCATCTCATTAGTTTAGTCATGTTTGAACTGTCAAGGTAAGAAACATGACATAAAGATTGGCCATTAACTAGGCCTTGTGACGTTGTTAGTTGAATAAAGAATAGCGTGAAAATGTCAAAACCATATAGCTAGTTTATTCTGATAATCTGATTTAGTTGTGGAAGGAATGATATAAGTTGTACGTTCTTATGTGGCGTTATAACAGGTATCTATAGAACCATTAGTGGATGGTAAGTGGAGTTGTTATGGCTCATTATGATGTTAAAGTGTTATGAATGTTTTAGACACATAAACTATGTCACATGTAAAGCAATTTTATTAATCGATTTATAATTCCCTTTCTTATCAATTTGATGCCTATTTACCATCTTAAATAAGTAATTAGGCCTATTAGATTAAAAGCGAGTATATGAGAATGAAACGAGATGTACAAGCATAAATTGCCATGCTTTATATCAATGGTAATTAGAAATAGAATTCGCACTAAGTAAATAATGAAAATTCTTGGAAAATATTTCCTTCCTTTATGAATCATTCCTTTTCAGTTTCATATGCAATTTATTCTTTGGCATATATATATATATATATGTCATATTTGTTATATATATATATGTCATATTTGTTAAAAAAAATAGTATTAATCATATTTTTATTCTGTTCTTTGAATTTGAATAGTTGGAATGAATATAATTTATACTCGGAAATTATAATCGACGGGCAACCTTTAATAGATTGTGAATTCTTTTCAAAGAATTTATAGGCCTCTAAAATGGGAGTTTTTCATGATTTTCACATAAAAAATATATGAATATATTAAACAATTTGTGGAAAGTCCCTAATACCATTACAAATATTTTGTGCAATTAGGGATGCGTTCGCGTACCCTGATTATATTTTAAAAGCAAATTCGGATTATGCGTACGCGCAATTTCGAGCGAATATTTAAAAAAAGGATTTTTCTAAAGGCGTTAAATTAATTTTATAAAAACCCGAGATGTGCGGTTCATTATTTAAGAAAAACAAAAATTCTTGATTCGACACAATTTCGAAAAAATGATTGTTTAATAAATATATTATCAAGTTTTTGCATTTTTTTTACACGAATATACGTACGCGTAATTCGATTCAAAGAAGGGTCCTTAATCACAATAAGTAAAAGCGGTAGAAAAATCACGTAACAAAAAAAAAGTATTTAATAAAAGTCAAGATAATTAAGCCAATAATAAAAACAGTTAAGCGACCGTGCTAGAACCACGGAATTCGGAAATGCCTAACACCTTCTTCCGGATTAACAGAATTCCTTACTCAGGATTTCTGAATCGCAGAATAATAAACAGAGTCATATTCTCCTCGATTCAGGGATTAAAATTGGTGACTTGGGACGCCTTAAAATTCTCAGGTGGCGACTCTGAAACAAATAAACAAATCCCGTTTCGACTGTCCTTCAATTGGAGAAAACTCCCCACGCGCCCCGCGGGAGCGGTAAAAAGGAGGTGCGACAGTAATTTGTTAATCAATTAGTTAAACACAAGAATATAAATATCTATAAGTTAGGAACTGTTCAAGCTTGTCTTCTTGGTGATAGTGAACAGATGTAGCTACGCCTTAGTTCTCTGTGGGATTCTACTCCAGACTTGCAAACCGAATTATATTTGCAACGACCGCACTGTCCTTTTTATAAGGCATAGTTGGGCGTGATCAAATTTTGGCGTCATTGCCGGGAAACTAACGGTGTAGCTGTAGGTGTACATATTACTAGGTTTCAAGTTTGAACTTTTATTTTTATTTATTTTGACATTTTTTTCATTTTTTGTTTTACTTGTTGATTTAAAAATAATAAAAAAAAATATGGCATCATGGAATAATGAAAGTTTTGATGTTGTTAATTCTACTTTTAATCCTCCTTATGCATATTGTGATGAAAACCACCCTTGGCACAATTATCAAAATATTTTCGAGAGCGAGTTATGTGCACCAACTCAATCTCATGTGTGGAATGTGTGTGATATGTGTGGTGGTCAAGATGGTCACTTTCATGGTTGTGCTTATATTTCTTATCTTCCCCCAACCCCTTATTATGATGATTCTACGTTTTCTTGTGAGGATAACAGGAACAAAGAACCTAGGGAAGCTGACCTAAAGAAGATCGAAGATATGTTAAAGTGCATTATAGAACAACAAAGTAAAATACAGCTGCAGGTAGAAAGGCAAGATGAAACTATTCGCAACTTAGAGGCTCAAGTGAGTCAACTAGTTGAAGCTTTTAATGATCAATATGTCAATATTATGGATAGTAGCCAGGAGAAATTTGCATTAGAGACGGAAATTGAGGTGCCAATGGAGGGGTCCAAAGTAGAATCTCAACACTCTAACCATCAAGAATTTGAGGATGTCGATGTTGAAGAAGTAATACTAGAGTAAACCAGGAACATTGAAGATACAACTTTAGTTGACTCTAGTGTTTTGGGTGTTGAGGAGGTCGAAAATCTTGAAGTTCATGTATTGGAGCATGTTGGACCTCATTCCAAACACTTCTCTACATTATGTTCGGACGGTGAAATGGGAATGGATCTTTACGAGCATAAAAAGGAGTTCAAGGAAGAGGTAGATGAGCCTTATATTTTGAAATTCTCGAGGCCATCTAGGCAAGGTGACACTCCTCGGTCGAGAGCCAAAAAGTGCATAAGACTCTATCTAATTTTTGGCTCGCAAGAATTTGTACCGCCCCAAGATCATAATCATAAGCCCGGCTTTACTGCTTTCTTTTATTTTTTGTATTAATTATTTTTAATTGTATTATTTTTGTAGTGTCAATTTTATATTTTCTAGGAGCATGGAAAACAAAGGTATTGGAAGGATACAATAACAAACCAAATGGTTGGAACTAAGTGTGAGGTACCCGCACGAAGGATCAAGCTTAGGAGAAGTCTGAGTATCCCTTGAGTTGTTAGTGCTTCGGCCTTTGGCCTGCCAGGGAGTCTCTTTTACCCTTTTTATTAGTTATGGTGTGCATTGGGGACAATACACAATTTTAAGTGTGGGGTGAGGAGATTGTCTGGGTGACTTTCTATGCTATTTTAGTTGTGTTAGTTTAATTGAATAATATTTTTGTTTAAATAGAAAAGATTGGACTTTTCCCGACGATTTATTTGTCTATACAATTTTCTTGAGGGATTTAAGTCTAAAGAAAAAAGTACAAAAAGATTTTCTTTTATTAGGTAGTGTAATAATTCCCCCTTGGGTTTTCTTTAAACAGTACAAAAAGATTTTCTTTTGTTAGGTAGTGTAATAATTCCCCCTTGTTTTTTCTTTAAACTACGGTTCTTTTTCAAGGGTTTTATTTAAACCGGGTGTAGTTAGTTTTTTTTGGGAGTAGGAGTCATTGTGTTGTGTTTTGAAGTGAAGTAATATCTCTTGACTTTGTTATGCCTTGAGAATAGTGAGTACTTTGGTTGTGACGCTTAGGCTCAGTTTTTGACTCTTTTAGAAGTATCTTAAATTGTATGATCTTAACTTTGCTTAAATGCTTTGACTAGAGTGTCTTAACATATTAGGATTGAAACATAATGGATTGAAGATCGACCCCGGGTTCCATCGAACCAGAGTATGAGGTTAGAATGCCCGTCTTCAAGAACATCGAGTCCATGACCGCGGAATCGACCCTGACTCCGAATGAGCTCGAGGAAACATTGCCAGTCCAAATAACGGAAGGCTGAAATATCCCTAACCGATCGGGTATCACGGTGGGAATCTCGGCACGTATCAATGAAAAACCGGCTAATTAGCAAATCATTGAGATTTTTTTACCTTTTATAGAATTGTATCTAAAGTAGGATTCTTCTATTTTATAAAGGGAGTCTAATTATTTGTAAAAGGCATGGTAACATTCATTCAGAAGTAATATACTGTTATTTTCTCTTTAAGTTCTATTCCAACTGTGTCTTGATACTGATCGAAGTGCATTTCGCTAAAGGGTGGATTTCCCCCCAAGGATGTTACTATTCAACTCGTGTGGTTTGAATTTACTTTATTTGTCCTGGTGATGGATGCACTAACTCATCATATTCAAGGAGAGGTGCCATGGTGCATGCTATTTTGCTGATGATATAGTTCTAATTGACGAGACACGAGACGACATTAATGAGAGGCTAGAGGTTTGAAGACATGCCTTTGAGTCTAAAGGTTTCAGGTTGAGCAGGATGAAAACGGAATACCTCGAGTACAAATTTGGGGG
The DNA here is from genome assembly GCF_000715075.1 of Nicotiana tabacum. Lineage (NCBI taxonomy): Eukaryota > Viridiplantae > Streptophyta > Magnoliopsida > Solanales > Solanaceae > Nicotiana > Nicotiana tabacum. The sequence continues at coordinate 134,289,713 of NC_134092.1, read as the reverse complement.
CGAGCTAACGGAAGCGGGAGTGGAAGTGAGGTTTGAATCTCAAGTCATTCCTTAGAAGGGGAGTTTCAAGTACCTTGGGTCAGTTATTCAGAGGATCGGGGAGATCGTCGAGGATGTCACGCACCGTATAGGGGTGGGGTGGATGAAATGGAGGTTAGCATCGGGAGTCTTGTGTAACAAGAAAGTGCCACCGTTACTAAAAGGTAAGTTTTATAGAGCAGTGGTTAGTTCTTCTATGTTGTATGGGACCAAGTGTTGGCCAGTTAGGAACTCACACATCCAGAAGATGAAAGTAGCAAAGATGAGGATATTGAGGTGGATGTGCGGGCACACAAGGATGGATAAAATTAGGAATAAAGATCTGACGAACTCTTGCTTCAGTAAACTGTCCGTCAGGGCTAATCTCAATTACTTGAGCACTAAGATCTTCCTCCTGTGGCACTGTTTGGCATCTCCCAAGTTGTCTCAAAACCCGATTTGGCGCGTAGGGCTGAATGCTCTTGAGCCCCATAAATAGAAAGTGGGTCCTAGCTGCCGGCATATATATGACCTCATCAACGGGCAACCATCCTAGCATCCACTGTATTTGGTTGGCGGTGAGGGTCCGAAAGAATGATGTCCACGCCGTAACTCCCTCGGGTAGACTGACCCCCTTGATTCTTGTGTAGAACTCTTCTATGCAAGTTTTCTTCGAGGAACCATAACTCAAGAGCTAGGAACGGTGGCAGAGATGCTCAGTCATCCATATTTGTAGCAACAAGTTACACCCCTCGAAAAAGTTCCCTCTGGCTTTGCAGGTTGTGAGAGCTCGGAAGATATCAGATACTATCATAGGCGCAAGAGTGCTTTCATCTTGAGTGAGCAAGGTACTGACGACCTTGGATATTTTCAGATCAATGTTTCCATCTTTCCTTGGAAACATCAAAAGGCCCAAAAAGGTTATCATAAAAGCCACTCGTCTATGCTCATCCCATTTCTGACGGTTACTTTTGTTGCATAACTTGTTACCCAGATTGTTGAATCCTACGACATGACCGTATCTGTCGTATATGAAGCACGGATAACAAAAACCTACGACCAAATCTGGGTTATGGACCGTCCTGGGTATCTTTAATGAATCTAAAAACTGATGCGCAGTGACAGCTCTTGGAGTAACCAGATATTTTTGCCTTAACGGAACTTCAGCATTTCTGATGTACCCGGCTATTTCCTCCAAAGTCGGGGTGAGTTCAAAATCGGAGAAGTGGAAGACATTGTGTGCCAAGTCCTAGCAGGTGACCAAAGCTCTTATGATATCCCCCCGAGACTGGATTTCCAATAAACCCGTAAGACCTTTTAGATATTTCTTGACCTCATCTTGCCCTTCACTATCTAAATCATCCCACCATAGCCGCAACTCGAAAGGGATTTTAGCAATTATTGAAACGGGTTCATTTTGCATCGTACTCATCTTGCACATTTATTAAGGTGATTAATCAAAAAATAAAATTTATTTGACTCAACAAATTGACTATTTTTTAATTTTTCACCGATTAAAAGAAAGATCCGGTTCCGAACACGGCCTTTCAGCATTTCGGGAACGAAGATTTTAAGGCTGGGTGAGTCAACCGGTCAAAAATCGAAAAAAATGACTAAAAGTGGCTGTTTATACAAAGTCAGCCTTCCGGCGTCCCTTTCGGGAACATTCGGCTATTTTTGCAAAAAATGACATTACTCGATTTATTTATGACTCTTTTCTTGTTTTTCAAACTGAAATAAAAGACCCGATTGAAAACACGACCTTTCAACGCTTCCGGGAGGAAGATTTTAAGGTTGTGCCCGCAAACCATTTAAAAATGACTCAGGGTGGTTGTTCTTGCGAAAACAGCCTTCCGATGCCCTTTTTAACATTCGGCTTATTTTAAGCAAGAATGGCGTCACTCGACTTATTTATGACAAAAATTAAAATTTTAACATTTTTGTAAAAGGGAAGTTAGACCCGATGAGGGTTGCCTACGTATCCCGCACCCTGTGAGAATCAAACCGGCGTAATTCGGGCAAATAAACTATTTTGAAAACAAGACCCTTTTTCCTTTTTTTTTTTGCTTTTTTGAGTAAGACAAACTATAATATATATATTCAAAATTTCGGCAGAGTTTCAACAGCATTCAGGCATTGGTTTTCTAAAAGTAGGCAGTCAACTTTCTACACTATTATTTCTTTCTTTTTTCCTTTTTTTAATTTTCCTGATATTTAGAAATCGGTCAGCAAGTAGGCTCGAAACAAATAAATGCGCAGAAAATAAATAAGATGCATCAGGATGGTCTTTTTTCAATTCAAGTTGCTAGTCCTAGACGGACTCAACCCCTGTGTTGAGTCACCTAAGTCAGATGCAACATGAAGCAAATAAGCGTTACTACTAGGGATCCGGCATGAAGTCACATTATTCTAGGTTCAAAGCCTAGGTATTTGTTATAGACCGTGTACCCGAGCGGACAACTCAAGTCGAGGAGGGGGCAACGTACCGGAGACCCGCGAGATCGTCCGACTTTGTAATTTGTCCGGCCTCTTTCTTATTTCAGGGTATGACACTAACAGAATAGGGAGTCTCAACAAGTAAGCACATCCCCGGAGGTGAGAAGAGAAGGGTTTCGGCATAGTTTATATACAGTTCAGATAATATCTAAGAGGTAAAACATTTAGCACATTTAGCGTGAAATATGTAGAACAATCAGATAAAGTCAAGTACAACAATTATTTTAAACTCGAATTCTTAAAACCCTGAACCAGAGATTCTGGGTTCGATCCTAAGCAGAGTCACCAGAGCTGTCACACCTCCTTTTTACCTACACCCCTGTAAAGGGGCGTACGGGGAGTTTTTCCAATTAAAGGACAATTGAAACGAGATTTATTTATTTAATGTAGAGTCGCCACTTGGGAGGTTTATTGTGTCCCAAGTCACCGGTTGAATCACGAATCGAGGAAAAGATTGACTCTGTATTACAGTCCGCAAACCAGAAATGCGGATAAGGAATTCTGTTAACCCGGGAGAAGGTGTTAGGCATTCCCGAGTTCCGTGGTTCTAGCACGGTCGCTCAACTGTCATATTCGGTTTATTTATCTTATTTTAATACATGTTGAACCTATGTGCAAATTTTAACTTCAACCGTTTTTTATTTAATTTTTAAGGAAAATTGCAACGTCACTAAAATAAATCTTGAGCCACGTCACATAAATTCCCCATGGTTTTTGACATGTTTTAACTTCGTTGAGATTCGGATTTGGGTCACATAAATGCGCACCCGAGTTTAGGAAGGTAACCTCATTAAAATACGCGCCTAAAGAGACTAGCGCGTTATTATTTTGGGGAAGGCCGTGAAATCCGCTTCAGAAAACTGTTTAAGCTTGTCTTCTTGGTGATAGTGAACAGCTGTAGCTAAGCCTTAGTTCTCTGTGGGATTCGACTCCGGACTTATAAACCGGATTATATTTGCAACGACCGCATTGTCCATTTTATAAGGCATAGTTGGGCGTGATCAAATTTTGGCGCCGTTGCCGGAGAACTAACGGTGTAGCTGTAGGTGTACATATTACTAGGTTTCAAGTTTGAACTTTTATTTTTATTTTTTGTATTTGATATTTTTTTTCATTTTTTGTTTTACTTGTTGATTTAAAAATAATAAAAAAATATGCCATCATGGAATAATGAAAGTTTTGATGTTGTTAATTCTACTTTTAATCCTCCTTATGCATATTGTGATGAAAACCACCCTTGGCAAAATTATCAAAGTATTCCCGAGAGCGAGTTATGTGCACCAACTCAATCTTATGTGTGGAATATGTGTGATATGTGTGGTGGTCAAGATGGTCACTTTCATGGTTGTGCTTATATTTCTTATCTTCCCCCCAACCCCTTATTATGATGATTCTACATTCTCTTATGAGGATAACAGGAACAAAGAACCTAGGGAAGCTGACCTAAAGAAGATCGAAGATATGTTAAAGTGCATTATAGAACAACAAAGTAAAATACAGCTGCAGGTAGAAAGGCAAGATGAAACTATTCGTAACTTAGAGGCTCAAGTGAGTCAACTAGTTGAAGCTTTTAATGATCAATATGTCAATATTATGGATAGTAGCCAGGAGCAATTTGCATTAGAGACGGAAATTGAGGTGTCAATGGAGGGGTCCAAAGTAGCATCCCAACACTCTAACCATCTAGAATTTGAGGATGCCGATGTTGAAGAAGTAATACTAGAGTCAACCAGGGACATTGAAGATACAACTTTAGTTGACTCTAGTGTTTTGGGTGTTGAGGAGGTCGAAAATCTTGAAGTTCATGTATTGGAGCGTGTTGGACCTCAATCCAAACACTTCTCTACATTATGTTCGGACGGTGAAATGGGAATGGATCTTTACGAGCATAAAAAGGAGTCCAAGGAAGAGGTAGATGGACCTTATATTTTGAAATTCTCGAGGCCGTCTAGGCAAGGTGACACTCCTCGGTCGAGAGCCAAAAAGTGCATAAGACCCTATCTAATTTTTGGCTCGCAAGAATTTGTACCGCCCCAAGAGCATAATCATAAGCTTGAAGCAAAACTTGGGGTGCGATTCATAAGTTCGAAGTGGAGGCAGAAAGTGATTCACGTCGTGCCGCGACGTTAAATCAAGCACTTGTTGGGAGGCAGTCTAGCTTTACTGCTTTCTTTTATTTTTTGTATTAATTATTTTTAATTGTATTATTTTTGTAGTGTCAATTTTTTATTTTCTAGGAGCATGGAAAGCAAAAGTATTGGAAGGATACAATAACAAATCAAATGGTTGGAACTAAGTGTGAGGTACCCGCACGAAGGACCAAGCTTGGGAGAAGTCTGAGTATCCCATGAGCTGTTAGTGCTTAGGCCTTTGGCCTACAAGGGAGTCTCTTTTACCCTTTTTATTAGTTATAGTGTGCATTGGGGACAATGCACAATTTTAAGTGTGGGGTGAGGAGATTGTTTGGGTGACTTTCTATGCTATTTTAGTTGTGTTAGTTTAATTGAACAATTTTTTTGTTTAAATAGAAAAGATTGGACTTTTCCCGACGATGGATCTATTAGACAATTTTCTTGAGGGATTTAAGTCTAAAGAAAAAGTACAATTTTTTTTATTAGGTAGTGTAATAATTCCCCTTGGTTTTTCTTTAAACAGTACAAAAAGATTTTCTTTTGTTAGGTAGTATAATAATTCCCCCTTGGTTTTTCTTTAAACCACGGTTCTTTTTCAATGGTTTTATTTGAACCGGGTGTAGTTAGTTTTTTTTGGGGAGTAGGAGCCATTGTGTTATGTTTTGAAGTGAAGCAATGTCTCTTGACTTTGTTATACCTTGAGAATAGTGAGTACTTTGGTTGTGACGCTTAGGTTCAATTTTTGACTCTTTTAGAAGTACCTTAAATTGTATGATCTTAACTTTGCTTAACTGCTTTGACTAGAGTGTCTTAACACATTAGGATTGAAACATAATGGATTGAAGATCGGCCCCGGGTTCCATCGAACCAAAGTACGAGGTTAGAACGCCCGTCTTCAAGAACATCGAGTCCATGACCGCGGAATCGACCCTGACTCCGAATGAGCTCGAGAAAACATTGCCAGTCCAAATAACGGAAGGCTGAAATGGAGGTTAGCATCGGGAGTCCTGTGTGACAAGAAAGTGCCACCGTTACTAAAAGGTAAGTTTTATAGAGCAGTGGTTAGGCCTGCTATGTTGTATGGGACTAAGTGTTGGCCAGTTATAAACTCACACATCCAGAAGATGAAAGTAGCATAGATGAGAATGTTGAGGTGGATGTGCGGGCACACAAGGATGGATAAATTAGGAATGAAGATATTCGAGAGAAGGTGGGCGTGGCCCCATGGAGGACAAGATGCAGGAAGCAAAACTCAGATGGTTCGGGCACATTTAGAGAAGGAGCACTGATGCATCGGTGAGGAGGTGTGAGCGACTGGCTGTGGTCGGCACGGGGAGAGGTAGAGGGAGACCTAAGAAGTATTGGGGAGAGGTGATTAGGCAGGACATGGCGTGACTTAGGATTACTTAGGACATGGCCCTTGACAGGGAATTGTGAAGGTCGAGCATTTAGGTTGTAGATTAGAGGGAAGTTGTGAATATTTCTACAGCGCACTAGAGTGAGACTAGCCAGTTGGGAGTTAATCTTAGGATGATACTAGTCAGCTACTGATGCAGGGCTTTATCTACTAGATATTATTATACCTTCCATCTTTCTCGTATTTCCTATATTTCTTATATTGCTGTTATTTTGTTATTTTATGTTATGTTATGTTATGTTATTATGAGTCTATTGATAGTACTAATATATCATCTCTTGTTGCTTTCTTGAGCCGAAGGTCTCCTCGAAACAACCTCTCTGCCCCTCGGGGTAGGGGTAAGGTCTGTGTACATATTACCCTCCCCAGACCCCACTTGTGGGATTATACTGGGTCGTTATTGTTGTTGTTCTTGTTGTTGTTGTATACTTTATTTCTGATTATAATTTAACTTATCGTTTTGTGTCAAATTAATTCATGTATCCTTAAAACCGCTTATAAATTCAATTGTTATCCGATTTTAGGGTAAACAACTTGGAACCTCCATACGAGTTCTTCAAATCTTAGTATGAGTAGTTGAACCTTAGCACGATTTCGTGGAACCTCAACATAGGTACATGGAATCTTGACACAAATTTGAAATCTCGATGCATATACTTAAGAACTTTCCGAAATTTTTGAAATCTCAATATGAGTACCTTCTACCTCAACACACGTACTTGGATAGGTATGAGTACCTCGTACCCAGCAGAGGTATTTGGTACTTATCCATGCCCAACACTGGTTCTCGATACCCAAACATGCTCAACACAGGTATTTCTATCCTCCATATGGGTACTTGAAACTTCAGCATGAATTCTCAAAATGTCAGCATAACGTGTACCCATTACTCTAAACGAGTACTTGGTACTCGTTCAGCTTAGCACGAATACTCATACCCTATTCGTGCTTAGCATGAGTATTTAAAACCTCTGCATGAGCTCTTACAATCTCAGTACATATACTTGAAACCTCAGTAGGGATACCCGATAATCTAGCACGACTACCCATACCTACTCGTGTTTGGTACAAGTTCTCAATACCTAGTTGTACTCAACATGGGCAGACCTAGTGCATATACTACGAGTTTCCGGGAACCCAATAACTCTTGCGTAGACTCTATATTTATATTAAGAAATTCACTAAATATTGGTAAATATCTGACTGTGAACTCAGTTATTATTGCATATTAATCTGAAATTACGGTAGAAAACCATAAGCCTCAAATCCTAGAATCGCCTCTGGTACTCAACGCGGGTACTTAGATCCTCATTACGGGTACTTATAGTGAAAATTAAATATTTTATGGTCAAATATTAATTTCGTAAAGAAAATAAATTTGAAAAAAAATAAAAAATTCTTATGTCCAAACGGCTCTTACAACCTCCCACAAATACCCAATATCCATTAGACTATTCGTTGCCTACTCGTACTCAACACGGATACTTGAAATTATGAAACTAAAGATAACCCCACGTGGAAGGTTGGTGAGATAGAGTAAAAGTAACAAAGGCCTGTGAAATTAGCAGGTTGCTTTTTGTACAGTACGAATTTTGCTTTTTTGCTTTGAAAGGACGTCGGTGAAGGGGAATGAGGTGACGTCGTTTCATGTTTTTTAAATCTATTAGTCGCTTTTTGGTTGTCACTTTCATTTTCCCTGGAACAGTTAATTCTATCAATTTTTCAGATGTACCTCCCTACAACAGAGACATGAACGAATATGGAATATGTATTTATGAAAGCAAATTTAATTAAAAAAATAATACGTAGGGGTGTACGCTTTTGAAACAGTAAAATAATACCGTATTTTAGAACTTTAGTTAATGTTCGTTTTTTAATCGGGTCGTTTGGTACGAGTGATAAAGAATAATTAAATTTAAGAATAATTTATCTCATGTTTGATTGAGAGAAAATTAGGGGTCGTTTGTTTGAAAAGAATTTATCTCATGATTAATCATGGAATTAGTTATCCCGGTGTTAATTATTCCACCTTTTCATGGGGATTAAAAACACTACAATCCCGGGATAACTAATCTCGTAATTAATTATACCGTAATTTTTGCCCAATCAAACATGAGATAAACTTTTTTAAATTTAGTCCCGATATTAATTATTCCTTAACCCTCATACCAAACGAATCTTTACGGTATAATTAATTTCGGAATTTGCTATTCCGAAATTGTAGCATTTTTTTATTCCCATAAAATAAATGAAATAATCTATTCCGAGATAATTAATTTTGGAATAACTTCTTTCCATCCAAACGACCCCTAAAAGACTTATATAATAACCTTCTTCGCAAGGACCGGCAACACCAAAAGTAGTTAGAAGCTTTTTATTAATACCATTAAGAAAATTAGTAAGAAAATACCATTAAGAATATGAATTATGGACTTCATTTTTATATATTGATTATAAAAAAATATTCATACAATCAGATTGTTTATATATAACTTAATAAATTTGTATATAAACATCAATTAATAATCTACTAAAAGTTAGTTAATTCCTATCGGGATGGTCCATTTGATTTAGAAAACGGTCATCCATACAAATGACCTAGAATCAATCCTTCCTCGATATTTTTTAAGTCGAGTCTGTCGCACAGGGCTTATCTAGTGCGGTTTATATTCTTTATGTGGTTTGCAGGATATTACATAGTGAAGGGTTTATCCCGTGCGCATAGAGTATTCACCCGAAGGATAAATGCTACGGCAGAAACTTTAGTGGTTGCGGGTTTTCATGGGATGCCGAAAAGGGAAAAAAGGTTAGCTAACATATTAACATTGATAATATACCTTGTTTTATCTAATTATTTCTAAATGCCACTTGTTGGGGCCACATGCCATCGGTCGACTGGAGAAGTTTTATTTTGTATCTCATACAACTGACATTAGTTGTATGAGACTCCTTTTTGTCTCACAAATTTGTGGACATCAATCTTACACTTCTGGGTCCACAGAAATCTGGGTCCACAAAACTGTAAGACAAAAAACAACCTCATACAACTAATGTCAGTTATATGAGACACAAAATAAAATTTTCCGGTCGTCTGTGAGAGTTGATTTTTATAATTAATTCTTTTGGTTGACAAAATTTCAAGTTCTTTCGATTCATCCTTTTCTTCACAAATCTACTTTTGTGTAATTTCTTCATTCTGCGCTGTTGAAATATTAGTTTTTATTTTTATTTTTTACTTTCAATAGACAAATTAATCTACGTCTAAATCAATTTCTGAACGCAATTATACTTTAACGTATAAAAGTATATCGCTTAAATGTTCTTCCTTAATTAGTTTTCTATCTTTGCAGTGCATAAAGGTATTAAATATTTACTCTTTTTCGCAATAAAATAAAAAATATATTCAATTTGAATATAAAACCAATAATAAAAGCTCTAAGTTAGAAAAAAAGAGCAACTAATTCTGTATATAACTAAGTTGATATTTATAAAGTTTTTACTCATAAATTATTTAAATTATTTGAAGAAACTTTTTGCTTTTTTGAAGTTTAATTATTAGATATAGTAAAATATTTCATAAACAAATGAAAATAATTATCCTCCTTTTAGAAAGACATTATCATCATATCTTTAAATCAGACACGTGGATAATTGAGTAGAGAGATAACAAAGTTAAGGATATCAAAAGAGATAATTTAATCCTAAGCTTATGCTTTAATAATATATTTCTTTCTTTTACGTAAAAAAGTGAAAAAGATTCTTTTGGTGTTTACGACAAATGTCAGGTCAACTAATTGGATGTGTGATTTCTAATGACACGTGGTGCCAACTGTTGACACAAAGATTTCAGACTGGTCGTGGCGGAAAATTTTATTTTGTGTCTCGGATATCTCTGATATTAATTGTGTGACATAATTTTTTCTCTAACAGTTTAGTGGACCCAGAAATATAAGATTGGGGTCCATAAATTTGTAAGATAAAAATGAAGATACAAAATAAAACTTCTCGCCGACTGATTCAGAATTTTTTTGCCTAGTCAACTTACATTTTTTTGGTAAATAAAATTTTGCATAAGCTTCTCCATAAATAAGTTGTGATATATATATTACGAGAATTTATTATGAATTGATTAATTTTATGTTAGTAATTATTGTAATTTATTATAAATACTTCTTTTTACCTGATGCTAATCGCAATATAAGAAATAAAATTTGACTAATAGGAAGAACAGATTAAAAGAGTATACCTTTTGTGGACAAGGATCGTTCTTGTTTAGATGGTTGTTACCTATTGTATTTTAAATAAGATATTTATTTCGATTGTTACTTAAATTTTATTATATCGTATTACTAAATCCGTCGTTATACAAGAACGAAAAGTGTCACTTTATCCAACGATTGATTTGGCATGGTCGCAACATTTATACAATAGTTATATCTTGTATCTTACCTTTTTTTGTAATATTAAGGGGTCGTTTGGTAGGGTACATAAGAATAATACTGAATATGGTGTATTAGTAATGTTGGTGTTAATTATGCTTGCATTAGTTATGCTTGTTTTAGTTATGCTGACATATTTCTTATCCATTGTTTATTTTGATGTATTAAAGCATTGCATAATTTCTAAAAGAATTGATTGTTTACAAAAATACCCTCAAAACTAGTCCATCACTCAAACTTTTTAAAAGAAACATATGTTGAGAAATATTTTTATATGAAAAAGTTTTAAAAAATTATTTGATTTGTCTACCTATATTGTAAAATAGAACTAAATATTTATTTATAAAAAAGGAAATATGCTAAGTATTTATTTATTTACTAGATATATAATTTTATTTCTCACTATTTGAATTGTTTTAAAATTGCATTAATATAATAACTAGTATATTTTAATCAAGTACAAATTTTGAAGGATAATTTTGTCTTTAACTAAGCTAATACATGCATTAAAATCCATTGCATTGCTAATACCATGGTTTTTTATGCATTAGTTATGCATAGGATAATACCAAATAGGATGTATAACTAATGTTTGCATAACTAATGCATAGGTTCAAAATGTCTACCAAACAAGGTATTATTAATACACAGAGCTAATACAAACATTATTTTATCTAATGCATCCTACTAAACGACCCCTAAATATTTATCTTCGTGTTGCTGGTGCATAATATCATGAAATAACGGCGAATGATATAATTTATCCAAATATAATATAATATTAAAACGATATTTAACAACAATCCAAACAAGCTGTTATTTACTCCCTCCAGTCCATAATAAGTGACCATTTTATCTTACTCCCCCCGTCTCATATTATGTGTCGTGTTTCTCTTTTACACGTCTCTTAATAAATATTAATTAGGAAAAGGATTAGACTATTCTACCCTTATATATGTCTTAAGATATAATCTATCTTCATTGAATATTTATTCTATTTATGTAACATCTCTATCTTCAAGAACAATTATTGTTAAGGGTAAAAAAGAAGAAGAAAATAATCAATTTTGTCTTGAACTTCTAAATGAAAAATAATTTGAGACAAGTATTTTTTAGTAGTTGATCACGCCCAACTCTAGTCCTAAAAAGGATAAGCGGTCGCTGCAAATATAATTCCGTCTAAAAGTGCGGAGTCGAATCCCACAGAGAAGTAAGGCTTAGCTATATCTGTTTAATATCACTAAAAAAATAAGTTTGAACAATTTTCTAAATTATAAAGATTGAGATTTATATTTCTGACTAATTAACTATCAAATACTAGAAAACGGTAAAATTATCAACTAACAAGACAAAGGGGTTAGAGACTAAATTAAAGAGGTTTAGAATTTATGATTTTCCCAATTGTCGGAATCCTTCCAGCTATGTTTCCTACAATTTCGCCGATGTATTCTCTACTGATCGTGAGCACGTTAGGTGCCGTAATTATCTCTCGAGCAACTACAATAATTTACTAGTATATTCTCTCGAACTATGCTAGTTGGCTTCATCTAACCGCTCACTATGACCACGTCAAGGCTTTATATTTTTAAACCTACCTTTAAACCCGCTATATTGATTTCTCACATACGTTAGGAGTGACGTTGTTCAACAACCACCTAAATATATATCATTTCTCAAGCAACACATAATAAATAGGCACAGTCAATCGATGACCATTCAATCAACAACAATAAACACATAGTTAAACAAGTAGAGAAATCCAACGGCTCAATTATATAAAAACATAACAAGAATTTATCTTATAAAAGGTTCTATCAAAACCTTAGATAACAAATTAGCTATTCACAATAGTATGTAAAACTACAATACTAAAAGTCACAACCAACAATGAAAAATAGGAAGAGGAAGGAAAAACTCGTAGAAGAATTCCCCGCCTTGCTCCTATTGTATCTCTGCCTCCTTATGTCGAATATGTGTCAAAAATTGGTCTCCACCCTTCAACATACCATTTTCCTTATATATATATACCAAGTAGGGCCGGGTCCAAATAATTATATCTTCTCCTACATAAAAAAGAACAAGTTTCCAGGCCTGGACGTCCGCGGCCGCGGTCCGGGCGCGGTATTTTCCCAATGTAATGCCTCAGTCCGCGTTAGGTCCGCGGTTGCAGTTTCGACCACATTTTTCACCATTTTTCGTTTGAAATTTGAAAAGACATAAAACATGAAAGTTGTAGCCTTTTGAGTTAGCTTTCCAACTATATATTGTGAAGCTCAAATGTAGTTCGGAAAAAAAGTTATGTCTATTTTACTAGACAGTGCACAATATTCCTACTCGAATCTTCGTTCGTTCTTAACTATCAACTTTGACCCCCGAACACAATCCCGTCTTAATTTTTTGGGCCTTTAATCAAATTTCAAAGCTCCAAATCACTTGAATTCACTCCATAATATATATGTAGCTCAGAATCACTCCTACAAGGCATAAACATACCATTAGTGCAAAACACTAGTGATTAAAGCTCAAACTCAATTAAAGTGCAGTAAATTAGAGTCTAATAAGTGACTAAAACACGCAATTATAGCCTATCATCAGTAGTAACCATGAATATTAATATGAGATGAAGGGAGTATTATTAATTTAGTTAATTCAGTGAATACATATTTTTTTTCTTTAGGAGTTTGTATTTCCTTAATGAATGTGCCAAAGGTAAAATAATCAATTATGGATCGGAGGGCGTAGGCTTTTATTGATATAGTTATGAATTGTTTTTTGCTTTAGATTTTACAAAACACCTTTTACCAGCTTATTTTAGCCATTAAATTGGGAGAGTTCTTTTCTAATTTTTTTTTTTTGGGGGTGGGGGAGGGGAGACTTGGTGGGCGTTTGGACATAAAAATTGTAAAATTTCAAAAAAGGGTTAAAAAATATTTCAATTGAAATTTGAAAGTTAGAGTTGTATTTAGATATAAATATAATTTTGAACTGTTTTTGAAATTTTGTGAGTGACTTGAGTGAAAATTTTGGAAAATAAATTTTTGAAGTTTTTTAAATTTTAAAAATTTTCAAAATACATTTTTAAGTGAAAATTAAATTTTTTTTGACCAAACGTTAATTTTGAAAAAAATAAAAAAATTCTTATGTCCAAATGGGATCTTGATTTTTGAAGACAGTGAAATTAGTAGCTTCTATTTTGACCTTTTACCTTCTGGACGGCCAATTTGGCTCGATATTCAAGAATGTACAACGATGTTAGTACTCCATGCAGGTGAGAGTGTACTGTATTCGTAGTTTTCAAGAAATTTGCTCATTCATTACACGTGGTTGTAGGCTGGAGCCTGCATGGATTATTGTACCTTTTGTATATGTACAAATTAAATAAATTAATGTAAGTGTACTTTAGATTTAATAACAGTAAGAAAATAAGAATTTTACAGTGTACTTCGTCGTTTCAAACTTTTAATCGAACGTATATATTTATTTACTTGTTAGTTGGCACTGGAATTTTAGAAATATCTTGGTGGCTCAAGCACATGTATTGCTTAGGGTAGACATCGGTCGGTTCGGTTCGGTTGCCAATATTATCGGTTTAGCATATCAGTTATTGATTTATAAATATGCTAAACCGATAACTGAACCGATAAGATATCGGTTATCGGCAGTGGCGGAATTAGGGGGGCGCAAGGGTGTTCACCCGAATACCATTCGCCGAAAAATTATACTGTATATATAAGACAAAATCTGTTTTTATCTCTATATATTAAGTTTTTGAACACCCTTAACACAATACAAAAGTGTAGTTTAGTGATCAAGGGTGTTTAAAATCTACATAAGGTCATGAGTTCAATTTCCATTAGGTACAATTTTTTTTTTTTGAACTCCCTTCGTGGAGATCCTGCCTACGCCACTGATTATCGGTTATCGTTTAATCGATTATCGATCATTATCGGCTCGGTTATCGTTTTACCCGATAAAATAACACAATCTAAAGGTAAGAAACATAGTATGTAGCGTACACATACTTAATTTCAATCCTTGAAGTTTGCATAGTCACATTCCAAGCATCGCCATAGTTTGGTCCGCTAACCCAAATTCACATGTTAATGGCACAAATGCAACCTCCAGTAATGGAAAATATAATTTATATATATATATATATATATATTGGAAGCCCCGTTAATGGCACAAATGCAACTTCTACTATTGGAATGAAGACATTGAAGGATGAACTGTGAAGACTTGAAGAATGAAGAGTGTGCACTGTGGCTGAGAAAAGTTCTGAGAAAACAAGAATGAACTGAAGGTCTGAAATCCTAAATAAAATCGGTTATAATTTTATTAATTTTTATTGAGTTATCGGTTAACCCATTAATAAAATCGGGTAAATTGAAGTCCAAACCGATAACCCAATAGTAAAAAAATACTAAACCGTTAACCTAATAAACCGATATCAATAATCTAATAAGTTTCTTTTCGGTATGAGTTATCGGTTTTACCCGATATATGCCCAGCTCTACCTAAAACTAAAGTTTAAGGTAAGGACAAATTTTTAAAAGAATATTATGATATATATTTTTATTTAAGGTTTAATTTTCTAGCTTTTTGGATGAAAAATTATAAATAATATTTTTAATCGATTTTCTCTAATAATTTATTTTTAATTAATAGTATAGCCAACTTAGTTAATCTTTCTTGAAATATTGTTGACCTTAGGTAAAATTTTATAAATTATAACTTTGAAAAGCTTATTTTATTTGAGACACTTATTATAGAAAAACTCTACTTTTATACTAAAAGTACTAATTTTTTAAATATCTATAAATCTATTATTTTCAAAAAATAAAATAAAAAATAGAACCCCCAAAATTTAAGGATCTAAGGCACAAGCCTTACTTGTGATAATATTAGAGCGGACCCTGATCTTATATAGCCTTGCTTGCAAACAAAAAGTCTTATACAATTTTAAAATATATATATAATGATGAAAAGTTATACTTTTAAAGAAAAAATTTCATAATTTAGAAATTTATATAAGCTAAAACTTACATGATTTTAAAAATTATATAAAATATATTATGTGACACGATGTAAAAAGATATGTCAAATATTTACGAATCTTATAAAATAGGAAAAGAAAAATTTGACGTTTTAATTTATGTCATATGTTGTTTAAGAAAATAATAAATAATTTAAAACATGTCACAGTTATTTTCGTAAATATAAAATTATGTAACTAAAAACAAAATAAGTAATTTTAATTTTTAAACTATTCTTAATTATATAAAATGTCACCCAATTCTATATTTAACGTTCTTCTTGCTTGATTCTTTTCGCCAACTTAGTCAAAGAACAAAACATCATTATATATTTATATTGAGTCAATATAAAACTCTTGCATTATTAAAATAATAAACTTATGAAAAAAGTTGTCCCCCAGCACTTAAAATCATTGGAAAATAATATAAAGCATGAATAGGTCCAAAGATTTTTAATTATATAATAAGTAATCAGATACCTTATAAACATTCTAGGAACCTTTACTAGAAATTTTTGGCGTATAATGGAAGAAAAATACCCTACTTTAATATATTATAATTAAACCAAGGATACTGCCAATATTTGGACGCAATTGCTTTTATTTTTTTTGGTGCTTTGTTCTGTTCAAATGCAACATCGCTGAGTTGTTTACCAACTTAATCACAAATTAATATTACTAATTAAAAAAGATTATGTTGTCCCCAATATAATATACACTGTCCTACAAAGAATCCATTAAACATTAGGGTAACGACCCACAATAATCTGCCGCACGCGTTAGTAAATCAAATTAAGGTTGACATGTCAGAGACATTAATTGTGTGTATTTTGGCTAATCTAATTCAAAACGGTAATTAGATGTGTTAAAACCAGCCCTAGATCCGCCACTAGAGAGCTTTGAGCTATACGAGAGAAGCTCTGGTGAGTAACAGTGAAGAAGGTTCTAGAGAGAAAAGGAAATTCTCAGAAATTGTAATATTAGAATCTGTACAAAAATGAGTATATGTAAACTAATATATCACACTAACTAACAACTGCATATACACACATGCTACCTAATCACGTGGGCTATCTAGAAGAGTACACCTTAAATAGCTAATTGTACAACAGTATCAACTACTTATCTCTACACTCCCCCTCAAGTTGAGAATGACACATGTTTTTCATTTCCAACTTGGATACTAGAGCTACATGTTAACGAAGTTGCCCAATGCTTTTCTCAAAATATCAGTTGGTTGCTCCGAAGTGGCTATGGATGCAGTCCTTATCAACCATTCTTGTATCTTCTCTCTGATGAAATGAAAATCAATGTCAATATGTTTTGTTCTCTAATGGTATATGGGATTTGCAGCAATCTGCAGAGCAGCTTTGGTGTTACAGTACAATTCCATGGGCGACTTGACATTCACTCCTAGCTCTTTCATCAACCTATTCAGCCATATTAGCTCAGCTACAGTTTGTGCCATGCTTCTATATTCTGCTTCGGCTGGATATGGTGCTTTGTTTCTTGACTTTCCATGAGATTAATGAGATTCCCAGTTTAACACAAAAATATGTAATTCATTGAATGTTTCTATCTTTTCTTGATCTCTGCTTGACATTAACAACCCGAGACCTGGTTGTTTCTTTATGTACTTCACTATATGCAAAGCTGCTTCATAGTGAGATGTCTTTGGTGCATGCATGAATTGACTCAGATATTGCACTGCATATGCAATGTCTGACCTAGTTATGGTCAAATATAATAACTTGCCAATGAGTCTCTGAAAGCTGTTTTTGTCCTTTAATGGCTCATGAGTAACAATTCTCTGCACATACTCATCATATTTTATACTTGTTAACTTCAGGTTTTGTTCCATAGGGGTGTCCTTAGGCTTTGAACCTGATAGTCCTGCTTCTGATATCATTTATAGAGCATACTTCCTCTAAGATATTAGGATGCCTTCTTTAGACATGGAAAATTCCATTCCTAGAAAGTACCTATGCTCTCCAAGATCTTTCAATTTGAAGCTTTTATGTAGGTCACTTTTAACTTGATGTATCTCTTCCAATTCATTACCTGTGACAAGTAAGTCATCTACATAGACAAGAATGAGCACAAACTTGTTAGTAGTCTTAGTGAATAAGGAATAACCATGTCTGCTCCGCTGAGAACTAGAGGATACCAAAGCTTGTGTCAGTTTCACATTCCATTATCTGGAGACCTGTTTCAAACCATATAAAGATTTGAGTAGTCTGCACACCTTATGCTCCCCCTGACAACCAAATCCCTGAGGAAGAGTTATGTAAACCACCTCGGCAAGATCACCATTCAGAAAAGCATTATGGACATCCATTTGATACACATGTCAGTGCCTAAGGGCAGTAATGATTATAACAGTCCTCACTGTGGTCATTTTGGCCATATGGGAAAAAGTATCATGGAAGTCAGTGCCTTCCTGTTGTGTATACCCCTTAGCAACTAGTCTAGCTTTGAACTTTTTCACATAGCCATCAATATTATACTTGATTTTGTAGACCCATTTACAACCTATGGGCACCTTACCGGGAGGTAAATCAACCACACCCCAAGTATGATTTTGTTCTAAAGTTTCAATCTTAAGGTTCATAGCCTTAATCCACCTATCATCTTTAATGGCTTGAGAATAAGAAGTATGTTTAGTACTAACAGAGAAAGAAGCAAGAAAGGATTGAAAATGAGCAGGAAGATGAGAGTAGGAAGCAAAGCGATGAATAAGATAAAGACAGGAATTAGAAGCTAAAGGTAAAGGAAGGTGAATATAATCAGTCAGCCAAATGTAAGGCTTAAGTGTTCTACCAGATTTTCTAGATAGCAAAGAATCAGTAGGTGGATCAGATGGACCAGGTGTAATAGCAGAAGAAGGAGAAGAAATAGGATTAGAAGGTGGAGCAGGTGAACTAATAGATGGAGACTGAGTGATAGGATCAGTGGGAGGGGAGATAATGTCCTTGGGAATGAAATTATGGTCAGTTGTAGGAGATGGTAGAGGATCAAAAATGCGAAAAAAGTAAGAAGAAGTAGAAAATGAATCAGGAGCAGCAAGGAATTTACTCATGGGATGTTGAAGGGATAAACATTCTCTTTAAAGATAACATCCCTGCTAACTATGAATTTGTTGGCTTCAATATTATAGACTCTATACCCCTTTTGAGCAGTAGCATAACCCATAAAGACACTAGGGACAAATTTAGGAGTGAATTTGTTATGAAAATCTGGTTTTATGGCATAACAAAGACATCATAGAGTTCTGATGTGAGAATAAATAGGGGGCCTACCATGAAAGATCTCATTTGGTGATTTTCTATGTAGGACATCACTTGGTAATCTATTAAATATATAGGTGGCAGCAAGAATACAATCCCACCAGAACCTCAAGGGTATGTTAGCCTGAAATCTTAAAGGCTCTTCCTACCTTTATGATATATCTGTGTTTCCTCTCCACAACACCATTTTGTTGTGGTGTGTGGACACAATTACTTCAATGAATGATCTCCTTCACTTCTAAAAGATTAGAATAAAGGGTATTTAAAAACTCATGACTGTTATCTGATCTAAAAATTTTAACAGTGGTTGAGAATTGATTTTCTACAAGGAGTAGGAATTCAGTTAAAATAACATACACATCACCTTTTAACCTCAAAAGAAAAGTCCAAGTCATTCTTGAATAGTCATCAACAAGAGTAAGAAAGTACTTGAATCCATTGTAAGTACATACTCTATATGGACCCCATACATTTATATGTACAAGTTCAAAGACACAATTAGACTTGAAAGTACTAACAAGTAAAAATAACCTAGTTTGTTTGGCTAGTGGACATACATGATAATAAAAAGTAGAAATACATGACAATTGTTTATTTAGAGCAGGAATTTTTTGTAAGACTGTAAGAGGTGCATGACCCAGCCTTGGATGCCATAATGCACTTGAATTAGATTGAACTGAAGTAGATACACAATTAGAAGTGGAAGTAGTAATATGTGTTGAGGGATTTAGGATGTAAAGACCACCATTGAGCTTACCAATCCCCTTCATCATGCCACTGAAGAGGTCCTGAAAGACACAAAAATTAGGATAGAAATGGACTGGGCTATTCAACTCTTTTGTAAATCTAGAAACAGAGAGTAGATTAAACTGAAGTTCAGGGGCATAAAGAACATCATAAAGAACTTCTGAATTAGGCAAAGTACATGGTCCAATATGGGTAACTTTAGCACTATTTCCATTAGGTAAATACACAAAGGGTGATTTAAGTTCAGGTACAAGATATACTGATGATAATAGATGCAAGGCTACAACAATATGATTGGAAGCCCCAATGTCAATAATCTAAGGACTTTGGTTAGTGGTAAATTTACCTGCCATGTTGACTAAGGCATCAGGACCCTTCTCCTTGTTCAGTAGCTTGAGAATCTGTTGGTATTGTTCAATAGTGAAAGGCTGAACAGTTGGAACAATATTCTTATGTATACCAGGATGGACTTCCTCCACAACAGTCACATTATGTGCCACAACTATTGGTTATTCATATGCCACTCTTCTCTTATTGGTGAACTTGAATCCAGGTGGATATCCAATTAATTTATAGCAGCCTTCCCTCGTATGACCCTTCATTTTGCAGTAGTCACAGTACAACCCAGTGTCACACCTCCTTTTTCACATACACCCCGCTAAGGGACATAAAGGGAGTTTTTCCAATTAAAGGACAATCGAAACGAGATTTTATTTAAAGGTTCAGAGTCGCCACTTGAGAGATTTGTGGTGTCCCAAGTCACCGGTTGAATCCTGAATCGAGGAAAAGAATGACTCTGTTTAACAGTCGGCGCACCAGAAATCCGGATAAGGAATTCTGTTAACCCGAGAGAAGGTGTTAGGCATTTCCGAGTTCCGTGGTTCTAGCACGGTCGCTCAACTATCACATTCGGCTTGATTATCTGATTTTATACAATTATGAACTTACGTGCAAATTTTAACTGTTTACCGCTTTTATTATTATTTATTCAAAGAATTACAACGTCGTGAGAATGTATCTCGAATTGCGCCATATAAATGTACCCGCAATTTTCGATACGTTCCAACTTCGTTGAGATTTGGATTTGGGTCACATAAATGTGCACCCGAGTTTAGGAAGATAACATTATTAAATACGCGCCTAAAGATACTAACACGTTGTTATTTTGAGAAAATCCGTAAAGTTTTCTATGCGACCTATCTCGAAATCTAAGCATTTGAAATAACTCTCCATTGAGGGCCCCGCAATTTGTGTATTCTTGTTTGTCGAGGCTCGTCTCATTCATTCATTATTTTTTTAAAAAAGTAATTTGCAACGTCATGGAAATGCATCTTGAACCACGTCACAATCAATGTACCCGTGATTAACGACACATTTTGACTTCGTTGAGATTTGGATGTGGGTCACATAAATGTGCACCCAAGTTTAAGAAAGTAAATTATTAAAAGTACGCGCCTAACAATGACTAACGCGTTATTACTTTTGGGAAAAAGGCCATGAAATTCGCTAAGCGGCCGATACCGAGTTCTAAGTATTTAATATATATACAATCGTGAGGGCCCCACAATCGGTGAGTTTTACTAGGCGAGGCTCATCTCGTTTATTTTGAAAGGACAATCCTAAAGTGAGTACATTTTCTATTAAGTTCGTCTCTAAAATAAAAGAAGAAAAGTACCTAATTTATTTACATTCTTGCGGGTTATTATAGCTAAGTTTCGAATACGATTCGTTAATTCTGAAAATGATGCAATAAGGGCGATCTGTTTGCCATCTATGGGCCCAGGTCCAACTTATATGGGGTAAAACTTGGACCTGGGCCATCCTTAATCCAATAGGGCCTAGTTAATGGTTTCTGCACATATTCATAGCTTGCAAAAATGGTGTCATTTTGTTAACAGATTTCTGCAAATTTAAAGTGGCTTTCTACTGGAATGAAAGAACTTGGAAATCTATTTTTTTTCTAAACCATTTACATGCATGAAATTAACCAATGGTATCTAATTAAATAATGTTCCTACAAGTTTAAGAAACAAGTCATTTGTTCCATGAGATAACTATTGAATGTTTAAGAATAATCTAAATGGCCTAACATGCTTTTGATATATAATATTTAACAAATAATACTGAAGTAACAGAACATGAATTACGATACCATCAGTTCTTCTAACTAAGCATACATGGGCAGTTTTCCCACTAAACTACTACAAAAGGCATGTCCAGTTATACATAAACAAACACCTACATGATTCTAATGAAAGAGGTATTCTAATGTGTATACAAATAAGTAGACAACTACAATGAATTTAAAACTTCAACTCTTCATTTCTTTGTATTCATGCTTCAAGTTTCAGCCTACAAAAACCAGTGTATCAAATTTGTGTACCTGGTATTTGGAAAGCAAAGAGAAGAAGAGGAAGATCAATGCAGAAAAACAGCAATAGCATACACAGCAACATAGTAGTACAACAACAACCAGTAAACCAGTAGCCAACAATAGCAGAAATCCAAAATGAAACACAGACAGATGCAAGGAAACAACAATTTCTGATTTGTCAAGCACTCAAGAAAGCAACCTGAAACTCTTAATGTGAAAGTTCAGCCTTAACACTCTATCTCTCTCTGGACTCTTCTCTCAAAAATCCATCCTTAACACTTAAACTATTTTTCTGAACCTTTTAGAATTCAACTTTTCTTCCAGTTTCGTATTTAGTTTTTTTTTCTTTCCTCTTTAGTTCTGAAATTTCTCCTAATTTTCAGCTCACCCCTTCTGAATTGTCCCATCTTCCCTTTTTATACAACCTGCCCCCCTTTCAAACATACTGCCCGACCCTTTTCCTTATTCAAATCAGAATTTTCCACTAAAATCTGATTTTTTTCACTTTAAATCCCACTAAGGAAGCTTTTCCTTATTTTCAGCCATCCATTCCCTTTTGTTTCCCATTAGTGTATTAGTTAATACCCCACTAATAAAACACTAACATTAACAAATTATTCCTACTGTTTCATTCCCAAATTAACCCTGAAACCCCTTAATATTACTGCCTCCTAATACAACCATTCAACTGTATTAAAATCTTAATTCTGAAATCTGTTTAACTATCAATTAACCAAAACTGATGTGATCACAGCTATAACCAATTCAGCTAGTACTTTAAGGCAGAAA
This sequence comes from Nicotiana tabacum, assembly GCF_000715075.1. Lineage (NCBI taxonomy): Eukaryota > Viridiplantae > Streptophyta > Magnoliopsida > Solanales > Solanaceae > Nicotiana > Nicotiana tabacum. Next base: position 134,266,979 of record NC_134092.1, on the reverse strand, counting down.
ATGCATCAAATATAAAGGTTTTAGTGATTTAGAACAAAGCTTATAATCAAACAGTATTTTAACTAATCGGACAACTTAACAATTGAAAACTATAAACAACAGAATGCCAAAATGATTCAAACTATATGAACAAACTAATCATCGAAGTTTAATTAATTGATTATATATTACACTAAACAATCAACCACAGAGAATCAGGCAATTCACGGGTAATTTCAGTGGTAGGGTCTAATAGGAAATTAATTAATCGTCACAGCTTATTAATCGATTATACATACACAATTGGTAACAACAAACAGAATCAATCATACAAACAGGGTGACTCATGGCTTTGTTTAACACAGGGGACTTATGAAACTAACTATTCGACGACATTAATCAAATCGACTATATAATTTATAACATGTACAATTTAATCAACAGAAGAAAAATCGACCAAATAAAAGGTCACCGGGGATGAGAAGATGAATTGAAAAAGTATGGAAAATCAATAAAATTAAACTAAACATATACATAGATAAAAAAACATGAATATAGAACAAAGGAAAAAAGAAAAATACCTCAAAATATTAGAACCCTTCGGGCCAGGCTCGAACTCAGACCTAAGCACTTTGAGGTCGAACAGACTTTAATCGAAGTGTTCTCAACTGAGAACACCTCGATTAAGGTCTATTAGACCCCAACCCTACATTTAATTTGGACAGATTCCATGATTTGGAATTTTAAGCTTCCGTTTTTTTTCGGATTTAGGGTTCGAACATTTTTAGGCAGATTCGAACCAAACCAAGCTTGGTTTGGTTACGAATGAGGTTAGGGGAGTAACTGCTATGATTTTGGGGTACGTTGGGGTAGGTTTAGGTTTTGCTCGAATCTTCAAATGAAGATTCGAGAAGTTCCAGGAAGATTCGAGCTAAACGGTTACTAGATTCATGACGAGGGTGGTCAGGGGATGTTGTGGTGTTAATTTGGTGGTCATCGAAATAGGTGAAATTTCAGACGAACTCTTCGACTGAAGATTCGAGAAGATTGGTGATGATTCGAAGGAAACTAACACCAGATCTGAAAAGGGGAAGTCGTGGGGAAGCTATGGTGTATTTTTGGGGTCGTTTGGACTACCGGAACCGCCGTGAGGCGATTTCCGGTGGGCGGTGCATGGTGGCTGGAGGTGGTGGTCATGTCTGGTCTCTGAAGATCAGAGACGAATGTGGGAAGAGGGGGTATGGCTTTGGGGATGTGGGGTAAGGATTTGGGCTTATATAGTGGGGTGGGGATTAGATCTAGGCCGTTGGATCAAACACGATCAATGGCCAGAATCAAGGGGGTTAAACTACACGGCGTCGTTTGGTTTAAATCGGGGGGGGGGGTCGGGCTTAACCGGGTAATGGGTCAGGGGTCGGTTTGGGCATAGCTTTGGGACCGTTTGATCATCTGAGATCAATGGTCCAGATTGAGACGCCTGAAACGGCGTCGTCTGATAGAGGCTGGAGACGAGTTGGATTGGACCTGGACATGGGGTGTGATTTTGGGCCTAAAATGGTCCAGAATTGGCCCAGTCTGTTTTCTTATATTTTTCAACTCTTTTCATTTTCTTCTTTTAATTAATTAACAAAAATTCTAAAATAAATTGTAAAACCAAAATTAAACTACAAAATATCAATTAACTCTTAAGAACAATTACCACACAAGTTAAAACATTTAATTAAAAATAAAATCACACAATGGCACATTTAAATGATAAAATTACAACAATTACATATTTTTGTGATTTTCCTTCTTTTAAAACCAAATTATGGTTTAATTAATTCCTATTTGTAAGAAATAAAAATCCTAAGTACACATGCCACATATTTTTTATTATTTTAATTAATTATAACAGGATAAACATTCACTGACAAAAACACAAATAATTATCCAAAAATGCCACGAAATTCTCAAAATTGCACACAAAAGGAAAATTATTTTATTTTGAATTTTTTTGGAGTAATTCTCATATAGGGCAAAAATCACGTGCTTACACCCAGCATTTCTCTTATGCCTTACGTTGAAGGCAGTGGGAGAGGCTAGTGCAGTATGATCAATATCCATAGTAGCACTTTAAAAAATACCACCATGTGTTGCTAAACCACTGTTCTTCCTCTAACTTTCTTACTAGATAATCATGGAGTATGATTTATCAAGTGAGGGTGTTGGATGCATCATGAGAAGCTGACTCCTTTATAGTGCATAAGTGTCGTTTAATCCCATTAAAAATTTCATAAGTTTCTGTTGGTGTAAAATTTAATAAATGGTCCTGACGTCTCACAATCACAAGGTAACTCAAATTCATCCCACAAATCATTCAGGTTTGAGAAGTATACTAATACACTAGAAACTCCATGTACCAATGAGCTAATCTTCATATTCGTGTGATAGATTTTGATTGCATTTACCTTATCAAATCTAATCTTCAACGCATTTACTGTCTTTTCTTGATTAAACACACTTACACTGTAGTGTCCGAGTAGATACTGTTACTTGTGAGCTCCACGATTAAAAAATTGCATTGCACGGCCCACTGATGCAATTGGAAAGCATCCCTTTCGTACAAATCTCTAGTGTATGTTCCATCAATAAACCTTAATTTATTCTTCCCAAGGAGTGACATATTTATAGATCGACTCCATTCCAAATAATTTTCGGTTCTGATGAGCAATTATGGGACAATTTGCAATCCGGGTGTGTCGGAGGGATGTACATACAGAGGATTGTTGCAATCGATGTGCTGACTGTTCACATGTGAGGATCCTATTGTAGTTTCGACTGTATCGTTCGCCATTATGGACAATTTCTGAAGATTTGAGACAAAGAAATTGAACTTGAGAGAAGATGAAGAATTGAGAAGAAATTCAACACAAAACTGAGGAAAATCGAAGAAGGGAAAAAGGATATTAGAAGATCGAAACAGTTCAGAAGCTCGTCACTCAGAATCGCCGAGCACCACAGCTCTGATACCACGTTAAAACCAGCCCTAGATCCGCCATTAGAGAGCTTTGAGCTATACGAGAGAAGCTCTGGTGAGTAACCGTGAAGAAGGTTCTAGAGAGAGAAAAAGAAATTCTCATTAATTGCAATATTAGAATTTGTACAAAATTGAGTATATGTAAACTAATATATCACACTAACTAACAGCTGCATATACATACGTGCTAACTAACCACATGGGCTATCTAGAAGAGTACAACAACATCAACTACTTATCTCTACAAAATGACTAATCCACTCCGCACTATAGGATCACTAAGGCCGATTTCCGTCCCTGCTGGACGGGTAGGTCTTGTACTCAAGTTTCCTTTGATCGGCATTTATCATAAGCGAATTCTTGACTTCTTAATAGGCTCAACTTTCAATTAGGGTCGAATTTTAATATTTGATAAAACCTAAGTAATTTTCTCTACATATATACCTATATTTCATGTCAAAAAAATGCCGAGTTCAGTTGAACTTGATAAACATAGTTGTATTCGTGCATGATTAGAGGCAAAACAAAGATTTGAGCCTTATGTATTAGAAATTTTAGTCTTTTTAAGAAACTATATTCCAAATTAATAGATGTCTTTTTATAAATTCTAAATTCTAATCTTTTTAAGAATCTATATTTTGAATTAATAATTTGTATAATGAATAGATATCTCAAAAAAATACAGAGTTGGACTAAAATTACTCGATTCGGTCAAACCTGCGACCGGAAGGCTAGCTCCGCCATAAGTATGATGGTTAGGAAAATCCTAGCGATTAGTGAGATGAACCGTGATTATTACTTATGCTTAGTGGAGTGAATTAAACGTGTAACTTATAATTCTCCACCACATATAACTCAATTTCGATTTTTTTAATTGAAAGTGAAAGGACTCCATTCATTTTATCGCAATCCTTATCGGTAAAATTTCTTATTTGACCGCTGAGTAAAATGAGTGATAAGAAGATAAAGCCATAAAGGTTAGTGCCATTTACCATGATTATGACTTTCACTTGGTCCACAGTTAATGAAAACATGTAACGTGGTAATAATTCCACCTTTTTATATGTGGTAATGGTAATTTAGTGGAAGTGAGGATCATAATAATTACCATCCAGCTATAAAGATTTATAATGGTGTTTAACTCTATAAATCAAAGATTTTGACTAGTACATGTGGGAACACGTTCACTTAATTAGTGAAAGTAATTAGTACTTTAATCTATCTTAACTTAGCTTTTCGACACGAAAACAAAAAGCTTTTATTTCCTAATTTATAATTAATGAGTAATGATTTTCTTGTCACAGTTAAACCTAGTTTTTTTTTTACGAGGTCAATGATGGCTAAGAAAGACCTACAACGTTATTTTGCGTCACTTTTATAATGCTTTTTGTTATTTTTGCCACTCAGAATATTGGAGTAGTAATGATTTTTTTAAAAATATTTGGTGGCCATAATGATCGCGTGGTTTTTATTTAATTTTTAACAGGTATTAATAAATAATATAAGTCATTTTCCAGTCATATATAAAAAAACAACATCTTGAAGAAATGTTGGGCAAGACTGCGTACAATAGACCCTTGTGGTCTGACCTTTCCCTGGATCACGCGCATAACGGGAGTTTAGTGCACCGGGCTGCCCTTTGATATTTTTCGTTTTCTGTTTATTATATTTTTTGGAATATATTTGAGTTTTATTAAAATATTATTGCTGTCATTCTCAAGGTTACTTATTTTGTATTTTTTTTATATACTTGATTTCTTTTGTTTTACTTAATCTACTATCGTAGTCTTAGGTATATAATTAAAGTCATAACGTAATGTTATACAGCTAATTAAAGGCAATTTTGCATTGATATATACGTCATTCTTTTCCCAATTTGCAAAAAAGAAAAGAGAAAAAAAAGACGTCATGCTTAAATTTTATCTTTCTTTTAGTGTGATTCTAGTAAAATATTTCTTTCTTTACACCAATCCAAGTATATATTTGAGTCAATTAATTGTCTAACCGCCAATATAAGTTATTTTTAGGGTGATTAAACCTTAGTAGAAAAGGACTCTTCTTTTTCTCATACAAGTAACGCCTTTATACATTTTCAATAACTAAGTATGCATGTATTTTATTTTTATTCATTTTTCCTACGTCTTTACAAACATGTGGATTAAGGTGCATGTATTTTAATCTTGCCAAATTTTGGAAAACTTGAACGTGTTAGGGGTCGTTTGGTTGGAAAGAAGTTATTTCCGGTAGGGGTGTACAAATGAAACCGACAAACCGCACCAATCCGATAATCCGAATCAAACCGAGAAAAAAATCCGACTATGATTTGGTGCTGGAAAAAAAACCCTGACCATATTTGGTTTGGTTTGGTTTTAACTAAAAAAAGTCAAACCGAAACCAAACCAACCCGACATTATATGTATAAATTTTTTAACTATATTTAATACATAAAAATACTTATTATAGTATAGTTTATAAATATTTCTTAAGCCTTTTCATAGTTTTATCTTTTTACGTATTATTTCAAGTTTGGACTTATAATTTTTGGTTGCTCCAATAAATTTTATAGTTCATAAATGTTAGTAACTCAAATAAATCCAAAACCAATATCAAATCAATACTAATGTTAACAAAAAGACATTCAATTCAATTGTACTATGAATGAAAATAGTGTAAGATATCTATTTTTTAGTTTTTTCCGTGGTTTAGATAAAATGCATAACTTATTTTTCTTTTAGTGTTTAGTCATGTAAATTATAGTACTTATTGGTCGTACTTATTTTAGCAACTTATTAGTAATTTTAAATTATGTTTGTTTTCATTATGACTTATTAATAATTAATGCTTATTTTATGTGATTTTTATTATCTTTATTGTTGAATATTTTAGTACAATGCCATGACTCGTCTCATGTTTATGTTATTTTATTGAAAAACACCTTATATAGTTCTATCTTACTAGGATTAAAGAAATATTTGGAGCATAAATTCTATATTTTGTGCTATGAAGACTTTATGGAAAGAAAATAACCGAAAAACTCGAAAAAAACCGAGATTGAAAAACCCGACTTTTATTGGTTTGGTTTGATATTTAGATTTAATAACCCGATACAATTGGTTTGGTTTGGTAATTAGAAAATTCGAACCAACCCGACCTATGTACACCCCTAATTCCAGAACTAATTATCCCGGGATTAGTTATCTCGGAATTAGTTATTTCACTCTCTCATGGGGATAAAAAAATACTACAATCTCTGGATTAATTATACTGCACTTTTCTACCAACCAAACATGGGATAAACTCTTTTTGTATTTAATTTCGGGATTAATTATTCCTTATCCCTCGTACCAAACGAGCCGTTACCGTATATGAATGTATTTAGGAGGTTTGCTAATTAACTCAAAATGCAGTTCAAATTCATTTTGTTAGGAATCATGTCGCAATCAAAGCCCAAAGGGTTCTTTTCCAGTTTATCCTTTTTCGGATATTAGAAAAAAATATCACAATATTGTAGTTGATTTTTATAAATAGTTAAATAAATCGAAGTCTTAGACATGAGGTCATTGCACTTATCCTCCCTACAAAAATGCAATTTGCATAAAAGAAATGTTGTCGTTGGGATATTGCTGTGAAGTTTTGCTAACTAACAATGCAAATATATCGACTTGTTCTTCAATACTCTTTTTTTTTTTTTTATAATATCAAAAGGAAAAAAAAGCAAAAAAAAAAGAAGCTAGAAATTAACATCTTGTTTGGATGGTTGTTACATATCGTTTCATAATGTATCGTATCGTATTGTATTGTATTGTACTGTATCGCTTGATGAATATAATGTTTGGATGGATTGTGTCGTTTTACCGTCGTTTCATGATATCACGTACCAGTAATATGATGAATAAACTTGCAATATTGTAAAAAAAGATTATGATACAGTATATAAAAAGGTAGGGTAAATAATAAAATAAAATTATTTAATAATAATGAAGGGTGAGATTGAGAGAAAAAGACAAGGTAACAACGCGACCACACCAAATCGGTCGTTACATAAAGTGACACATTTCATCGTTACGTAACAATGGATTTAACGATACAATACAATAAAATTTAAGTAACAATCAAAACAAACATTGTATTTAAAATAATAATACGATACAATACAATAGGTAACAACCATCCAAACAAGCCACCTACAACAAAAAACACTAGCACTCCAAACTACTCTTATTGAAACTGTACCTGTTAGGCTAAAACAGTCCAACTATATTCTTAATATGCTGTGATATTGTCCGCTTCGAATCAAACATGCACGGTTTTCCTCAAAAGGCCTCGCACCGTTAAGAGATCCCTATACCTTAAATGTAGTCTCCCAATCTTTTCAGCTACCATTACCAACGTAAGACTTTGTTCGCACACTCAATATCACCAATACAATTCCTATACTAGTAATCTAGATTTTGGGGAATGTTGATTCCATTATTATAGTAGGTAAAATTTAGTGATTATACACATAAGATTAACTTTCAACAATCTAAAATGATAACAAGAATTTTTTTTGGATTTAATCTTTCAAAGATTAAAGTAGTTGATCCACTAAGATTTTCCATATACCTATGGATTTAATAATAGTCTACTAGGTATTAAGCAAATAATAATAATAATAAAACTTCTATTGATACTACTTTACGTCTCTTTGTTTTGATTCTCCGACAATCTTGAACCCAATTAGACCTACTTCTTTTTTACTTCAAAATATATAAATAATTTTTACCTTTATCTTTTTTCCAATAAAGTAATCTTTTTTATAGCACAGTTATTTCTGTTAAGTTAGGTTTATATAAAGGTATATAGGACCATCAAACTAGCAATATCTGATTTGTTTCCTTTCCTCTTTTTTCTTTTTCTACTTTGGTCCTTTTGTTAAATAAGGGGTAATCCGGTACACTAAGCTCCCGCTATGCGCGGGATCCAAAGAAGGACCGGACCACAAGGGTTTATCGTACGCAGTTTACCTTACATTTCTGCAAGAGACTGTTTTCACCGCTCGAACTCGTGACTTCCTGATCACATGGCAGCAACTTTACCAGTTATGCTAAGGTTCCCCTCGTTCTTTTGTTAAATATCTATTAGAATTAAAGCTGCTCTTATTTTATAAAAAGAATAAGAAGAAATAAAGTCGATCAATTGGCCAACTTTGGAAGTATGAATAGAATCCAATCCAAGCATACTTATTGCATTTCTTATAAAAAGAATTAAGAAAACATAAGTTTTTTTTTTTAATTTTTCTTTTATATTCTGTATTTTGGTTATTGTGGGGTCTTATAGCTGATGTTTCCTCGAAGTTTCATAGTATTTGATATTTTATTTTAAGTACAAGAAAATTGTAGAAGCCAGTACTGCTACATTATTTTTTTTCCCACAAAATGCAGAGACATATATACTTGATATTTCATATAAATAGCTCAATAATGGACAAAACAACATTATTAATAGCGTTTAGATTCATGTATATATACACAAGAAGGCAGGATCAGGAGACATCCAATGGTTTTTCTCTGGAAATTTTAAAAAAGATGTGAACGTATTATCCGCTATTGTAATACTCTAAGCAAATCCTATATCAACAAAACACGGGAGATATGCATATTATATAAGGAAAGCCTTAAATACTAATATATAACACGTTTCAAAGTCATGGTGCCTAACATTAAAACGGACCATATTACTATTGGGTTGATTTTTACATTTGTCTTACAATATATGTACATGCAAATTTGTATGTAATTCGTATCGACAATCACAATATTGAAAGTATAAATAGATATGGTATAAGTAATACTTTTATAATATTTGTGTGGTTATAAAAAATGAGAGAAATAATAAGACAATAGAGCCAAACAAAGAATGGAAATGTCCCAAAATGACTAATGAGCTTTTATATGCATTATTTAATTTGTCTGTATGTTCAAAAATAATTAACTTTTATTTTCTTACTACTAATCATCACTATGATTTTAAGTGGATTTGGAAACTACAATGCCCCAATAAAATTAAATTCTTCTTCCGGTAATGTCTTCACAACAGAATTCCTTGTCGACCTGTCGACAATATTTACATCACATTGGCATTAATATAGATAGCCAATGCCCCATGTGCTATAACGAAGAATCCATCAACCACATCTTCATAAAATGCCCCATTATAACTTTCAATCTACATATATCAACTGGCATCAACTCTTCCCTTTCGGGGAATTTGGATTAACAGGAACAACAACCGGGATAACACAACCCTCACTCCAAACCTCCAAAGACTAATAAATCAATCTTTAGAATTCCACTTCATGAACTCAAGGATGGAAACAATTCAAAGCTCCAAAATAATCCATATTAAATGGCACCCTCCCCAAATTGGTTGGATTAAGCTTAATATCGATGGGGCCTTTGATAAGGAAAAAAAGTGGTATATGTGGTATCTTCCGTGACAATACAGGTAAATGGATAATAGGATTTCAGAGGTTTTGTCATAGTCTATTCCCTCTTCACACTGAATTGTAGGCTCTATATGAAGGACTACAAATAGGGCACTAATTCAACCTATTTTCCTTGGAAGTAGAAACTGACTCAACTGACGTAATCAACGCAATCAACAATGGCCACAACACTTTATCTATTTTAATACACTCTTGCAGGTTGTTAATGCACCAAGAGAAGCGTCTACTACTACGACATAACTTTAGAGAAGGAAATGCAATTGCAGATGCACTAGCTAAGGAAGCAAAAAAACAAGAAAACAAATATATGCCGGAGGAATTAAAAGTGTTTGCAGCACCGCCGTTTTGCGTACAACACATGGTGAACATGGACATGAGCGGGACTAGTAAACATTCAAAGCAACTTCCTATTTCAGTTTGTAATATGCTAAAATCTCTAGGCAACCAAAACATCCCTAGTATATATATATATATATATATAATCTCCTGTCGCTTTTTTTTTTTGAGCCGAGGTCTCCTGGAAACAGCCTCTCTATCCTTCGGGGTAGGGGTAAAGTCTGCGTACATATTACTCCTCCCCGACTCCACTTGTGGGATTATACTGAGTCGTCGTCGTCGTTGTTGTTGTATATAATCCTATTACTACTCAAAAAAAAAAAAAAAATTCAATACGCCAATTCCAATTTTAGTTTTTTTTTTTTGCTTGCTAAATGTCTACATTAGAAAGCTCTGACAAAAATTCCAAATTAATTATATCGTCATATTGAACTAAGATTAAATATGAAATCATATCAAATAGGCTTATCTTTTCTATTTTTCTTGAACTGTTGACAGCCTTGCGAAAAAAGGACCTCTCGACTAGATCATTATTATTTTAACATTATACTTGAAAATGTATTACAAATCACTTTCTTTGTATAATAATCTATTTTTATTTTGGGCTCTCAATTAATTTGGTCCATTTTAAGTCAGCGAGAAAAGACGTAATTCATTATCTTTTACGTATTAAAATATTTTTCTTCGCTTTTTATAAAAAAATGTCAAGTATATATTATTTATTCCGCTTCCTCTATACGTTGAATTTCAAAATAAAAACAAAAGACGAGTCTAATCAAGATTTATTCTTCAGGAAATTATTCTAGCCAAACATGGAAATATTATTTTCCAGTGTCGGTATGTGAGTCTGAAAAATTACGCAAGCCTAATATACCACTTATTCTAAATGGAAAAAGGGCCAAATTTGGCCCTCTGTTATGTGAAAGAGACGATTGTACCCCCGACATTACATAAATGGTAAAATTGTTCGTTTTCGCATAGTAGAGGTTCAAATAGTACGGGCTAGTCAGTTTTCGGACTGATTATTCAAAAATAGCTAGCGTTTGCAAAGTAATTAAAAAATAGCCACTATTTTGCTGCAATAGGGACTGGTACAACATAATATACTGGAGATCGGTGCACCTGTATATGAACTTTCAGCATATTATGCTGGAACTCCAACACACGAAAAGTTCCAGCATAATATACTGGAGATTGGAGCACCTGTGTATAAACTTCCAGTATATTATACTGGACCGCTATATTATACTAGAACTCCAGTATATTATGCTGGAATTTCAGTATATTATGCTGGAGTTCCAGTATAATTATGCTGGAACTCCATTATTCCAGTATATTATGCTGGAGTATTTTTCGAATTTTGAATAGTGTTTTCGTTCAAATTTATCTTTACATGAAAAGTGGCTAAATTTCGATTACTTTTGAAGCTGTGACTATTTTTGAATGATCACTTTTAAATTTAGTTATTTTTAAATTTTTCCCATAGTAGAGGGACAAATTTGGCCTTTTTCCCATTCTGAATTCAATCAGAGTCTACCATTGTTCTTTTAGCCGTTTGTAACGCCCTTATTTAAAATATAGAAGAGTTACCCTAAATAGCCGATTATAATGTGTAAAATCGTGTATAATCGATGTATAATTTATGTATACCGGATGAAAATTTAAACAATGAATTTGACATGTTATTTTGTAAAGATCCCTAAAATATATTTAAGTTTTAAAAATTATTTAAAGTGTAGCTAGTTTGGCAACTTTTGATGTTGTTACTTCTTTGGACTTTCAGATTGGGATCTTTACACAAATAGCCGTCCATATTCATTATTTTATTAGCCATATACATAGTTTATATATTGATTTTATAAAATTATATACATATCATACAATTAATTATGTATATATTATACCTCTATTGACTATTTTTAGTTTAAGTAGTTGAATGAACGACTATTTGGGTTTATTCTACATTTGAGGTTGGACTCTGCCTAACTTTAACTTGACATTCGAATGTCCAAAGGGCTGAAGTCTGAAGCCCAACTTCAGACACATTGGGACCTCATGTCCTCATCATTGGGCTGGACTTCCAACTCAAAGTTGAACCCTTCGAGCCCATTTGCAGTTGCTTTGGCCCAAACAATTGCAAAAATATAACACTTTTTGGTTCGGTCTTTAACTTTTGACCACCGCTTACCCCATAACCAGAATTTCAAGGTATATAGTTAAAAGTGTTGTCCATTGGGCAAGCAACAAGCAACACTTGTTACTATTGAAGTTCGTCCTATAGGGGAAGCGGGGACAAAATTCAAGACCGTCTACTTTAAAGGCTATTTGTGTACCTCACCCGCTTTGGCCATTGGAGGCCATGTAACATATGTTCGGGATCATCTACCTTGTGGGGACGTTTGGTTAGAAAAAGTATCCCGGGATTGTTATCCCACCTTTCAATAGTAATAAAAAATATTCTACTATCCCGAGATAGTTATACCGCGATTTCATCCCAATCAAACATAGGATAAACTCATCATAAATTTAATCATGGGATCAATTATTCTTTATCCCTCGTACCAAACGGGCCCTTAGCTTTAAAATTGATTTTCTTACAAACTAAAACCTAAGTAATTATGGACTAATATTTTGTCATTCGGTTTCAAGAGATGGGCTAATTGAGATTGAATTATGTATAATGAAGTTTAATTTGTATGTAGCGATAAATGACTTATAATTTTAATTAAAACTAATTCTTCTTTAACATAAAAAAAATGTGATAAAAAGGTGCTTAGATCCTACCAAAAAGGACAAGTAGGTGAAAGAAAAACAATAAACCAATGAAAAATTGCATAAAATAAAGAATTAATTAAATTAAAGGCTTAAAATGGAAATGATTTCAAGAAGATGGGATTTTAGGACAAATGGAAAGAGTTTATTTAAATTTTGAAAGGTTTAGGTCACCCTTTTATTTGGATGATTTTGAGGGGTTGGGTTTGGTTTGACCTAGCTGTGTGGCTATTATCATGCACCTAACCCAACTGGTTCTGTTTTATCCCAAATAAATTAAATATTCAAAATGCAAAAGAGTACAAATAAGTTGTTAATATAATGAAGTGGTTTAGCCTAAAGGCTAAAAGTTCATAACCAATGAGCTTTAGTGTTTTTACTTTGTGACTTTTGTCTTTGTTTAGTAAAGAATGAAAGTGGTTAAGATTTCCAATAATTAGCCATGTGATTATTTTTGACTTTATCTAAACTCAAAGATGGAGTCAAGATTTACGTGTTACATATATGCAAAATTATATATAAGTCACGGTTTATTTTTGTGTGACCTATACTTTACGGGTTCAAGCCATGCAAGTAGTAATTGATGCTTATATTAGAGTAGGTTGTCTATATTACACCCAAAGGCGGATTCAGGGTGCTCACCTAAACCCCCTTTCGCCGAAAAATTATATTTTGAATCCATTTGACATAGCTTGAAAGCATACTTTAGTGGTCAAGGGGTTCGAAATTTGAGATCATTAGTTCAATTCCTACTAGCCACAATCTTTTTCAATTTTTTAACTTTTTCTTTGTTTGAACCCCTTCGCTGAAATCCTGCTTCCGCCACTGATTACACCCCTTAAGATGCGATCCTTCCCCAAACCTTTCGTGAATACGAAATAATTTATGCACCAAAATCCTTTTTATATATACAAAATTATACTCTAAAAACTGAATTGGACTGTTATGTTTTATAGGTGAAAAACTGAAAATTTCACCCTACCAAGCAAGGTATCTAAAGAGCTAAGAAGTTAGAATTTTAATCCAAGTGACATTTTCTAATTCATAGTTTTACTACATCTTATCTAACTAGATATCCATGACACAAAAGTAAAAAAGTATTTTTTTTTGTGGCAAGTTGATACCTATAAATAGTTATCGACTGACCGTTATGCTCATTACTAAACTTACAAAATATACCAAGAATTAACTAGTCCAAGTAAGGAAAATTATGGATAGAGTAGAAAGAAGAAGTCATTAAAAACTTTTTGTACTCATATACAAATTTATTCTTCTTGAAAAGATTCTTTCATTTGTTTAAATCTTTGTTTCCCTTTTCATCACCTTAATACAATATCAAGTTTAGGACAATTGCAGTTGAATGTTAGACATGTGCAGGTATGAAAAAAGGAATTAGTTGTTGAAAACAAACTTAATTAGTAAACAACACTTTGACAGGTGCCCTAAAAAGACCCCCCCCCCCCCCAAACCCCCTCCCCCCCAAAAAAACCAGGGGCGGAGCTAGAAGCCTGAATACGGGTTTGATCGAACCCAATAGCTTTTGCTCAAATAATATATTTGTCTTAAGAAATTTATTAAATATATACAAATACTAAATTTAGAACCCATAAAGTTGTTGTCGGTTAAAATTCAGAACCCATAAAGTTGAAATTCTGACTCCGCCTCTGTACCCAACCCCAAATAAGTACAAATATTAAAGAAATCTTCCAAGCCAAACTATCTAACTAATCTTAACCCCACTACCCTTTATATATTAGCCCCTCCATTCCTTCTCATTCCATCATAAACTTTTTCTCCAAACACCAAAATAACAACAACAACATAGTGTTCTAGAATCCTTAGTTTCTTGAAAATGTTAAGAGTTTTCTTGATTTCATGTATTCTGTTTTCTCTGTTTGTGTCATCCACATATGCTCAATCATGCACAAAGTACAACTTTACAAGCAACCAAATCTTCACTTCATGCAGTGATTTACCTTACTTGAACTCATTCCTTCACTGGAATTATGATCCTTCTTCAAAAACTGCGAAAATCGCCTTTCGACACACTAAAATTGCCTCCTCAAGATGGGTAGCATGGGCTATAAATCCAACAGCTCAAGGCATGGTTGGTTCACAAGCATTAGTTGCATATCAAAAATCAGATGGAAAAATGAGAGTTTACACATCTCCTGTCACAAGTTATCAAACACAGTTACAAGAAGGGAATCTGAGTTTTCCTGTCTCTGATTTATCAGCTACATATTCGAATAACGAAATCGCGATTTTTGCTACATTAAAACTTGATAAGTTTAACTCTACAATTGTGAACCAAGTATGGCAAGAAGGTCCAGTTTCAGGAGATTCTCCTGCAATGCATGATACTTCTGGTGTTAATGTTCAATCTGCTGGAGCTCTTAGCCTTCTTTCTGGACAATCTAAAACTACTACTACTGGAGCTGCAAGCTCACAATTTAACAAGAAAAATGTAAGTCATTTGATTTATTTAGTTTCACATATAGTTACTGAACTTTACGTGCTATATCAGTGAAGCCGAACAACTATTTTATCACATTAAGGTAGAAGAAGGGGAGTCTCGGCGTAACTGGTAAAGTTGCTGCCATGTAACCAGGAGGTCATGGGTTCAAGCCGTGGAAACAGCCTCTTGCAGAAATGCAGGGTAAGGCTGCATACAATAGACCCTCGTAGTCCAATTCTTCCTCGGACCTTGCGCATAGCGGGAGCTTAGTGCACCGGGTTGCCCTTTTTTTTCTTCCTTAGAATAGTAAAGTCAGAAAACTGTTTTTGTTACTAAACTTTACCACTTTAACATTAAAGTCACACATTGATGGATAGGTTTATCGATGACTTTACATTTATAGTAGAAAAAGTTTAGTTATTTTAATGCGACAAGAAATAGTTATGTGACTTTACCAGTTCTATATTGTGTCTGCTTCTTTTACTTTTACCTTGAGCCGGGAGGTCTATCGGAAACAACCCCTCTACCTTCACAAGGTAGGAGTAAGGTCTGCATACACTCTACCCCGACCCTACTTTGTGGGATTACACTGAATTTGTTGTCGTTGAAACTGATTGCATTTTTTCTTTGAAAAGTACTAGTAATAAGTTTTGACTTGAAATTCTGATTTTTTAATGGATTTTTTCAGCTTCATGGACTGCTAAATGCAGTGAGTTGGGGGATCATGATGCCTATAGGGATCCTATTTGCAAGGTATTTAAAGGTGTTTTCAGATCCTGCATGGTTTTACCTACACTCAATTTGGCAAATCACAGCTTATGTTATTGGTGTTGCTGGTTGGGCTACTGGTCTTCAACTGGGGAGTGAGTCCCCTGGTATTAAATTTACTGTCCACAGAACCATTGGGATTGTCCTGTTTTCCCTTGCTACCCTTCAGGTAATCTAGTCATTCTCTATTGCACATTGTTACTTCAAGATTTTGGCTATCAACATTGATTTGTTAATGCCAAAAAGTGATTGTTTTCGGAAACAACCTCTCTACCTTCATATGGTAGGGGTAAGGTTTGCGTACACAGTACCCTCCCCAGACCCTACTTGTGAGATTTCACTGGCTTTGTTGTTGTTGATCAAAAGTAGCCCTCTACTATACGAAATATCTTAATAGCCTTTTGTTATACGTTGGCTATTCATACCCTTGTTGTTAGTAAATCGTCTTATTTTTATCCTTGACTTTAATGGCGTTTTAACCTGAAATATGTAACGGAGGGTAATATAAAATCATATTAAAAGTAGAGGGGTAAAATTGGACCTTTTCTTGTTTGACACGTGGAATTCATCCGGTCCACGTTGGAGCTCCATTAAAGTCAAGGGCAAGTTAGTTAACGGCAAGGGTATGAATGTCTCCAAAGTTTAAGAGAGAATATTTTTTTTTAAATAATTCATATATTAGAGAGGTAATTTTGTAGTTCCTTTTTTCTATGTTGCTCGGACACTCCGAAATACTGCCGGCAAGTACGGCAGCATCTTGGAGAGTCCGCGCAGCATAGCTTTTTCCTATTAAATATTTGAATCATAACATTCTAAGCAAGAAATGAAATTGAAAAGTTCATTTACAATCATCTAAATTTTTAATTTAACTACAATGTGAATATGCCTTTTGATTACAGGCTTCTGCTATGCTGCTAAGGCCAAAAAGGGATCACAAACACAGGATCTACTGGAACATTTACCACAGATCAGTTGGATACTCAATTGTTGTCCTTGGAATCTTCAACATATTCAAAGGTTTGAACATATTGAATCCTGAGAACAAATGGAGAATAGCTTATATTGGAACATTAATTGGTTTAGGAATCATTGCTGCATTCTTGGAAGTTATTACATGGTGTGTGGTTATAAAGAGAAATAAATCTGTTACTACTGTTGAGAAGAATACACAAGGACAAGGTTTATATGAAACAAATGGCTATAATAATGGCTATGGAAATGGAACTACTAGGATACATTACAGAGTTTAGACATTGAAATATTCTTCTGTACTGGAGATAGTTTGATTTGTCTACTTATGTAGTTCAATCTTGGATATGATGCCAGAGGAATATTTAGATATAGAGCATCATGGGATGGTTTTCTTTTTCTTTTTTCCCTTTTTTTTGTCGGTTCAGGTTTTATTTTCTTGAATTTCAACTTCTCTACCTTCTCAAGGTAGGGGTAAGGTCTATGTACACACTACCCTCCTCATACCCTACTCGACCCTACTCGTAGAATTACATTAGGTGTTTGTTGTTGTTTTTTTGGTTCGGATTTTATTTTCTTGAATTTCTTGTTGATATTACATATGTACTTTACTCCTTATGCAATATAAATCAGGGTGTTCTTTTTTCTCTTTATATGTTTCAGTCTCTAATTCTCTTCATCCTCTACCTTTCCGGCAACTACCTCTCCAGGCAGGGGTAAGGTCTGCGTACATACTATCCTCCCCACACTACTCTTCCCAAACCCCACTTATGGAATTATACTCGGTATGTTGTTGTTGTTGTAGTCTCTCATACTCTTATTCAGCTGAACTTCACATTATTGGCTACAAGGATAAAGAGATATATACTAGTAGTCTTTAACATTAGCACAGCAAATTACTATAATATTAAGTCAAAAAATCAGATATAGTGCAAACCATTAGTGTGGAGGTCCAGAGTCGAGGATTAGGGTAGTAGGGTAGGTGGTAGATTGTTCATATCAGTAGGATTAGTACGCACTCTCGCATTCTGTTGGTAGTAGGTTTCTATGACTACCCGTCATTTTCTTCCATTTTGATCATCTTATTATCGCGTTGTTTCTATGCTGCTTTTACATGGCTTTTTGGTGTTGTCCCTCATTGTCCATCTTTTAATTAATGTAGTTCTTATGTTTTCCTGAGCCGAGGGTCTATTGGAAACAACCTCTCTACCTTCACAAGGTAGGGGTAAGGTCTGTGTACACACTACCCTCCCAGACCCCACTAAGTGGGATTATACTGGGTTGTTGTTATTGTTGTTGTAAACCAGTAGTGGGAGTAGAAGAACAACATTTATCTTTTCAAACTACTACACAAAAGTATTACCAATTCTAAAAGTAGAACAGCCACTAAAATAATTCGTCATATTCTATCAGTATAAAGCTACTCCACAAAAAGTTAATAATAATAATTTCTCCAAGGACAGTGTTTGACAATGATAAGATTGAAGAGAAGTTATATCAATGAAGTCTTTTTCTATCAAACAAACTGATGTCTTTGGCAGAAATAGGCCTTGTAGGAAGCTTCTTATACTATAGAACAAAATCTATCCCATTACATAATATATCATTGAAGTCACCTTCCATCAAACAAACTAATGTCGATGACGAAAATTGGTCTTTCAGGAAGTTTCTTACACTAAAGAACCAAATCTATAACATTATATGGTCTCTGTTTATTAAAAAGGATAGTACAGCTGACTTGCCTGGTTAATTAAAACCAGCAATAAATGGCAAGAAGTGAATGTTTCTTGGCTAAATAATGATTGAATCCTGAAGATAGAGTCAGGACATGATTAGAGCTATATCCCGTTTAATATGAAATTAAAACTGCTTCTGACGGTAGCTTCTTCTCATTCCGATTCATTCAAGGCCTTGATAAATGCGTCCTTGAGATGACCGTTTGTAGCAGCTACCCGTCGAGCTGTGAGGTCAAATTCTGAACCAGATCTGATGAAGAAAAACTACTATACATCAGAGATATCGAACTGTCGTTTGATTATTAAAACAATCAATCATTCAATTTTGCGTTGATCTTAAAACTGTTGGGGGTTGGATATATGAATTTGCTACATCTTTTCCGCTCCATACAGGTGTATACTTAAATATATTATTGAATAATCTGATCTCTATTTCTCTCAGAAATACTGAACTCTACTTTTCTCTCTATGTGAACATGGAAACTTCATCTTATTCTATTTCATTATTAGGAAATTTCATGAGGAATAAAGAGTGTTACTCACGGATCAAACACGAAACCTCCAGCTTCTTTCACTATCACAGCACCACCTGCCACATCCCTGTATGTAGAAGCAAATTGTCACCAATATGTCACATGTTTTTTTAACTTTTTGTTACCACATCCCTATATAAGCAAATTCTCGTGTGCTGCCTTGGACTTATTTGTCTAAATATACTATCTTGCTATTACTTGTTATCGGTACTATCTTGCTATTCTTTGTTGTTATCTCTGATTTAGTTTTCTAACTATTTGTCTTGCTATCACTTGCTATGAGGGCTTCCTTCACCTTCTTTAGCCGAGGGTCATTATAGTCTCCCGGGTAAGGCTACATACATCCTACCCTCCCCAGACCCCACTTGGTGGGATTATACTGGGTAGTAGTTATTGTTACCAATATGTCACATGTTAGCAGATTAAAAAGAAATTACAAGCCTTACCAAGGGCCTCCAAATTCAAGTTCGTAGAAGAGATCAAGCCTTCCACATGCCACTCCACACAGATTTAATGCACAAGAACCGCACATCCGGAGGGACCTGACCTGTAATATAAAGATCCACCCGATTTTTTTTAGTCTACACATATTTTTAACTAAAAGCGTGGATGTCTTGGAAGGTGTTAGTGACCTTGAAAAGCAAGCTATTGATTCTCCCTGTAGTAGCATCTAGAGTTAACTTATCCCGCTTCGTTCCAGCCTGCTCCAGTAAAATAAATGTCAGTAACTTTTCCTAGTATACCAAAGAGGTAAAAAGTGAACCAGCACACCGATAGGCATAGATCCAGCCAGGTCTATAATAGATTCTCCAAATAAATGTGACGGGAAAAGAAATCTTGTAAACTTCATCATAACATAACCATAATGATCAATAACAACTACTGCCATCTAACAGCATACAAGTAAGACTATCAATATAATAGGAGGTTGCTAGAGATTTGCAGGAATTTTTTATATCTTGGCTAAGAATAAGCGTGTTCCTAGAATTGGACAAGCAACAGAAACTGGTTTCCGTATTCACTTAATTGACCAGTTTATCCTATTCACATCTTTGTAGAACTCAGGACGGGCAGTCTTGCTTGAAGTAAAATAATCGAAGGTATTCTTAAAGAATGACCAGCCTACAATCAAAAAGAGGATGCATGCTTCACCAATTATATGCCACGTCCGAGTTCATACAAACCAACATGGATGTTCAATTAATTGTAGTTGGAAAATATTCTGAAAACAATTAACTAAATTTCATGTTCTTATTAACAATGGTTACAGCAAAACAGATCTGAAGTTGTCTTTATGTGTCATGCTTCATTAAACATGCTATTATAAAGCAAAAACAATAATGAAGGTCAAGTACCTCTGTAGCAAGAAGAGCCTTCACAAGTTCAGACTGTGAAGATACTGCGGGTATTAAATCAATGCAGAAGACTTGTCAGTGATCGATAGGTTGTAGATACGATGTTTTAAAAGCTGCACCAAATCAATATGCAACAATACCTTTGATAGGCTTCCCATTGAGAAAAGCACCTTTCTCATGGATTGCAGTGAAAAGCTGCATGTCAAAAGTAAAAATCCTCTTACTAACTTGGATCATCAGTTCACCAAGAAACAATGTTAAATAAAACGACCAACAGCTCCCAAATTGATCACAAGTCAGGAGTCAGGACAGCTACAACAAGTTGATTACTATTATGAATTGGGAAATTATTCATGTGTAAGGATGCTCTCTGTTTTTTTGCTCCATTTCTCTTTCTGTTGTCGATTGGTGGTGAGGGTTTATCTCATAATTTATGTAACAAATAATTAGGCTGCAAAACTCATGCGATGTGCGAGTCATGCTTCCTTACCTACTTGAAGGAAGTTGTCCCAAATTACCTACTTTTTCTCTGAATTAATACAAATAAAGTGAAGAATAGAATAAAGTGGAAGTAAAAGATCCATATAAGGAAACCAACTAGTTGTGAATAAAGGTTAGTTGCTGTTACAATTACTATTAGGACATGTGTCTCTTTGGAAAGTTTATTCTGGTTAGAGACTTGTATAGTTATGTAGGGGTAAGCATGGAATTTAGAGAACCTTTACTTTATAAAGAATCTCATATTTGCTCACAAAAATATATTGTTTCGTACTGGAATGAATTGAACCTAAGGATAAGGAAATGAATATAGAGGATTCATACAAACGAACTCAACTAATTTAGAATTGAAGCATAGTTGACAGAGATATCTCACCTCATCAATAATTGGGTTATAAACAACACCAACTGTTGGAATCTTTCCAATTGTGAGACCGATCGATACACAGACAAACGGAAACCTAAAATTAATCAAGTTTCACAAATCAGCTTGAGCGGCTTCATGAATCATAAAACAAGTTCAATCTAAGTATGGAGAAATTTATGATTACCCATGCACAAAATTAGTCGTTCCGTCGAGTGGATCAACTATCCAAGTTGGTTCATCAGTCAGCTCAAAATTGCCACAAGCAGCAGTTGTTTCTTCGCCAATGAACTAAAGTGAAGAGATATTGCAGCAAAGAGCCGGAAATAGATGAGTAAAATCGTTTCACAATACAGCTAATAAAGTGATGGAACTAAGAATACAAGATGAAAGCTAACCTTATGGCTTGGGAACTGTTGCTTGAGATGATTAAAAATGAGATCTTCACATGCCTTATCAGTCTCGGTGACTAAATCCACCTGCATTGGATGAATTACAAAAATTTAAGCGTACAAAAGACCCATAGAATCAAACAAGAAACTGAAAAGACCAAGATTTACATGTTTTTTCTTCCCAAAAGCAAAAAGATTATTTACTATATGCAATAAAAATTCATTCTTAACTAAGTCCTATGCGCACGTCTCACACTACATGTATTTCAAACACTCTAAAACATTGTTTACCTACTACAGTCCTCCATTGTGCTTCCTATGCAATATAAGCCAAAACTAAGAAGAACAATAAACCTTCTTTCACCCTTCTCCTTTTCTCGAACAACTCGAACTGTGCCACCAAATTAGTTCAAAAGGCATTTCCTTCAGTTTAAGTATAAATTTTTTGACTATTATAAGAAGCATAAGTAGTTTCCTAGTGGATAATGGACCATATATGCTCAAACTCAAGCCACAAACATGGTTCATTCTCTTAGTAGTATCTCAATATCCAAAATTAACCTTCATAGAAGCAAGAAACGGACTAGCACATTAAGCAATTATAGACCTTTAGTCCAAAAATGAAAGTAAACTACTTATGAGGTCTCTTGTTCGAGCCCGGGAATGGAGTCCTCTTTAATAGGAGGCTAAAACCCTCCATAATGCGCTTAATGGGCTTTCTACAGCATGAATCTAAATTAGTCGGGACATGATTTTCAGACACCAAATGATTAAACAAAAAAAGAGAAGCTCCTCAATCCAAAAAGACAACAAATTTACAAAAAAAACACTAACAAAAGAAGGGCAGCCCGGTGCACAAAGCTCCCGCTATGCTCGGGGTCCAGGGAAGGGCCGGACAACAAGGGTCTATTATATGCAGCCTTACCCTACATTTCTGCAAGAGGCTGTTTCCACGGCTTGAACTCGTGACCTCCAGGTCACATGGAGGAAACTTTAACCGTTACGCCAACGCGCCCTTCAAGAAAACCACTAACAAGAAAAAGCCAAAACAGAAATGCTTAGCTAAAAACAACTAAATAAAGCACTAACCACTCCTTTGTGCTCCACATTCTTAGTCTCATGGAATCCTTGGCGAATTACCTTCAAAACCCAGAAATGCAAAAAAACAAAGAAACCAAGACCAAATTAAAGCCAAAAATTGAATCTTTATAATGTAGCTAAAATTGATCAGACAAGAAACCAATAAAATAACAACTGCAAAAAAAAAGGAAAAAAAATCAATTGGGTCGAATTTAAAACAAAGAAATCAAGACCAAATTAAAGCTAAAAATCGAATCTTTATAATGTAACTAAATTGATCAAACAAAAAACCAATAAAGTAACAGCAAAAAAAAGAAGAAGAAGCAATTGGGTCAAATTAGATTTACATCTCCAGCTTTCTTAGCTGCTTCAACTGCAACATCAAGAAACTGTTCAAGTGAACCTGAAATTCAAAACAACGGCATTTCAGAAATAATTCGCATACAAATACTTATACAAGTATATGGGTAAAATTTTTAGAATTAGAGATGAAAGGGTCTATACCATCTTGAGCCATCTTTGAAATATTTGATTAATTGAGTGATGGGAAGAGAAGTGAGAATATGATGTGAATATATATAGTAGATTATAGATTTTTCACGTAGGCACATGA
Organism: Nicotiana tabacum; assembly: GCF_000715075.1. Taxonomy (NCBI): domain Eukaryota; kingdom Viridiplantae; phylum Streptophyta; class Magnoliopsida; order Solanales; family Solanaceae; genus Nicotiana; species Nicotiana tabacum. Next base: position 134,243,620 of record NC_134092.1, on the reverse strand, counting down.
AAGAACATTATAGACAATTTTGTTGGACCTGAAATACCCCTATATTTACTCATATTCACATGCATAATTCAAATATAACAACCAACGGTGGCGGAACAAGATTTTCATTAAGGGGTTTCAAAATATATAAAAGTAAATATGTGAGAAAATTAAGGGGAGTCAATATATAATATATATATACATATAAAAAAACTTTACCTACCTACATAGTGTATTTTTCCCGTGACACCCCTTCTTATAAGGTGGCTCTGCCACTAACAACTACCCAATAAGTACAAGTGGGGTCTGGGGAGGGTAGAATGTGCACAGACATTACCCCCACCCGGAGAGTAGAAAGGCTATTTCCGAAAGACCCTCAGCTCAAGAAAACGAAAAGAGACAAGAGAGACAATAGGTTTTAGCAAATGAATCGCTGTGAAAAAATTGTATTGGCGCTAAACTTATCTATTTTAGTGCTGGATTTGGATCTATTTACAGATAGGGATACAGTCAGAACTTCTATAACAACATCGGTATATAACAATCATTCACTATAAAAATTAAGTTTTTATGGAACCAACGATACTTCCACCTCATACGGCTCCGTCCCGAGCTTCTGTCGTCCGCTTTAACATTAAATCACTATTTATGCATATATTTTCAGCCTCGACTGACGAATCTCTTTGCTTCTCAGATGATATCGATCAATGGTGCTTGCGTTGTGAGAGATGCCCGCCCATAGGGACCGGCCTGCTTCCGGCCCAAAAGAACCGGTCACTAGCTAGCTCCACTAGTGGGGCCCTATCCGGAGACATACTGAAAACCATACCTTTCAAACCAAAAGTGTAATGCCCGTCTTCCAAATAAAAAAAAGGGCTTGTTGGGACTTTCATGCTATGTTATAATATATGTTATCTATAACAACGCTTCGTTATAACAGCTGAAAAAATCCGAAATAAACAAAGTTGTTATAAAGAGTTTGACTGTATATACATTTGAGATATGAATAATATTTTTTAAGTAGGTGGGCAAATATGACCTTTAACCGTTTTACAAATTAGGAGAAATTTAACATGGAGGCCCTTTAGGAAGAATATGAGATAGTAGAGGAATATTTTTATGGGAAAATGATGATACTACTAAAAAATAGGAATTAATACCAAAAGCAAGAATCCTAGAAAGACAAATTAAGGGTAGTTTGGTAAATAATCGACAGTGATTCATGGAATATGCCTATGTACGTGAGTATATGCTGTATTCGTTATTTCCTCGTGTCCATATTCTTCCACTTTTGTCCCAATTCCTTTATATATCAAATTAAAAGTGCAAATTTAACAAAACAATATATTCCAGAAATTTTTCATTTAAAATAATGACGAAAGGTAAAGTATTTACTGTTACTACGATGAATAAAATATTTATACAATTATATTAAGTAAAAATCAATTATAAATAACTATCTTTGAAAAGAGGGGTTGCTCTAATGGTAAGCAACCTCCACTTCCAACCGAGAGGTTGTGAGTTCGAGTTTCCCCAAGAGTCGAGGGAAGGATGTGGGATTATACTGAGTTATTGTTGTTGTTGTTTGTATCTTTGAAAAAAATTGGTATGAATATGATATTAGTTTTATTTGAGTGCACGTGTCGTGTGTACGCAACATTAAAAATTACGAGTGGTCTAGAATAGCGAAAGAGATATATTATGAAAATAACACAACAAAAGAGAAAAAGGGAGAAAGTGAAGAGATTATTGGAGTAGTATATCTTTTCTTCTTTTATGTCCTTTCCTTTATATTTTCTTTTGGCATATAAATCAAATATTGAAACAAGTTTTCTAGCTCATTTTTGAATTTACATGCAAATAATGACGGATTCGCATAAATGGTAAAGTTGATGTCATGTGACTAGGAGGTCACGGTTTCGAGCCATGAAAACGGCCTCTTGCAGAAATGCAAGGCAAGACTGCATACAATAGACCTTTATAGTTTGGCCCTTCCCCATACCCAGCACATAACGGGAGCTTAGTGCACTGGATTGCCCTTTTATCTTCTTGAGCCGAGGGTCTTTCAGAAAGAATTTCTATTCCTTCGGGTAGGTGTAAGGTATGCGTACACACTACCCTCCCCAAACCCCATTAGTAAAATTTTACTGGATCGTCGTTGTTGTGACTATAAGTTGAGAGCTCTTTAAAACTACTCAAACCTAAGATAACACTATTCAAATGATCCATCTAAAAAGATTCAATAGACAGAAATGAATGAGAAGAAATGGCGCTGATAAAAGCAGGTGAAGATTCAATGAAATTTGTGTTCTTGAAAACTAAGAACTAATAGTCCAATAAATACTTTCTCAGTAGAGAAACACCATTTTTTGGTATTAAAGATACAACACAAACTCAACAACTCAGAAAAATAACTAGTGCCGAGTTCAACAGCATTCCTTGGATCCAAGGGCTGCCATTTATTTGATTTCCTTGGGTGCAAGGGCTGCGATTTCTTTGACAACTTGCGCTTTGTCAGCCTCAAACTGCTCGTCCTCTGCAGACAAGAAAAAATGATTAACGACAATGGTGAAACATGCATTCACAAGACACAGTGTGTTCCTTTTGGTTGTGTTTTATACCTTTGTCAGTCTTAAAATCGGCAAAGAGACGAAGTAGTTTGCTTCTGTTAGCAATAAGGATGCTAACAATATCAGGAGGCTTATTGTGATTTGCGGCAAATAGCTGAAAAGCATTAAAAAGTCAGAGACAAAGCATTTGACAATGGAGTTAACAAGCGGATATATATGAGTGTTAATACCAGTAGAGTACCTTGAAGACATGAAACGCTTCTATTTGGATACTTTTGCTTGACTCCTGCAAAAGAAGAATTCAGCAATCAACATCGGGTGATACCGATACCATTTAAGAACATTTGTTAAAGACTCGCTGATGTTAAGATTCTCATGTCAGCTGAAGTGACGAGAAAAGAGCATACTTTTCCATATTCGTAAAACCTACATACTTTATCCTGCAGCATATCTTTGTTCATATGCACAGAAAATGTCTATATCATGGTTTGCAAGGACAGCTAGCAAGTGACACTCCAGACCACAGGTTGTTCATTTAAACAATTATCCGTCTACTACTGGATAGTCACAGATAAAATTTAGGAGTGGCAGTTTACAACAACGACGACAAGAACAAACCCGGTATAATTCCACATGTGGGGTCAGGGGAGGTTAGTGTTTACTCATACCTTACCCCTACCTTGTGGAGATAGAAAGGCTGTCTCCGATAGACCCTCGGCTAGGACTGGCAGTTTGAACCCGTAATTTTCTGACCCTAACCAGGTATCTCAAGAAGTTAAGATACAGTTTTCCATAGTCTATGATGGGCGGCTTTAAAGTTGGGATAATGAAGTTTATTTTCCACTTCTTTTTCAATGATCTAATACATCTCAAAAAAGTCGAAGGCGTAACAGTTTTTGGCAGGTAGATTGTAATCCAAACTCAACCCATAGACACCCAAAAGTCAAGACTCATAATCTGTTAATATACATGTGGAGGTTTGGCTTTGACCATCTCTTGTAGTAACCCGTGTCAACATGTCTAAATTTAACCCAATACTGCATTTTCCACCCATTTATGCATGTCTAACCCTAAACTAGTAACCACAGAAAGGGTATATTGAGAAGCATAGGAAAGTCCAGAGAATAGAAAACAAATGGAAGTAACTGCACCTACAGAACTCTGGCATTGAAAGAGACACGAGGAAAGAAAAAACAAATAAAAGTGACAGCGAGTAAGAGGGAAGGTGATCGATACCCTGAGTAGATTCATAAGAATCCTCAAGTTGTCTCTTGAGCTAACATAACGTGTCATTACAGCAGAATTTGAGCGGTCCAACAGCATATCTGCCAAGAGCTGCAACAGTAAAGCAGACATTATAAGGATTTAGAAAGAAGAAAAGCGTGGGCTTCTTTAAAGCTAAACGTCACAAGTATTCTGAACATGAATTTGAAAGACTACTGCCAAAATACGTAACGTGCTTAAATATCTACTTATCTTGAAGAAGTAAAAAGGACATTATAAGAGTTATAAAGACAAAATTTACAAAGGAGCAGTGTGCTTGAATATGATGTGGCACAAAGAAGCAATTATTCATTTTATTTCTCAGTAGTAACCAAGATAAGTAAAAATGCTATTTGAACTGCCGGAAACTGTCTTCGAAATCACAGGTTCTGCTCCCAATCATGAAAACAATCTACAGAACGATTCCACTGGAATGTGAAAACTCCTAACTTCCTCCTTATTCTTCCTTTTTTGCATTTTTTATTTTTTTGGAACCAAAAGTTTTATTCCTCTAATAGCATAGTGAAAGTGCTAAATATGTACAGTAACAAAAAGTCATAACCGTACTTCACAAAATTCGCACTTGAAAGGATATAGGAAACCATATTATTTTATATTTTCCTTATTACACCAAAAAGCCAAAAAAGGACGAGCATTTATTTTTAAACCTATGTAGTGGTTCAGCTTTTCCTTCAAAGAATCTCCGCTTCCTTTCATTAAATATAAACCAAAATATACATGACGGAATGATATTCCATATGCTTCTACTGTCTTTTTCACCCTCCCGCCTGACCAACATGAGAGACCGTTCTTTACAACATTGGCATAACCCAGTTTCATCCACAAAGATATAGAAATAAACTTCACAATGTTTCCACCACACCATGCAGCGGCAAATAAGTAATATTCATCATGCCTCCCAACACAATTAACAAAAATATAAAAACCCCTTCTTTGCAAAATGTATATGTCAAGCGAGCTTCATGAGCAACCAGCCATCGTTAAAGGGGCTTTGCTCATCCATATAATCTTCCAGAGCCCTTAAGCCCTTAGTTTACTGCAATCGACGATGATACCACCTTATAGACAGACTTAACAGTAAAAATTCCAGCCCTTCAGTGTTTCATATCTGGTGTGCCTTGTATCTATTAATACCTTCCTAGTATTTCCTTCTTAATATGAAAAAGGGGATTCCCTCTCAGTACTCAACTAAAATGCACATTAGATATGTATTTTCTACAGAGTTCGTAACAAAACTGTAAACGAACATCCCCGAGAGCAGAAAAGGTAAGAAACGAAAAGAAAGGAAAAGCTCTTCCACAAAATGAAGATAACATTCAAGTCGCCAAAACATCTTCTTGTGTAAGATCTGGAGGATTTAAGGAAAGAAATGCATTTTTTACCTCAATGATTCATAATGTAACATACCAAACTTACACTGAGATTCTTTGCAAAATGTGAGAGATTCCAAAGAAACAAAACTCATGCCCAGAACTATATACTATTCGACAGAATAAATCCCTTACCTTGACAGCTTGTCTTCTAGTGATGTAGTTACTAGACTCAAGCAGCTTTGAGTTATACTCTGTGAAAAACTGAAACCAAAACCAGAAGGTGTATAAGTTAAAAGAAAAAATAATTTCCCAGAACGACTAACAAGTCATTCATAAGCAACCCAAAAAGCACACAAGAAACAGCTATTACAAATGAAAAATAAATATTCCCTGCAACTTCTGAACATATCTGTGTATCACTTCACTAACTCCCACTAATGCAAACAAAACAACAGTGGTTCCTTTTTTTTTTTGATAAAACAATTGAAAGTTGGAAGTAGTTGATCTGAAAATATCCTTAACCCTCAAAGATGCAAGATAATTTTCAGTTTCCTTTGGATAATTACAATTGATCTTTTCTGTTTTCACCCCTTCCCTCAACTTCAAAAACCTGGATGCAATAGACAAATGGAGCAACAAGAATAAGGTCCACAATTTAGGATTATAATACTATTGCCAACGGGATAAATCATGTAATCATAACAAAGACCTTAACAGTGTAAGTGGAACTAGTACTGAAGAAGTAGCTTGCAAGCATTATGTATATCTGTGAAAATAAAGCCACAAGCAGCATAATTCTTCGAAAGAAAAAAATATATGGTTCAAACAATATGCCTGCACAGGTTCAATAGAAACACTTCTCCAAATAAATAAGTTTCATTACCCAGTCATAATTCTTCGAAAGAAATTCAGCTACTGTTGATTTGTGCCTTGTCAAGAGTTCCTGACCAAGAAATACAAGCCAATCAGGACAATGCCGCAATAGTCATGATAACTTAGTCCCTATGGAACAGAAAAAGCTATAACTTTCCAAAGCCGTTTTTTCCCAATGCAGTTTCTTAAATATTTTCTAATTTTAAGTAGCAAAATGGCTTCACTTTCTGCTTTTTCTCCCAACTTAATAAGGTGTGATAGGGCAAAGGAGAAGCAGACAGACGGTGTATTTGCTTTATAGTCAATGTAAATTGATTAAGTAATGCTCAATGGTCACCATTATAATGACAATGATAGTTATGCATGAAAACAGGATTATCTATACGATGTTCATTCCAGATTCTTGATCAAGAGCACTCAACCTTAAAAGTGGCAGCAGCATCAGCAGCAATGTCAAAATTTGGCAGCTGAATATAATCGAAAAACTTCTTCATATGCTCAGACTCCAAGACATATCTAAAAACAAAAGAATAAATGTAAATTCTCAGCAAAAAAGAGGCATACAATAACACAGAGCTACTTTGATGTTTCTATTCAAGCCTTAATCAGGGACTAGAAAGAGATTACTGAAAGATACTAATTACTTCAACGGCAGGTCACATAAATAAGTCTCCTAACGCCAACAAAACTTAAAAGGAGCAAAGAAATAATTCTAGACAATCTTCTAAAAGACGGAAAAAAAACATTAAATAGGTTCTTGTGGCTTACTTTGCAACACTCTGGTGGCGAATGCACTCCCGCAGCATTGCACCATAATGTAAAGCCATATCTGTATTCTCATAACTAATGACAAGGCAAAAGGATCAATCAGAAGTCAGCGAAAACACAGCAACGAGATTAGAAACAGGAATCCTCATAAACATCTTTTGCCCCAACAAAATAACTTCCTAGAAATTCTCCGACATCAGGTGCTTGCAAAAAGGCAGCGGAAAAGTACTACTCTATCCCATTTTATGTGATAAAATTTGACTAGCCACGCAGATGACTTTATAAACATCCAGAAAATACATTTGAACTAATAAATAAAACACACACAAAATAAGGAACGAAAATAAAGGAATACAAAAACCTTTTTATAAATCAATATAAGGAAAACAAGAACTTCTAGGCTAAAAGTCCATGGATAAAAAATGATTTCTTTTATCCAAATAATCTGACCTAGCTTTTGCATGGATACAGATTAGAAACCAGCGTCAGAAAAGTAGAGGCAAAAACAACTTAAAGAATATGGAAAACTAATAGACAAGAAGCATTTGACAATGTAGGACAAAGCCACCACATTTTGAACATGTAGTCGACTGTAGCTTACCCTAATATTAATATGTCCATCAAATCAATGTTTGCTTCCAAGTAATCACAAGCAATTAGCCGGGACTGAACCTGCTGCCTCTGCAGATTTGCTACTACTTGAGTAGCATCTTTGCGGGTCTGTGAATTAGAAACATCATTTTGTTATAGAAAAATAAGGAGCAGACAAAAACAAGATTTCAAAAGAGTAACAGGCTTAACAGAAGTGAAAACCCAATTCCAATTGATCAAATAACATGTAATAGAACCACCTTAAATATTAGAGAAATTAGAGAACAACCAGATAACACACTCTCGCAATGCAAAAAGAAAACCATACATAAGACCCAGCTGACATGACAAGAGTGAGACTATCCGACCATAAGCAACTCTGTGAACTCTTAGAAGACGTCAAATTACCTCTAAATTCAAATTGGGAAGACAAGTAATTATCAGCCGGAGTGTGTTCTCTCTGAAGAATTCTTGAGTCAACTGAGCACAGGCCTCAGCGAGAGGCTCGGATTCGCCATTCCCGTAAAGAATAATCTTTAATTCCCGGATTGACTTGCTTAACTCCATCATCTGCGGATATGCAGTTAAGAAGAAAAAGTGTATAACAAACACTATAATAAACATAATCAAGCAAAAGCATAACTCATACAAAAGTGTACTGCCATATATCTATCTCAAATCATAAAAATAGGGGCATTGTCACTGATGATTCAACACACAACTCCAGATCACATATTTGAGAAATCGCCTGAGTTCAATTACCAATTCTACTGCATATCACATAAAACTCTTATCCACCACTTCCATTGTTCACTTAGCAATTGGTGTTATCAACAAATGCACAGAATTAAAAAATAAATTCTGATAACAAGAAAATGAACCAGATCCAAATTGGGTTTACTAAAGCTATCCCATTTGTGAAAATTTTCCCAAAGCAAGCTAATTCAAACAATTGAACCAAACCAATCAACTATGAATTCCCTGTATCCGTTCCACTCTATTCAGATCTCTAATTCATAAGCTAAGCTAATTCAGAAGTCTCACCCCAGTAATCAATCAATCAATCATCAACTATTCCACAATTCCAAACTAGTTAGGACAGAAAACATAAATCCTTATATATTTTCACTCTGTTCGAGTCCGATTTTTCTTCCGATACAAGATAAGAAAGGTAACATTTTTCAGTAAGAATCAATTAACTGCATCTCAAACCAAACTAGTTGAGCTCTGCTATATGAATCCTTTGTATCCATTCCACTCCATAGTCCATTCACATCACTAATCCACAACTAAGCCATTCAAAAGTATCAGCCTAAAAATCAATCAATCATGTCAAGTATGCATCAATTCCAAACTAGTTATCTGGCCCTTTTTCTTTTTCTTTTTTTTCAAAAATAAGAATAAACATCAACCTTTTCAGGTCACTAATTCACAAACCAAGCCAATTTAAAAATCTCAACCCAACAATCAGGCAATCATCAACTAGACCTCAATTCCAAACTAGTCTGAATCGAAGATGCAAATAACTATATATTATGCTCTATTGGGGTCCATTTTTCTCCCAATACAATACACGATAATGCAACAAACAATCAATCAATCATCAACTACGCCTCAATTCCAAACTAGTCAGGATCGGCGACATAAATCCCTATGGATTTCACTCTATTGGAGTTCCATTTTTCTCCCACTACAAGACATTGAGACAAGAAAAGCTACCATTTTTTTTGTTGGCAAAAATAAGAATAAAGGTCAAACCTTTTCATCAACTACACCTCAATTCCAAACTAGTGAGAATTAAAGATACTTATTTCACTCTATTGGAGTCCCATTTTTTTCTTAATACAAGACATTGAGACAAGAGAAACTAACTCTTTTTAGCAAAAATAAGAATAAAGATCAAACCTTTTCATCAACTACGCCTCAATTCCAACCTAGTTAGGATCAACAATATAAATTCCTATATATCTCACTCTATTGGAGCCCCATTTTTCTCCCAATACAAGGCATTGCGACAAGAAAACTATTTTTTTTTTTTTGGCAAAGATAAGAATAAAGATCAAACCTTTTCATCAACTACGCCTTAATTCCAAACTAGTTAGGATCAACAGTATAAATCCCTATATATCTCACTCTATTGGAGTCCCATTTTTCTCCCAATACAAGACATTGAGACAAGAAAAACTAACCCTTTTTTTTTGCAAAAATAAGAATAAAGATCAGACCTTTTCATCAACTACGTCTGAATTTCAAACTAGTTAGGATCAACAATACAAATCCCTATATATTCCACTCTAATGGAGTCCATTTTTCTCCAAATACAAGACATTAAGACAAGAAAAGCTAACATTTAATAGCAAAAATAAGAACAAAGATGAAACCTTTTCATCTTTTTTGGTCTCGCGAGTATCAGGAGCACGCTCAAGAAACATAAGAAGATCACGAGTCTGACGAACAAGGTCAACTGGAGTCTTAGGTTTAGACTTAAATAACCCCTTCATCTTCGCATCACCAGCAGCACTAAAGCTATTCTCCCTAAACGACGTCGCAGAAACAGCAGCAGTTGTTGGAATAGGGGACGAGAGCCTCTGAACCACAACTGATTGTGGTTCTGATGAGGCTCTGCCCCCTTTCCCTCCTGATTATAAACAGCTTCCTATTTTGCCTTTATTTTTTACCCAACTACACTGTGTATCAATTACAGTTGAATTCTGTTACAGTTCTTCAATGGCTTTAATATGGGGTTCTCTTTTTACGTTTTTTTTGTTGGGGGGCCAAGATTTTGTGTGATTTTTTTAATGGGTTTTTGTGAGTTGGATTTGGGGAAGACAAAGTAATAATTTGATCTTTGATTTGATCTATGATGGGGTTCAGGTGAGTATTTCAAACTGTGTCGACAAGTATTTGTTGTTTTCTCCTATGGCTAAATTCCTATTTCTACACTTCCTCTTTATAATTTTCTCTTTCTACGAAAATATTACCTATATAAGTTCTAATTTGACCTATTAATTTTTTCTTAAATATTTGATATTCGAAATTAATGATCCGATTAATGTGAATTCATGGATAGGGACTAGCAAAAACATTCCCTATTTAGAATTTATTTATTCTCAAAACTTAAATCAGAAACTTGAGTTAAAGTTTGATGAATTTCATCCAATATATTACATCGGCGGACTCATTTTTATATATTTTTTTATATTTAAAATACAAGTATATTTCTATAATATTGTATATTCAATAAAAATATTTTGATAAGAGAATAAAGTTGGAAAAGTATACAAGTTGAATAAAAAAAAGGAGTTATTTATATCCTATTTAGTTTGGGAATTCACTAGTTTATTGAATAATTCTATCATCAATGAAAAAACAATGTATTATTATATTTTTTTTAGTGATTAAGGCAAATAATCAAAGAATATCAATTACTATTACTTTCAACCAGTCAAGAACTCTCATGTCTAGCAGATGAAAGTAGCTGAAATAAGGATGTTGAAATGGATATAGAGTAGATAGAATTAGGAATGAAGCTATTCAGGACAAGGTGAGAGTGGCCCCTACGGGAGGAAAAGATGCGAGAGGCGAGACTGAGATGGTTCGGGCATGTTAAGAGGAGAAGCACAGATGCCCCAGTCAGGAGGTGTGAGTGGTTGGCCTTGGGAGGGGGGAGGGGGAGGGAGGGGGTAAGAGGAAGGGTAGAGGTAGGCCAAAGAAGTTTTGGGGAGAGGTGATCAGGCGGAATATGACGCAACTTGAGCTGACCGAGGACATGACCCTATATAGGAGGGTGTGGAGATTGAGGATTAGGGTAGAATGTTAGTAGGTAGTCGTGCATTTTCCTTTGTCTTCAGTAGTTCGTTAGTGTTAGTGTTAATATGGTACCCTTTTATCTTAAGTTTGCTATTTTCGCATATCTTGTTCTGTTATTACTTATCACCAGTACTTCCTTAGTTGATATCAATGCTCCTTTCATATTCTCTATTGCTATCATACCTCAGATTTTAGTTTCTCTAAATAGATTGTCTTGCTATAGGTACTTTTTTCATATTCTTTATTGTTATCTTCAATTTATTTTCCTAATACAGTGTCTTGCTATGAATTGCCATTAGTGCTTCTCCGTCCGCTTTAGCCAAGGGTTTATTGGAAACAGTCTCTTTGCCCTCCCAGGATAAGACTGAGTACATCCTACCATCCTCAGACCCACGTGTGAGATTTCACTGGGCTGTTGTTGTTGTTGTTGTTTGTTGTTGTTTCAACCAGTTTTCTACGTAGGCGTTTGGCCATGAATTCCAAAATAAATTTTCAAATTTGAAATCAGTGAAATTTGAATTGAAGATGAAGTTGTGTTTAGTTAGAATTTTTGCAACATATTTGAATATGTTTTTTTTTTTTTTGCAAAATCATGAAATATGATTTATACCCCATAACTTGTAAAAAAATATCAAAACATCCCAATTTAATTATACTACTTGAAATAAACAATCAAACATGCTATTGTTTAGTAACTTGGTAGTCATCACAAGAAAAGAGTTCATTATCCGCTATAGTAGCTTCATCTGATAGTCGAGGGGAAACACGTAGGTAGTTGTAGGTTAATAATTGATGGGGTCATTTTATAAATTTTAAAAGTAATGGGTAAATTTTTTAAATTAAAAACTAGTGAAAATACATTTTCAATTGAAAAACTGGTAAGAACCAGTTTTTCAAATTTAAAAACTGGTAAGAACCAGTTTTTCAAATTTAAAAATACATTTTCAAGTGAAATTGGAAAAATTAGTAAGATATGAATAACCAAACATTGTTTTCAATTTTTTTTTTGGAAAAAAGCAAAAATTTTGTATGTCCAAACGGGCTCTACTACGAACGCTAGTTAGAAAACTTAACTCTAAAATTTTATAGCAAGCAAATTTGTTACTTACTTCATTTTTAAATGTCTATCTAATAAATTTCAAGTTTTCCAAGAACTTTTAAGTGGTAAATGATTATTAATAGGAGCAACATAATAGATACAAATAAAGAGAATAAAAAGGGAAAAGTTCATTACATAGAAGTAGTATAGAGCTCAAATGATAGGGTAATTATTTTAGCATTATATTGAAAACTTTACAAAAAAGAATTGCATAAAGAAATATTGGTCAAACCTTTATTTATTGTTTAACAATTTTAGTATCAATCATCATATTATATAATTTCCATAAGTCGTTTTCGATAAATCAACCATGTCAAGTCATGCCTTAAAGAAGCCACGTTGCTGCAATTCTGGTGCTTTAAAATTAAAATCATATATATTCGAGTATATAATTGCCTACAAAAGGGTTTATTCTTTGGTAGCCTAGTTAGCTAAAAACGACGTTAATAGCTTCATGTTTTTTATTTAAATTATTTATGAAACTGCTATTTTTAGATCTTGATATATGAACCTCATGGAAAATATGATAATTGTCTCAAATGTTAATTTTGTTAAATTTTGATCTGACTAATCTTTTTTTTTTTTTTTTGGAAAAGGAAATACCAGTATTTTTAACTCTCTTAGACAGGTCAAACAACAACAACAACAACAAACCTAGTTTGATCCCAACAGTTGGGGTATGGGGAGGGTAGTCTGTACGCAGACTTTACCCCTACCTAATGCAGGTAGACTCTTAGACAGGTCGACGAGTCCATTACTCAAATGGTCACTCAACTATCCCAAAATATTTCCTAAAGTCACTTTTCTTTCGTTTGTAACAACAAAGTCACTTAGCTATGCCTGTAGCACTCAGAAGGTCACTCAACTAGATTTTTCAAATTTTAGATTGCCAAATACCTATTTTACCCTCAAAATTATAAACATCCATCTTTTTTAAAAAAAAAAACTTTTTAATATTATGATTTTCCCTTTTTAATTTATATTATATACTTACCTATAGAATAAATAAATTTTATTTATAAATTAAAAAATAAAAAGTAATTAAGCATATATAATGCTGGAATAACAAAATAAAGAGCATAGTAAAAAATATTAATTAGAATAATTTGTTAGTAATAATAATTTTAGTATTGACAACAAAAATTCAAAAATTTATTTACACAATTGAGAATAAAAGAAAATAAAGATTGTAAAATATATATTCCATGCAAGTAATATAAAAATAATTATTTAAATAAATGTATTTTTATAATAAACATTATATATTCTTGAAAATTATGCTCAATTATATTATTATTTCGTCATTATAAGAGCTGAAAACTTCTTTTCTAACTTTTATTTTATAAATAAATATATTTATTCTATAGGTAAGTCCACAACGTCGATTAAAAAGAGAAAAAATATAATATTTAAAAAGTTAAAAAAATTGATAATTTAGATGGTAAAATAAGTGTTTGGCAATCCAAAGTTTGAAAATTTTAATTGAGTAGCCTTCTGAATGTTATAGGCATAATTAAGTGACTTTATTATTACAAATAAAAGAAAAGTGACTTTAAAGTCACATGTCAATCTAGCAATAACGCACACAAGTAGTATTTACAATAAGCTTCTTTAACCTCAACAAAGAAAATACTTGCAACCGAAAATGTAATATATATTTTCTTATATTCATATTTATTATTTAATCTTAGTTAAGTAATATGTACTTTATTTTTATTTCTTCTATTCAATTTTATGTGACACTCTTTCTTTTTTTGTATATTAAAAAAGGCACATTTCTATAGTTAAAATTAATTTAACTTTAAACTTCTTATTTTATCCTTAATAATATATTTTTGTGACTAAAAATGCTCAAGACCATAAGTTTTTAATTTTTTATTTTATTTTTAAACTCTGTTTCCAGTCATACAATGTCACATATAATATCGGGCTGAAAGTAAAATTATAAAAGTGCATTGTTTGGTTTAAATATCAAATGTAGGGCAATACATCTCAAAAATGCACTATCTAGTGTAAATATCGAATGCGGGTAAGTATTTTCCGTTCAATTAGTTAGTTTGACAACCAAGTGTCAACTTGGGGTTTGTATTCTGTTTTAATTGTTATTTGACCAATTTTATAAGAACATTAATCATTAATTACCAAATCATGGCCGGAGAGAGACTTGGTCTTGATACGAAAAGCTGGCTTAAGAATATCCTTAATCACTGAATAAGAAAAAAGAATATCCTCTAAAGTTTAGCGGTTACAGGAGAAGAAAAAGAAAATTTCCTTTACCCGTATTTGGTGTGAAGGAAAACAATGATTGACCTAAATGTTTTGAAAAATATTTTTTTCGTGAACTCATTTTACTCCAATTGGAGGAAAATATTTTCCCAATTAAGAGAAAAAAAATATTTTTCAAAACTCCTTCTCAACTTTCTCATCCTATTCCCCATGCCCACCAACCCCAACCAACCCACTCCCACACCCCCCCCCCACCCACCTACCCAACCCCCCCACCCCCACCCCCACCCCCACCCCGTCTGTAACAACCCGACCGGTCGTTTTGAGCTCTAGCACGTTGTTCGGCAGTTTGAGCCCATGAGTAGTTTCACTTTAGGCATTATGACTTGCACGCATGGTCGGAATTGAATTTCGGGAAGTTCGGAGTTGATTTGGAAAGAAAATTCTCATTTCGGAAGCTTTAAGTTGAAAGAATTGATTAAGGTTTGAGTTTTGAGTAAACGACTTCGGAATCGGGATTTGAAGGTTCCAACAGGTTCGTATGATGATTTTAGACTTGGGCATATGTCCGGATTGGGTTTTGGATGACCCGTGAGCGTTTCGGCGCCTATTGTGGAAGTTGGCATTTTGGAAAAATTTCATAAATTTGGGTTGCAGTGCATTTTCAATGTTATCGATGTCCGTTTGGGATTTCGAGTTTGGGAATAGTTCCGTATGGTGATTCTGGTATTGGGAGCACGTCTAGAAGTGGATTCGGAGGTCCGTAAGTCATTTTGGAGTTATTTGGTGAAAGTTAGAAATTTGAAGGTTTTTGAGAAGTTTGACCGGAAGTGGACCTTTTGATATCGGGGTCGGGTTCCAATTCCGGAAGTTGGAGTAGGTCCGTAATGTCGAATATGATTTGTGTGCAAAATTTGAGGTCAATCGGACGTGATTCGATAGGTTTCGACATCGAATGTAGAAGTTTGAAGTTTTAAAGTTCATTAAGCTTGAATTGGGGTGCGATTCATGATTTCGATGTTGTTTGATGTTATTTGAGGCCTCGAGCGGGTCTGTGTTATGTTATGAGACTGGTTTGTGTGATTCGACGGGGCCCCCGGGGCCTCGGGTGTATTTTGTGGTGGTTTCGGATCATTTCGGACTGTTTTGCAATAGTTGATGCTGGTGTCTGGTATTTTCTTCTCGTTCGCGAGGATCTTCTCGCGTTCGTGAAGGATTTGGTTTCAGGGACTTTGTTCTTCGCGTTCACGAAGAGATCCTCGCGTTTGCGAAGAAGGAAATCTCTGTTGCACAAGTCTATATTTGGAGGTTTATATCTCACAATCTATAAGGAACTTGGAGATGATTCAAAAATAAAAGTTGTAGCCTTTGTGTCTAGTTTTCAGAAAAATAAACCATTTAGTATTTGGATTTGCTTTCAAAAAGTTATTACTGGTATACTACAGGCTGTCCGGGAAGATAAAGAAGAAATTTGTGTTGCATAAGGCTGACTTTAGCGGTTTATATCTCGAAATCTCTAAGGAATTGGGAGATGACAAAAAAAATGAAAGTTGTATATCTTGGTGTCTAGTTTTCAAAGAGTTAAATCATTTGTCATTTGAGCTTTTGTATGAAAAATTATGACTATTATACTAGAGTCTGTCTGAGAAGAGTTTGGGAATGACTTTCAAGAATTTTGTTCATCGCGAACGCGATGGGAGGCCCGCGAACGCGAAGAAGGGTTGTCTGGCAGTGTAGAAGTTTGCAAAAATGTGTTTGGCTCATTTCATCTCATTTCCTCCATGGGAGACGACCTAGGAGCGATTTTGGAGCTCCATCTTCATCATCTATGTCAATGTAAGTGATTCACATCTATTGCAAGTTAATTCCTTGGATTATATCTAGATTTTAACATGGAAAATTAGTGGAAATTTAGGGGTTTGAAGAAAAACCTCAAAATTTATATTTTTGAATTTTGACCACGAAATTAGACATGGAACTTGGAATAAATTATATATTTAAGTTCGTGGTGTTATGAGTAAGGTTTATCTTCGAAAATTTTCGAAATCCGGGCACATGAGTCGAGGATGATTTTATCAACTTTTCAAGTGGAGTTAGAAATTATTGTAAATAGGATTATAATAAATATTTGAGTATATATTAATGGGTTTGCATAATTATTGACTAGCTTTGGAGCGTTGGACATCGGTTTGAGTCGTCGAAAGGGTTTGGGAGCCGGTTATGGAACTTTGGAGCGAGGTAAGTCTCCTTTCTAACCTTGTTAGAGGGAATTAACTCCCATAGGTGAACCAAATTATTATGTGCTTCTATTTGTGGGAGCTACATATGCACGGGGTGACGAAAGTTCGTACGTAGTTACTAGCTATGCCTATGTCCGGGTAGTTTTAGGATTACATCATGCCTTGTTGATATCGTTGTTGATTTATGTTTATTGTTTTCTTTGAGAAGAAGCGATATTGAGTTAGCTTATTAAATGTTTTTGAAAGGAGTCGAAATTGAGGAAAAGTTAGGAACTTAAAAGTTTTCATTTGAAATTAGTAATTTAAAAAGAATTGAGGAATACTTTAATAACTTAAGAAATCTACGTGTAACCGTGTCACACGTATGACCCACGAACGGGGTAATTTCTTAAACTTATATTTGACCGCATCGCAAGAAAGAGTATGATTTAAATGTTAAACTTATATTTGACTGCATCGCAAGTATGATTCGCGAGCGGGGTAACTCCTTCTACTACTCTCATGGGAGCGGGCGATCGCCTCGACAGGTTAATAGATGCTGTCACACCTCCTTTTTCACCCACGCCGCCGCAAAGGGGCGCAGAGGGAAATTTTCCCAATCAAAGGACAATCGAAACGGGATTTATTATTTAATTCAGAGTCGCCACTTGGGAAATTTATGGTGTCCCAAGTCACCGGTTGAATCCCGAATCGAGGAAAAGATTGACTATGTGTTGCAGTCTGCGAACCAGAAATTCGGATAAGAAATTCTGTTAACCCGGGAGAAGGTGTTAGGCATTCCCGAGTTTCGTGGTTCTAGCACGGTCGCTCAACTGTCATATTCGGCTTAATTATCTGATTTTTATACAATTATGAACCTATGTGCAAATTTTAACTTTTTAACCGCTTTTATTATTATCATTATTATTTTAACAGAGAATTGCAACATTATGAAAACGAATCTCGAACCACGTCACATCAATGTACCCGTGGTTATCGACACATTTTGACTTCGTCGAGATTTAGATTTGGGTCACATAAATGTGCACCCGAGTTTAAGAAAATAAATTATTAAAGGCGCGCGTAAAGCGACTAGCGTATCATCATTTTTGGGGAAGGCCGTGAACTTTTGCTAAACGGCCCATCCTGAAGTCTAAGTATTTTAAATATACATTTGATGAGGGCCCCGCGACTTATGTGTTCTATTTATCGAGGCTCGTCTCATTTATTATTTAAAAGGCAAACGTAAAAGCGACTATGATTTTCTATTTAATTTGTCTCTAAAACATGGGAAAATCCTAATCGATTTTGTCAAGGGCCTAAAACAATACTTGCAAGCCAAAATGTCTCAGGGCTCAAGGATAAGCCCGAAGAAATGTGAATCGGCACAGCCAAAAGCCGGCCTGACGTAGTCTTCAGCCGAGGCCCATGCGAGTATACAAATAAGGTAAAACCCGGACCATTTATTAAAGCGCTAAAGCTCAGGTGGCCTGGAATTAGGCTGACCACTAGACCGACGTAGCTTCAGCGGAATCAAATCGAGTGCCTATCGGAATTACTACGTCCTTTTACTCAAATGAACAGAATATGGTTTGAAGATTAAATTATTTCAAATACTTAACTACTGATACGTTTTTTTACTAAAGGTGAAAGAGCAAATTAAGAGGTGGCTTTGAGTTCGACAACAAAATTGCGTATCAAGCCTTCAAGAATTAGCCTATTGGTCATACACTTCTACCAACGCTAGTTAACACCTATATATTATGAACTAATTTGCATGATATGAGTTACTGCAATACAATGCATGCTCAACTGGACATCAAACTCGATTTCAAATCCAACTGTTTCCAACTTTTCTTTTTGAACATAAATGAACACTAAACTACACATGCATCCATTGTACTGGATTGCAGTAGATAGTCACAAACTTGAACGGGTTTGAAACAGTTCAAAGGCAGTTTATTACAAGCTGTAGATTCAGCCATTCCAAATTACTTAAACAGACAGTCCTAGTTACAATGCAAACCATTATATTCAATTATAAGGAAGATATAGTAGCTACTGAAGTTTTCCAATGAAGTTAGATTTCCATTTCCTTTTTATTTCAACCAAACTCTATATGATGTGGAGATTCAGCATGTACCTGGGTTGGAAAACAGGACAAGAAGAAGGAGAAGTCAGCAGCAGGTAAGCAACAGACAATACAACATCAATGGGATTCAGAATAGCTCCAAAAAAACCAGTTTAAGACCAAAATAACACTCAACCACAACCCGGAATGAGTTTGTCAACCAACAACAATACAGACGCCCAAAACAGAACAAGCTGAGCTCGGATAAATTCAGAAACAGAATCAATAGACTACCAAATAGATTCAACAATCAAAAGGGCAAGAACCAGTGCTTGTAATCTAAATCCTGCCTAGAACTCAATGGAATAGTACCCTTTCTTTTAAACCCTCTTTCAGAAATGATTCAAGACTCACAAATATTCCTCTCAGATGCCCTTCTTCCTCTCTCTAGGTCTCTCTTTAGATTTTCAAAATCATTCCCTGTCAAAAAAAAAACTCCTCTCAATTATCTGTCCTAAGTGACTCTATTATATCCAAACACTGCCCCTGCCCCTCAACTTCAAAAGCACTTTGGGCAGAATTTTTTCCACTAATTCTGCCCATCATCTCCTTTTAATCACACTAGTATATGTTTTGTTCGCCACTACACTTGTCTTTTCTTTCTTTAAATCCAAATAGGTATGGGCACCTATTTCTTAATCCATTTTCTTTAAACCTTCCCCCCACCATTATGTCTTGTTCCCCATTAGCACTAAACAATTATATTAGTTTAATGGTATTTTAGTACCTTACTGTCAGCCCACTTAAACTAGCCAATTTTTGAACTTTTCAATCCCCAAAATACCCCCTTAAGCCCTGAAATTACTGTCCTACCCAATCCCTTTCCCTCTGCATTGAACCTTTCAACTCCAACCTATTCAAATCTACCCATTAACTAAGCTGAATTCATCCAACTACAACAACTATAATCAAACTAACCTATCAAATTTCTAACAACTAACTACTAACTCAACTGGACAGCTTTCAAAAGTTCAGATTTTGAAAAAACAAGAAACTCCCTGATAATCAACTAGACAAGCAATCAACAGCATGAATTGCAAGCAATGGGAATCAAACACCATAGGAATTCACAACAATTTGGCTAAGCCCAACTACTATCATCATGTGATTGCAATTAGAGATGAGGCAAAGCAAGTGTCATGAAATAAAATATGATTAATAACACGAGTCTAAGCTCTAACAATCCTGAACCATTTCCTAAGCATTAGGTCTATTGTATAGCCTAACATTACTGATTAAGGGATCACCATGACAACATAATTGGTAGCCTGAACTTGAACAAACTAAACAGACACGAATTTAACCAGTTTGGACTTTAGACTAATGAAACTAAACAGGCGCAAACTCGCAAACTGGCCCAAGTTTGGACCTTGGACTACTGATCATAATTCACATGGGAAATTCATGCCAATTTATAGAAGGGGAAAGGACAAAGTAAACAAATGGAATTGCAAGAGGGAACAACCAAAACTGGGTGTAAAAGACTTACCTGAATCATGATTCAATAAAACTCGAGGCTCTTCCCATTTTTATGCCGAGACGGACTTTAACCATGTGTTTTAGAAGGAAAACAACATGGTTAAAGTCAGTCCCTAGCTCAAAATTCATGGACCCTGGCCTGCCTAACTTCGATCTGGAATCTGAACTACCCCACGATGATTTGAACAGAGTTGATCAGGGATTCGTGGTGAGGGGGTCCAGGAAGTCACATGGTGTGAATTTGGTGGCATTTGAATGGATTAGGGTTTGGGTCGATTCCTTTGATTCAAGATTCGAGGAACTCGGGGGTGATTCGATGCAAACTGAGCGTGGGACTGGAACGAGGAAGTCTTTGGGAAGCTGTGGTGTAAAATTGGGGGTCATTGGACGAACTAGGGGTCCGACCTTATTTTCGATCTAATATTCGACTCAAACGGCTGGGATTCGAGGGATAAGGGTTAAGGGTTCTTATTGGGGAGGTCGAGGAGATTCCGTGGTGAAAAGATGGGGTCATTTGGACCACCAGAACCGTCGTGAGGTGATTTCCGGTGGGCGGAGGACGGTGGTTGAAGGCGGGGAATCTGTTTGGTCTCTGAAGCTCAGAGAGGAAGGTGAAATGGGGGTTTGGTTTAGGGGCGTGGGGGTAAGGAATCAAGGTTATATACGGGGGGGGGGGGGGGGGGGGTTAATCTTGGCCATTGGATCAAGCACGACCAATGGCCTGGATCAATTCATTTAACAGACATGGCGTCGTTTGGTTTAGTGTTGGGGTCAATCCGGATAACGGATCGGGTATGGGGTTACGGGTGAGGGCGAAGTGATCTGGACCGGGTAAACAGGGTATTTGGACTGGTTGCAAAGGGGTTATTTTTGTTTGGGCCTGGTCTACTTAATTCAAAACTGGCCCAGTCCAATTTTCTCTTTATTTCTTCCTTTTCTTCTATTTCCTTTTTAATTCCCAATTCCCAACTAAAAATCCTAATTATAAAATTGACAATTAGCTAAAATATCAACTCTTAATAATAGCCATCACATGAAATTAAACATGAAATAAAGATAAAATCACACAATTCGGACATTAAATGCAAAGTACATATTTTTTGGTGATTTTTTCCATTTTTGTAAAACAAACCTGTTTAATTAACTCCTAATTGTAATATTAAATCCTAAATGCACAAGCAACACATATTTTTGTATTTTTCTTAACTAAAGTAAAAATAAACATGCACAGACAAAAATACAAATAAATCACAAACAACACAAAACCATTTTATTTTGAATTTTTGTGGGAGCAGCTCTTGTAGGGCAAAAATCACGTGCTCACAACTGCCCCTCTTTGTCCGAAAACATGAAGAGTTTCCGTGCAAAGATAAAGTGAGCGGATATGAGCGATTTTTACCCGTTCGGCTACTCTGTGTGAAGCATTTTCGAAAGATTTAACCGAACCTCTACTTCAAAGGTTTCCTACATATCCCTGGCTAAAAGGGAATCAGGTCAATGTAGTTCAGGAAATTTTGGTAGCTGAGACTACCTTGGAGTTGTGGATTTACTGTTATTGTTGTTGTTGCTACTGCCGCTACTTACTGACCTCCTTGTTGCACCTTGATAAAATAAAGAAGTTATACTAAGCTATGGTCTATGAATTACAAAGATTTATTCTCAAACTTGGTCATGTGACTGTTGTTGCCTTGTCGCCTCGTTGTCTTGTTGCCTTGTGTTTCCTCTGATATTTCTTTGCTTCTGACTTTACTTGTAATTCTCTCTTGATTTCCAAGTTTGAACTGCTTATTTTCTTCTTGTGAGCTTCGAATTATTTTTCCTTCAAAGCTTCAACTGCCTTCTTCTGATTAGTGTTGTCCTCCTTCCGACCTCTGAATTTCAACCTATGCTGGGGATTTTTGTTGTAACCCTCCGCTTTACTGACTTCAAACTTCAATGTGTTCCCATGTTATATGGGCGGGCTCCCAGCTTCGAAACTTGAAAATAAAACGCCATTCCTTTCTTCAGGAGGGCTCCTGACCTCAATAACAACTTCGAAAAATAAAACGCCATTCCTTTCTTCAGACGGGCACCTGACCTCAACAATTACTTCGAAAGTAAAACGCCATTCCGTTCTTCAGGAGGGCTCCTGACCTCAACAACAACTTTGAAAAAATAAATCGCCATTCCGTTCTTCAGGCGGGCACCTGACCTCAACAACAACTTCGAAAATAAAAGCGCCATTCCTTTCTTCAGGCGGGCTTCGACCTCAACAACAACTTCGAAAAATAAAACGTCATTCCTTTCTTCAGGCGGGCTCCTGACCTCAACAACAACTTCGAAAAATAAAGCGTCATTCCTTTCTTCAGGCGGGCTCCTGACCTCAACAACAACTTCAAAAAATAAAGCGTCATTCCTTTCTTCAGGCGGGCTTCTGACCTCAACAACAACTTCGAAAATAAAAGCGTCATTCCTTTCTTCAGGCGGCCTCCTGACCTCAACAACAACTTTGAAAAAATAAATCGCCATTCCGTTCTTCAGGCGGGCTCCTGACCTCAACCAACAACTTCGAAAAATAAATTGCCATTCCGTTCTTCAGGCGGGCTCCTGACCTCAACAACAACTTCGAAAATAAAAGTGTCATTCCTTTCTTCAGGCGGGCTCCTGACCTCACCAACAACTTTGAAAAATAAATCGCCATTCCGTTCTTCAGGCGGGCTCCTGACCTCAACAACAACTTCGAAAATAAAAGCGCCATTCCTTTCTTTAGGCGGGCTTCTGACCTCAACAACAACTTCGAAAATAAAATCGCCATTCCTTTCTTCAGGCGGGCTCCTGACCTCAACAACAACTTCGAAAAAATAAATCGTCATTCCGTTCTTCAGGCGGGCTCCTAACCTCAACCAACAACTTCGAAAAATAAATCGCCATTCCGTTCTTCAGGCGGGCTCCTGACCTCAACAACAACTTCGAAAATAAAAACGCCATTGTTTCCCCGTACCTCCTGAACCATTTTCCTTCTATCTTGAATTATCTTTCTTCAAAACTGCTTCCCTCAAAAATTGTACTGTCTTCCTCTTTCAAAACTACTTCCCTCAAAATTGGTGTTTCATTTCCCTGCGGACTGCTGGGGATAACACTTTTTCTCAAAAATATGTTATCTTACTCATTCAAAGACTACTTCCCTTAAGACTGGTGTTTCATTCCTCTGCAAACTATTTCCTTTTGCAAAACTGGTCTTTTTTTTGTTATCTTCTTCTTTCAAAGACTACCTCCCCTTAAAACTCGTGTTATCTTCCTCCTGACATTTCTTTCTTTAAAACTTGTTTTGCCTTCTGCCGAAAAACTGCTGGGGATACCGCTTTTCACCAAACTTGTGTTAGACTTCCAAAATTTTCGAAATGAACGAAAATTTTCTGCCCCGGTTTGAAAATCTTTCTTGTGGCATATCTTTCCGTCATCAGTAACATTCTATGTCCCTGCTTCAAATCAAAGAAAATTTGGTCAGTTTAAAAAGTGGTAGTTGGTTGTGATACTCTTGCTGGGGATGCTATCAACCATTTTCCCATCTATGCGTTGTCTGACCATCTTGAAGCTTGGCCGATACCTTCCGACTTCTTGACGATTCCTTATTCACAAACCTCTTAACCATTTTCCCAGTCTCCTTTTTCTGACCCCATATATTTTCCATGACAGCTGGTTTTACTTGAAGATCTTGCATGTTCATTGATTAAGCACTCCCTCCATCATCCGTGTTACTGAAATAACTTTTTTTCCGGTGCAGACCCAATATCTTCCTTTGTGGTACTGTCCGTGAACTGGCATTTCCCCAACCCTTGAGTCTCCTATGAATTTCCCAATTATGTCCAATGCTTTCCGCGTTGTTCTTTCTTGATTTTTTTCCGCTGGCCTTGGCCTTATAACCCTCGATTTCTGCTGGGGATATCCTTCTTTACACTGGTTCATCCTTCTGTCAATCTCATCATCGAATATACCCTTGGTTCAATCCCCCTGGGCCTCTTTTTGTTGCACTGTCCCTGAATTGATATGGACCAATCTTGGGTATTTTGCGCGAACCTCAAAGCACGTTGACTGTTACCAGCTCATTGCGCTTGTTCTTTCCTGACTTATACCACTTTGATGTACTAGTCAGATCTCGTCTTGCATATTTGGAAAGCTGATGGCAATTTTGAAATCATTTCTTGCTTGTTCTGACCAAGGAGACTCAAGAAGAGGAAATGACAAAGGTAAAAGAAACAGAGTAAAAGGCAAAAGAAAGAGATGACTCCTAACAAGAAAACTACAAAGTAAAACCTATCAGATGTGGATACCAAATCTATTGGCCATGACATACACATGTGGCCTATCCTCCGTCGTTAATCGCCTTTCACAATCTTCGTCTGGTGCTTTCCTGTATGATTCTCAATCTTTATTTGACTTGTAGTGCCCGAAGGGTTTTTACTATCAAGTCTCTCTCAATTTGATTTTTCTCTCAACTTATAGCCGCCTCAAGGTGCCCGTGAAGGTTTTTACCGATAAGACTCTCTCATTTTATTACTTTTCTGCCGGGGATCGGAGTGTTATTCTCAACTTCCATTTGCATGACTTGGCATCTTTCGAAGACTGGTCAAAAGGTCTTTCTTTGGACCGTATTGTGGGGTTTTGGATAGGGCTAGAAAGAAAGGGTATTAGCGGCTCAAAATGAATCAATTTGGGTTCAAAATTTACAACCTTCGGAACCAAATTTCTTTACATCAAACACAACTTCTGCCCCAATTTCTTGCTTGGGGATTTTTGATTTTTTGTTACACTATGACCGAGCCGTGAAGCGCCTACGTATCCTCTTTGAGGAATCAGGTCAAACGTAGTTCCCAATTCCTTTTTTGTTTTCCTTTCCACTTATTTACTATTTTCTTTTCTTTTTCTTTTCTTTCTCTTTTGCTCATTTCTCCTTTCTCCTTTCTCTTTTGTTGTCTTGTTGTTTCTGTCGTTTTCTTTTCCTTTTTATTTTTCTTTATCTTCCATGCTTGTGTTTTCTAATCTTTGCTACTGATTCCGAACTAGGGGTATGAAAGAAAACCAATAAGGCTCAAAGGGTTAACGAAGGATAAAGTGTTTAGATAGAAGAATAAAATGCCTTCATCATTCCAATCTTCAAAACATGCCAAGCACAAACAACACAATTAAACATTTGCCATATCTTCTGATTATGCCAGACTTTATAACCATATCCACACATTTGCCTTTTCATTTGTTATTTTTAAAGCCCCGTTGGGGCAATACTCTTACTTTCGTTACCATGAACGACCCTCTTGTCAATATGGCTAACTTGCTTTTATGGTTTTCTTTATGTTTTACCTGCCCCAGTTTTACGTGGCTCGGGCTTCAAATGATCTCAAACTGTTCCTATTTCCCTTAAGTGTCCCGGTCATCTCCCAATGGCTTTATAATTAACTCTTAAGATTAGGCCCAAACTGTGCGCGCATGTCGTGTCACTAGAATCGGCGTTGAACAAAGACAAAACAAAAGGATAAAAAGAACTAAACAAAGAAGATGACTGGATGTAACAAAAGACCGGAATTTGCATTAAATAAGCGGTGAAACGGTTCGTATAACGAAACAAGCAAAAAAACTGGGGTGCAACCTTGGAACAAACCTAAAACAATCCTAGACAACACTAAACAAACCATTATGACAAAATGGAAGGATAAGAGGGTTTGACACAAGACGATGTCTGGATTACAACCCTGCAAATAACTTGGACAACAGAAATGATAACAAAATGAACCGCCAAAACTCCTCCCTGACCAACCAAGAAAGGAGCATCTTTCCAATTGCCCAGCTCGGCATCTTAGCCACTGAATTCGACATCAACATTACTAGGACCTCCACTAACTTCCATCTCATTGTTCTTAACAAATTGCTTTTGGGTTCCCTTTGCGGGCTCGTTCTTAAGAGCAACCTATAATAGCACTGAAAACTTTGCAGCGCGCGGACCTCCGAGGATCTCAGAAGAATTCTCATATTCCTTTTCAAAACAAGTCATATTCAACATATGCATCTCATTACGAATAGGCGATTGACTTTGGCTAGTGTCTGTTGCATCTGGATTTTGCACGACAATGTCACCTGCATCAATAAGCTTCTGAATTGCTTTCTTCAGCTTCCAACACTTCTCTGTGTCATGCCCCGGGGCATCTGAGCAATACGCACACCTTGGAGAAAAATCAAACTTCTTTGACAGAGGGTTTGGCATTTTTATATGAATCGGCTTCAGCATGTCCAATTGTTTCAACTTTTGGAACAAACTGGCATATGATCCTCCAACAGGGGTGAAAGCCTTTTCTTTTTTCAGCAACCTCTTATTCTTAAATGCTTGATTGGGCCGGAAACCTGATCCATAGGGCTTTCGGTAGGCTTGTGAGGGTGGATATGCATTTTGTGGAGCTGGGTACTGGGAAAATGAAGCATGTTTTTGGGAGTCCCGTGGAGAGAAGTAGCATTGGGGAGGGGAGTAGCGTTGGGAGAATATAGATGGACGATGAGTGATGGAGCTACTCGGGTGGCTGGGAAAGCTGTCATAAGTGGGTAGATATGGAGAGTATGGAGAATCATCCGTTATTGTGTTAGGTGCTGGGGTAAGGACAGAGTTCAAGAAGCTAGGCGGTGGCGGAGGTGGTGCTTTCCCAGTCATCCATGCCCGATACATGTATGCCACATGCTGCCTCAACATTCTTACCTCTTCTACCAACCCGTAGTCATGTTCAACCAACTGCTTTCGGGCGTCGGTACCAACCCACTCAGTTCTGTTACTTTCTGCCATTGTCTTTTGCCTTTGTTGCAGGGAAGCGTTACTTTAGAATTGCAACCAACCACCTTTCTGATTATTGAAAGAGGACCAAATGGAAGCGACCTGTTAGCGTTAGGGTTTTCAGCAGATAAGAAAACACACATTGAGGATGCAATGCAAGTAGGCAATTAACCCTTTCTATCATGCATTTGCTTCAGTTACGTGCGTCATTCCAGCTTCTTGTAATTGTGCTCCCTTTGAACGCCTTCCTTTATTTTCTCAATTTTCTCTTTTCTATATTTATGATATTTTTCTTTTTGATGGTGGTCGAATCTTATGTGGATTGCCTACGTATCATGTCCCTGCATGAATCAGACCTGGCATAGTTCTGCCACATAAATGTGAAAGCAAGTTTTGGGAATTTTCCATTATAATACAAACTAAACATTTTTTGGAAAGGAGAACAAACCCGAAGTAAAACCAATTATGGACTAAAAAACTACTGACACATTTTGATGCAAAAGAGAATATACAGACAGACAACAGACTCCAAAAACAAAAACACTGACTCGAACTATGAATGTCACACCTCCTTTTTTCGCCCCCGCAAGGGGGGAAGGAGTTTTTCCAATTAAAGGACAATCGAAACGAGATTTGTTTATTTATTTCAGAGTCGCCACTTGGGAGATTTATGGTGTCCCAAGTCATCGGTTGAATCCCCAATCGAGGAAAAGAATGACTCTGTTTAACAGTCCGCGCACCAAAAATTCGGATAAGGAATTCTGTTAACCCGGGAGAAGGTGTTAGGCATTCCCGAGTTCCGTGGTTCTAGCACGGTCGCTCAACTGTCATATTCGGCTTGATTATCTGATTTCACACAATTATGAACCTACGTGCAAATTTTAACTGTTTACCGCTTTGTTATTATTTATTCAAAGAATTGCAACATCATGAGAATGCATCTTGAATTACGCCACATAAATGTACCCGCAATTTTTGATATGTTCCGACTTCGTTGAGATTTGGATTTGGGTCACATAAATGTGCACCCGAGTTTAGGAAAATAGCGTTATTAAGTACGCACCTAAAGACTAACGCGTTGTTATTTTGAGAAAAGCCGTAAAGTTTGCTATGCGGCCTGTCTCGAAATCTATGCATTCGAAATAACTATCCATTGAGGGCCCCGCACTTTGTGTATTTTTGTTTGTCGAGGCTCGTCTCATTCATTATTTTTTAAAGGGAATTTGCAACATCGTGGACACGCATCTCGAACCACGTCACAATCAATGTACCTGTGATTAGAGACATATTTCAACTTCGTTGAGATTTGGATTTGGGTCACATAAATGCACACCCGTATTTAAGAAGGTAAGATTAATTAAGACGCGTCCTAAAGAGACTAACGTATTGTTATTTTAGAAAAAGGCCGTGAAAATTCACTAAACGGCCAACTCCAAAGTCTAACCAATGGTTATATGTGTTTATTGAGGGGCCCACGATTTGTAATTTATTTGGCGAGGCGCGTCTCATTTTATTTTGAAGGTCGTCCTATAATGGCTATGTTTTCTATTAAGTTTGTCTCTAAAAATGAAAGAAGAAAAGGGTCCAACTTTATTTACATGCTTATGAGTTAGTTATAGTTGGGTTCCGAATATGATTCGCAAAATCCGAAACATTAACGCGTATATGGGCAGTCGTTTGGATATTATGGGCCCAGGCCCAACGCATATAGTATTGACTGGGCCTGGGCCACTTCTCTTCCGATAGGGGCCTGGTTAGTTCATTCGACTCAGGCTCGACATTTATAAGGCTGAAATGTAAACTTGTGCTATCTACTCTAACGGTATTGTTGCAAGTTATAACGAGGCATCCTGCTAAATGAGGTGAGATTATCTAGCAATGGACAGTTTAGTGCCTAACGCACGTTTGGAAGATAGGCTACTCAACAGACACAACTGAAATAATCAGGATATTGCTTACTACACCATCACTCCTTTTCTAGCTACCGGCACACACAGATGATGAGCCATTAAGTTACCATATGTGGATGTCTAATTATACATGATAACTACCTTCATTATCCTAATAGAAGACATGAACTATTATTTATACAACTTAATGTTCAATATACAACTAAAGCAAATTCGAAAGAGGCAACTTCAGCTCTTCATTTCTATATTCATGTTTCAACTTTCAGCTTACATTGACAGTGTATCAGTTGTGTACCTGGTATAGGAAAGCAGAAGGAGTAGAAAAGAAGTCAGCAGCAGTAGCAGTAGCACAAATAACCCAACAACAGAGTAAAACCCAACAGTAACTTCAGAAAAACACCCAACAACAACACCAAATGCACCAGAAAATCCCAGAATGCAACCCAAATACCCAACAGCAATATAAACACCCAAAATATGACCGAAACTCGAGTTTGCAACAAGATACAGACCAGCAGACTTTCAGAAAATTCCCCCAGCTCTCAATGAAACAGTAATAGAGGTAGATACTGATTTCAACAGTAAAAAGGAAGCAGATTTTTCTTCTTTAAATCTCAAAACCCACTGAACTTTAATGTAGAAGCTTTTAGCCTACTCTCTATATTCCTCTAGAGTTTTAAGGTCGAGTTTCCAGCTTCAACACTCTTCTTTTTTCTCTGGTTTCTTAGGATCAGAAAGAAAAAACCAGCCCAATTTTTTTTTTAAAAAAAAATCTAAAATCTTAGTGTTCCGCCCCCTTTTTTGTTATAAATGAGCCTATTTATAACCCATAAGAGACCTCTAAGGTCTGCCTCGAACCAAAACAGATCATATATCTGCCCCTTAACTTCCCATGCCTAAGTGCCTTTTCTTGATGTAAACTATTTTGCTCCCCATGCTAGCATGCATTGTCTCTATTTGTTTTAATCAAGAGTTATGGGAGGGTTATAATATTCAAATAAACCCATGCTCTCATGTTATGCACCCCACTGACAATTAAACTAAGGTTAACAAATGACCACTAAGCAAACTTAAGCTTACAACCTGTTAAAATCCTATTAAACACCCAAAATTACCCCTTAACCCTTGCATATTACTGTATTATCCTAAGCCTTACTTGTCTGAACTTACCAACTATATAAGCTTAAACTTAACACTGATTTCTGATTGATCTACTAGATTTCTACAGCTATATCCAATTCTCAGCCTAAGTTCAACTTAAATCAGATCACAAAGGGGTGTCAATCAGACCAAATGAGTTGGTCATATTGGGAGCCAAACCAGACCAACTCAAAGCCAAATGCAAACAGGCAACAACAATTACAGGCTAAGATCAAAGCAGTAATGAACATGCATGTTGATACAAGTCTTACATAGATAAGATGAACATGCTAGTAATCATACTGAAATGAGCAACTCGTGCTTTTCTAGTTTTTAAGCGAGTTCAGTTGACGACACTTATTTAACCGACTATACAAGCTATAACAGATAACAAACAATCAATAAGCACACAAACTAATAGGTGATTCCAGCGGCTTTGGACAAAATCGGGACTTTATACGGAACTAACTAATCGACGAACTTGTTCGTATTGATTGTATAGTTTAAAGAACATTCAAACGAACAAAAGAAAGTTTTGACCAAATAAAAGGTCTGGAGATCAACAGACTTGTCAGGAAAATCAAAAAATAAACTAAACTAAATGTGAAAACAGATAAAAATCATAGAAGAACAAAAGAAAAGGGAAAAGTTACCTCAAGGGCTCGAAGTCAAACTGATCCAGGCTCGAGCTCGGACTCGACCATTTTTGAGGTCGAATGGACCTTAATCGAGTGTTCTCAATTGAGAACACTTCGACTAAAGTCGATTAGACCCCACATCGTCTTTTAATTTGGACAGATCTCAACTTTTGGTCTTTTAGGGTTCTTTGTGGTTTGATTTGGGATTCGTCCAGTTCTGGTCAGATTCGAATGGAACCAATGGCGTTTAGGGTGTGAGGGAGGTCAGGAGGTATTGTGGTATGAATTTGGGGTGGACTAGGATAGGTTTCCATTTGGCTCGAATCTTCAAATGAATATTCGAGAAGATAGGAGATGATTCAAGCCAAACAGTTACCGGATCCGGAAAGAGGGTGGTCAGATGGTCTTGTGGTGTTAAGATGGTGGCCGGCGGCTTTGCTGCCGCCGGGTTTCAGACGAGGGAGTCCTAAGGCGGCTAGGGTTTGAAGGGTTCGTCTTTGAGACGATGATGAACAGGAGATGAGGGGTGGTTTGGTTCGGGGGCGTGGGATAAGAGGAGGGATTTATATATGGGGTAGGGGATTAGATCCTGGCCGTTGGATCAATCAAGATCAATGGCCAGGATTAAGGGAGCTAAACAATACGACGTCGTTTGGTTTAAGTAGGGGGTCGGTTCGAACCGGGCAATGGGTCGGGTACGGGGACGGGTAAAGCCATGGGATCGTTAGATTAGATTTGATGGACGGCTCAGATCGAATGCCATATGCGGCGTCGTTTGGGCTTGCGAGAGTCCCGGTCATGTGGACTGGGCTACTGCATCGATTTGGGCCTGATTTCCATTTGGATTTTTGGCCCCAAACCGAGTATTCTTATTATTTCCAACTCTTTTCTTTTTCTACTTTTAATTAACAATCAATAAAGTTCTAAAATAATTTGTAAAACCAAAATTAGCCTACAAAAATGTTAATTAAACCTTAACAACAATTAACACACAAGGTCAAACATTTAATTAAAAAAAATAAAATTACACAACAGCACACATAAATGGCAGAATACAACAAAATACATATTTTTGTGATTTTCTTTCTTTAAAAATAAAACATGGTTTAATTAATTCCAAAAATGTACAATTAAATCTTGAGTGTGCATGCAACATGTATTTTTGTATTTTTTAATTAATCACAACAAGGGTAAACATTTACGGACAAAACAGTTACCAAAATGTCACGCAAATTCTCAAAATTGTACACAGATGAATTTTATTTTATTTTATATTTCTTTTGGAGTAGTTTTCGTGAAGCAAAAATCACGTGCTCACAATGAATACATTAAAGCTCCAAAAGTTGGTGCCCGCGAGGCATCGTTCGTCTTTGCCGCGGGCTTGGGTGCGAGATCCCTTTCAAGTTGCTCCAGTTCGTACATTGTCCGCTTGACAAAAATCATTACTGCTGACATGAAGGTAGTGCAGGTCGTGTCTTCACACATTTGGCATCTCCTAATGATGGTATGGGCAATAGTCCCAATCTTGTCCCTGGTTCGGTCTTTCTCTAGGAGTAGGCGTTCTATCTGATCCCCTCTAGCCTTTAAAACCCGAGAGTTATGCAGATGTTGTTTCTGTAACTGTTGTATTTCATCTTCCATTCGAGCCAGTAAATTGTAACAGTGTCCACTTTTGATTTCATAAGCTTCAACTTGCTTAGCTGCCTTGTCCTTGAGGGTGGTCCTTTTCCCTTTTAGACTGACAATGGTCTTTTCATAATCTTTCCTTGCCTGTTGTAGGTACTGTGTGCGCTCTTTCGTTCTCTTTGCCCATTGCACCTGGAGTTGTGCTATGGTACCCTCAGTAATGTCCATATAACCCGCTACCTCTTCTAAGGTTGGAGTGAGTTCAAAATCTGAGAAGTGGAATACACTGTGGGCTAGGTCCCAAAATGTGACCAAAGCCTTTATGATGTCACATCTGGGTCTCACATTCAACAAACTGGTGAGACCTCCCAGGTGTAGTTTGATCTTACCTTGCTCTGACTTTTCCAAATCCTCCCACCACAAGCGCAACTCCAAAGGGATCTTTGCTCCTAACTATTACCGGCAAACTTGGACCCGGGCTCATTCTGTATGTTTGTTTGGGGTGATTAACACTCATTGGACTCAAAGAAAAAATAAAATAAAATTGACACACATTTAAATAAAACTCCGGTCTTGTCAATACGGCCTTTCAGCACTTCGAAGAAGATTTAAAGGCTGTGTTTTACCAACCGGACAAAACCTTGAAAATGACCAAAAGTGGCTATTTTCGCAAAACAGCCTTCCAGCATCTTTTTAGGGACATTCGACTATTTTTACAAGAATGGAATCACCCGATTTATTTATGATGAAAGATTAAGAATTTTGACTTTTTTTTGGCTATTTTTGCAAAAAGGGGAGGTTGGACCCGATGAGGGTTGCCTACGTATCTCACACCCTGTGAGAATCAAACCTGCGTAGTTCGAGCCGATAAAACACACTTCTTTTGAAAACAAGACTTTTTTCAATGGCAAATAAAACCCTTTTTCATAAACACAACCCTTTTTTTTTTTTCGTTTTCTCAAAAATTCGACAGAGTTTCGACGCTATTCGGACATTGATGATTTTTTCCAAAACAGGCGATTAACTATCTTTAACCCTCTTTCCTCAAAAGTCGGTCAACATGCAAGTCCGAAGCAAACAAATGTACAAGTAGTAAGTAAGATGCATCATGATGGTCTTTTCCGTTTCAGGTTGCTAGTCCTAGACAGACCCAACCCCTGTGTTGAGTCCCCTAAGTCAAATGCAACATGATGCAAACAAACGTTCCTACTAAGGATCCGGCATAAAGCTGAGTTATTCTAGGTTCATAACCTGGGTATTTGTTCTAGACTGTGTACCCAAGCGGACAACTCGAGTCGAGGAGGGGGCTACGTACCGGGGACCCGCGGGATCGTCCGACTTTGTAACTTGTCCGACCTCTTTCTTATTTCAGGTATTGACACTAACAGAATAGGGAGTCTCGACCAACAAGCTCATTCCCGGAGGTAAAAAGAGAAGGGTTTCGGCACAGTTTATATACAGTTCAGATAATATCAAAGCGGTAAAAGCAACATTTAGCACATTAGGCCCAAGCATGTAAAAAAAATCAGATAATAAACAAAGCCAAATATAACAATTTATCTAAGCTCGAATTTTGAACCCTGAATCAGAGATTTTGGGTTCGTCCCCAGCAGAGTCGCCAGAGCTGTCACACCTCCTTTTTCACCCGCGCCGCCGCAAAGGGGCGCAGAGGGGAGTTTTTCCAATCAAAGGACAATCGAAACGGGATTTATTATTTAATTCAGAGTCGCCACTTGGGAGATTTATGGTGTCCCAAGTCACCGGTTGAATCCCGAATCGAGGAAAAGATTGACTCTGTATTGCAGTCTACGAACCAGAAATCCGGATAAGGAATTCTGTTAACCTAGGAGAAGGTGTTAGGCATTCCCGAGTTCCGTGGTTCTAGCACGGTCGCTCAATTGTCATATTCGGCTTAATTATCTGATTTTTATACAATTATGAACCTATGTGCAAATTTTAACTTTTAACCACTTTTATTATTATCATTATTATTTTAACAGAGAATTGCAACATTGTGAAAACGTATCTCGAACCACGTCACATCAATGTACCTGTGGTTATCGACACATTTCGACTTCGTCGAGATTTGGATTTGGGTCACATAAATGTGCACCCGAGTTTAAGAAAATAAATTATTAAAGGCGCGCCTAAAGCGACTAGCATATCATCATTTTTGGGGAAGGCCGTGAACTTTTGCTAAACGGCCCATCCCGAAGTCTAAGTATTTTAAATATACATTTGATGAGGGCCCCGCGACTTATGTGTTCTATTTATCGAGGCTCATCTCATTTATTATTTAAAAGACAAACCTAAAATCGACTATGATTTTCTATTTAATTTGTCTCTAAAACATGGGAAAATCCTAATCGATTTTGTCAACGGCCTAAAACAATACTTGCAAGCCAAAATGTCTCAGGGCTCAAGGATAAGCCCGAAGAAATGTGAATCGGCACAACCAAAAGCCGGCCTGACATAGTCTTCAGCCGAGGCCCATGCAAGTATACAAATAAGGTAAAACCCGAACCATTTATTAAAGCGCTAAAGCTCAGGTGGCCTGGAATTAGGCTGACCACTAGACCGATGCAGCTTCAGCGGAATCAAATCGAGTGCCCATCGGAATTACTGCATCCTTTTACTCAAATGAACAGAACATGGTTTGAAGATTAAGTTATTTCAAATACTTAACTACTCATACATTTTTTTACTAAAGGTGAAAGAGCAAATTAAGAGGTGGCTTTGAGTTCGACAACAAAATTGCGTATCAAGCCTTCAAGAATTAGCCTATTGGTCATACACTTCTACCAACGCTAGTTAACACCTATATATTATGAACTAATTTGCATGATATGAGTTACTGCAATACAATACATGCTCAACTGGACATCAAACTCGATTTCAAATTCAATTGTTTCCAACTTTTCTTTTTGAACATAAATGAACACTAAACTACACATACATCCATTGTACTGGATTGCAGTAGATAATCACAAACTTGAACGGGTTTGAAACAGTTCAAAGGCAGTTTATTACAAGCTGTAGATTCAGCCATTCCAAATTACTTAAACAGACAGTCCTAGTTACAATGCAAACCATTATATTCAATTATAAGGAAGATATAGTAGCTACTGAAGTTTTCCAATGAAGTTAGGTTTCCATTTCCTTTTTATTTCAACCAAACTCTACATGATATGGAGATTCAGCATGTACATGGGTTGGAAAACAGGCCAAGAAGAAGGAGAAGTCAGCAGCAAACAATACATCAACAATGGGATTCAGAACAGCTCCAAAAAAACCAGTTTAAGATCAAAATAACACTCAACCACAACCCGGAATGAGTTTGTCAACCAACAGCAATACAGACGTCCAAAACAGAACAAGCTGAGCTCGGATAAATTCAGAAACAGAATCAATAGACTACCAAATAGATTCAACAATCAAAAGGGCAAGAACCAGTGCTTGGAATCTAAATCCTGCCTAGAACTCAATGGAACAGTACCCTTTCTTTTAAACCCTCATTCAAAAATGATTCAAGACTCACAAATATTCCTCTCAGATGCCCTTCTTCCTCTCTCTATGTCTCTCTTTAGATTTTCAGAATCATTCCCTGTCAAAAAAAAAACTCCTCTCCCTTATCTGTCCTAAGTGACTCTATTATATCCAAACACTGCCCCTGCCCTTCAACTTCAAAAGCACTTTGGGCAGAATTTTTTCCACTAATTCTACCCATCATCTCCTTTTAATCACATTAGTATATGTTTTGTTCCCCACTACACTTGTCTTTTCTTTCTTTAAATCCAAATAGGTATGGGCACCTATTTCTTAATCCATTTTCTTTAAACCTTTCCCCCACCATTATGTCTTATTCCCCATTAGCACTAAATAATTATATTAGTTTAATGGTATTTCAGTACCCCTACTGTCAGCCCACTTAAACTAGCCAATTTCTGAACTTTTCAATCCTCAAAATACCCCCTTAAGCCCTGAAATTACTGTCCTACCCAATCCCTTTCCCTCTGCATTGAACCTTTCAACTCCAACCTATTCAAATCTACCCATTAACTAAGCTGAATTCATCCAACTACAACAGCTATAATCAAACCAACCTATCAAATTTCTAACAACTAACTACTAACTCAACTAGACAACTTTCAAAAGTTTAGATTTTGAAAAAACAAGAAACTCCCTGATAATCAACTAGACAAGCAATCAACAACATGAATTGCAAGCAAGGGGAATCAAACACTATAGGAATTCACAACAATTTGGCTAAGCCCAACTACTATCATCATGTGACTGCAATTAGAGATGAGGCAAAACAAGTGTCATGAAATGAAATCTGAATAATAACACGAGTCTAAACTCTGACAATCCTGAACCATTTCCTAAGCATTAGGTCTATTGTATAACCTAACATTACTGATTAAGGGATCACCATGACAACATAATTGGTAGCCTGAACTTGAACAAACTAAACAGAGACGAATTCAACCAGTTTGGACTTTAGACTAATGAAACTAAACAGACGCAAACTCGCAAACTGGCCCAAGTTTGGACCTTGGACTACTAATCATAATTCACATGGGAAATTCATGCCAATTTACAGAAGGGGAAAGGACAAAGTAAACAAACGGAACTGCAAGAGTGAACAACCAAAACTGGGTGTAAAAGACTTACCCGAATCATAATTCAATAAAACTCGAGGCTCTTCCCATTTTCAAGTCGAGACAGACTTTAACCATGTGTTTTCGAAGGAAAACAACATGGCTAAAGTCAGTCCCTGGCTCAAAATTCATGGACCCTGGCCTGCCTAACTTCGATCTGGAATCTGAGCTACCCCACGATGATTTGAACAGAGTCGATCAGGGATTCGTGGTGAGGGGGTCCAGGAAGTCTCAGGGTGTGAATTTGGTGGCATTTGAACGGATTAGGGTTTGGGTCGATTCCTTTGATTCAAGATTCGAGGAGCTCGGGGTTGATTCGAAGCAAACTGAGCATGGGACTAGAACGAGGAAGTCTTGGGGAAGCTGTGGTGTGAAATTGGGGGTCATTGGACGAACTATGGGTCCGGCCTTATTTTCGATCTAATATTCGACTCAAAAAGCTGGGATTCGAGGGATAATGGTTAGGGGTTTTGATTGGGGAGGTCGAGGAGATTCCGTGGTGAAACGATGGGGTCATTTGGACCACCGGAACCGCCGTGAGGCGATTTTCGGTGGGCGGAGGACGGTGGTTGAAGGCGGGGAATCTGTTTGGTCTCTGAAGCTCAGAGACGAAGGTGAAAGGGGGGTTTGGTTTAGGGGGCGTGGGGGTAAGGAATCAAGGTTATATATGGGGGTGTTTTAATCCTGGCCGTTAGATCAAGCACGACCAACGGCCTGGATCAATTCATTTAACAGACACGACGTCGTTTGGTTTAGTGTTGGGGTCGGGGTCGATCCGGGTAACGGATCGGGTATGGGGTTACGGGTGAGGGCGGAGTGATCTGGGCCGGGTAAAAAGGGTATTTGGACTGGGTTGCAAAGGGGTTATTTTGGTTTGGGCCTGGTCTACTTATTTCAAAACTGGCCCAGTCCGACTTTCTCTTTATTTCTTCCTTTTCTTCTATTTCCTTTTTAATTCCCAATTACCAACTAAAAATCCTAATTATAAAATTGACAATTAGCTAAAATATCAACTCTTAATAATAGCTATCACATGAAATTAAACATCAAATAAAGATAAAATCACACAATTCAGACATTAAATGCAAAGTACATATTTTTTGGTGATTTTTTCCATTTTTGTAAAACAAACCTGTTTAATTAACTCCTAATTGTAATATTAAATCCTAAATGCACAGGCAACACATATTTTTGTATTTTTCTTAACTAAAGTAAAAATAAACATGCACAGACAAAAATACAAATAAATCACAAACAACACAAAATCATTTTATTTTGAATTTTTGTGGGAGCAGCTCTTGTAGGGCAAAAATCACGTGCTCACAGATGCTTCTATGGTTCGCGTCGTTCGACCCTCGGCAGTGCACAATTTTACTTTTATATTGGATCGGGCCGTACGCCTCGGCATTTCCTCTCTCTATATATTATCCTCATGGAATCGTGCGTAATATTTGGCAAGAAGTCAGAATATTTGAGGGGTTTTCCCTAATTTGAATTATGATAACCTTTTTAATGAAATCCACTGTATCTATATATATGCTCCGGTTACGGAGGGAACTTGCTAGTTGAGAGCTTGAGTAAATTATAAAGAGAGGAATTGTACCACGTATTTTATTCTTGTTTGTTTTATATAATTGTTCTATTTCATATTTATTCACTTCCTTACTGCACCTGATATTATTGGACCACTAGTAAGTGTCGAAGTTGACTTCTCGTCACTACTTCTTCGAGGTTAGACTGGATACTTACTGGGTACGCGTTGTTTTCGTACTCATACTACGCTTCCTATACATTTTGTTGTATAGGCCCATGTATGTCTAGTGGCCTCGTGGGCGCGGCAGCATGGTTGATACGAAGATTTAGGTGAGCTGCATCTTATGAGACGATTCGCAACTAGCAGAGTCTCTTTCAGAGTATTTGTATTTTCTTGTCTGTCCAATTTGTATTCCAGGCAGTTATTGTATTTCATTTTATTTCTTAGTAATTTCTCATGCACTTGTGACACCGGGTTCTGGAAAGATGATGAGACATTCAATAATGAAATGGTAAACATTTTTATTTATTTTGTAAAGTTCATCTGTTACTAATGAAATTGAAGGAAACTTTATGATTTTAAAAATATAAAAAGAGAATTTAATTAACTATTTAGTGTTGGCTAGCCTGACAGCGTGTCTGGCGCCATCACGACCTTTAATGAATTTTGGGTCGTGACACCGCCCCACCCCCCACCCCCACCTACCCGCCCTATCCCCTCCACCCCACTCTCGTCCTAAATAAAAATATTATTAATAGTACTTTCTTTGCATGTAACAGATAGATTTTTTTTATTTCAACAAATGAGTATTTTTTTTCATGATATAAATAAGAATTTTTTTTCATGATTTAAATAAGTACTTTTTTCATTTTAACAAAAAAATACTTTCTTTTCATGTAGAAAGAGGAAAAAAATATTTTCTTTTCATGATGTAAAAAAGTATTTTTTTTCATTTCAACGAAATAAATATTTTCTTTTCATGATGTAGAAGTATTTTCTTTTATTTCAATTAAATGAGTACTTTATTTTCATGTTAAAGAAAGAGTACTTTCTTTTTCAACCAAAAAAAGAGTATTTTCTTTTTAGTTAAATTTCAATATTATTTTTGCGTACAAAAGTAAAACATCACATTAGTTCCTTTGAGTTTGTGTGAATTTTTAGATACTTGGGGGGAGGGGGGGGAGGAGGGGATGATGAGAGTAGCATAATAAAATATTTTTTACTCTCTAACCAAATACTAGAAAATATTTTTCGAAAAATATTTTCCAATCACCAACCAAACAAGGGAAGATAAATGATAAAACCACTCATTTTCCATGAAAATATTTTCTACCGTTATACCAAACACACCCCTAAAAAAATTACAACTATCTAAACAAGCATAGTTTAACTTCAATCTGAAATTGTATGCGATAAAATCTACCACTCTAACCTTAACAAATGTATAGTACGAATAAAAGGGAATGAACTTAATTTTTTTTTCGGATTTATGGATTGAATTCAGTTAGGCTCACGATATTATTAGAGTGGTGCTTTGGTTATAAGTAAATACTTAATATAGACTTCAAAACAGTTCATGCATCAATTTTCAAAATTTTGATTTTTCTAGGATTACCATTTGAGAAATACCAATTTTCTTATTTATTTATTTATAATATTATGTGACAATGTTATTTTCCATGTCACACTTGGAACTTTCTTTTTCACTCTACTATATGGAAGTGTGGGGATATCCAATATAAAATGTCCTTTTAATGAAAAACAGTTGTGTCTATTCCCACCATTGCTTTACATCAATTTTGTGTATCCTTTTTCTTTCTTCCTATAGTGAGTTAAATCATATAATATATAGAGGTGTGGTTAAATGATAAGATTCCTTCGTATTTAATTAGAAATTTTGAACTCTTTTTTTGGGATGAAAATAACAATAACAATAAGAGATTCAGTATATCCTCAATAGGTAGGGTCCGGGCAGTGGCGAAGTTAGATATTTTTCTAAGGATGTTCAAATTTAAAAGACGTAAAAAAATTTCTCAATAAAGGGTATTCAATACGTGTTATATACCTCTAAAACGTAATATTTTACCTATGTACAC
Source organism: Nicotiana tabacum (assembly GCF_000715075.1). Taxonomy (NCBI): domain Eukaryota; kingdom Viridiplantae; phylum Streptophyta; class Magnoliopsida; order Solanales; family Solanaceae; genus Nicotiana; species Nicotiana tabacum. The sequence goes on along the minus strand of NC_134092.1, from coordinate 134,202,883 downwards.
ATTGTAATTTTTCGACGAAGGATGATCAATCGACCACTACTATTCATGTGGCTTCGCCACTGAGTCTGGGAAGGGTCGTCTGCACGCAAATTTTATCCCTACCTAATTAAGATATATATGTTGCTTTCAATAGACCCTCAATTCTAAAAAAATGAGAAGAACTTCTTCTTTTTTTTGAATAAAAACACATGATAATTTTCTATAATGTGAATTCGAATTAATCGAACCAATAAATTTCGAATACACAATCATATTAAGTTGTTGGTCCACTTGCAACTTTGGGTACAACTAATTAAACAAAATACCTTTCCACCTTGAAGGTCACATGCACAATCTATAGCTTGGCCACTCATTTTTGGCCTTACCTATATCCAAACACATCAAGATTTTTTTTTTCTTTCATTTATTATATCTGAATTTGAAATTAAAAAGAATGAGGTCATTTTCAACTAGATTAGCTAGAAAAATCATAGATTTATTATTTTATTGCATTTCCATCTGGCTACGAAATTTTCTAGTGAGGATATACTTTGGGTTCTTTTTAATGCCTTTGTCAACCTCTTTGAAATATTGACTTTACTTTAAATTTTAGATGGAATAAATTTAATTGCACTCGAGGTTGATTGAATCGAATCAATGAATATAATCCACTCGAAATAATTTCATGATCCTGCGTAAATGCGAGATGTTTTTGCATTCGAGCTGCCCTCATTTGTGCTTATGGATATCCTTAATATGTCAAAGTTTATTTACACATCATTGGTCTAAATCAAAAGTATTTGCAAGTGGTGTATTTTATCGCGATTTAGTGTCACAGTCAGTAGGAATTCTAAATTTTAATTTTATGGGTTTAAGGCTCAGGTTCCAATCATTAAACTCATCACATTGTTTGAGTTATGAATTCATAGTTCAATAATTTTAGCAATTCCAACAAATTTTACACAAATAAATCCAGATTTAGGCTAAAAATGCCACATGCGCAAACCCATATATATATATATATATATATATATATATATATATATATATATATATATATATATATATATATATATCCAGTCTGATTATTATTCACGAGAATATTACCACAAATTACTAGTATTTAAATATTTGACTGCCGATTAAAATTTCGTTTTAAAATCTGATATTCCATGTCGTCTCTTGAAAACTACAAATTGTAAGGCTTGCTTGAGCTAGATTGTTAAATAAATTAGCTGTGAGGGATCCCCAAAGAATATGCACGCAACTTCAAATGAAACTATTATTTTTTAATTATTATTTTTGGTTTCCCATCTGTGTCTGATTTTCATAGTGGGACCCGACTAAATCCGAATTTATGCCGGAAAGTCCCACATTGGGAGTAAAACGCTCCTTAACAAAAACGACTTCATACCTAGGGCTTAAATCCGAAATCTCTGATTAAGTATGAAAAAGCACTTACCACCCCACCACAATAGTTGTTAGTAACTATTATTTTATCATACATCTTCACATTCAATCACATGACAATAAAATTAGCCCTAGATCCAAATATTCCGCATACAAGGACAAGGAATTAATAAAAGAATAGGATGAATATTATATAAATACACACACTGTTTATGTCTTCTATTATATCCTACTATTAATTTTTCCCTAGGTCTATATTCAGGGAGCCACGAGTAGAGGTGCACGTTCGGGCAGTTCGGATTGAATTTAAAATTTTGGTTTGGATTTTTGGTGTTATGATTGAAGAAATGACAATCCAAATCCAATCCAAATAAGCTCGGATTGGATCAGATTTTTTAAGTTCGGTTTCGGATTAATCGGTTTCGAGATTTTGGATTTTCGATTTTGAGCTAATAAGTTTTAAGATGTTTCTTCTTTTACAAAAAATAAATATCCAAATGAAGTACTCATGTTAAATTGTCTGAAAAGTTACTCATTCTCACCGCAATCATCCAAATAAAGTATTCAAGTAATGAAATTATTATAAAGGGAATGCAACAGAGACATGAATAGGACTGATAAGAAGTAGCAATAGTAAAATCATATCCAAATAGAAAATATTCGGATAGTAACTTAGTAATTAATATTGAATATATGAGATAATATATAATGGATAGGGTATCGAACTTATTATTACTGATATATGAATGATGGACTAAATATAAAGTATAAAAATTTTGGATTTTTGGATATCCAAAACTCCGAAGTACCTAATCCAATATCCAAACCAAAAATTTTAAAAATTCAAATTTCGGTTTGGATTTCGGATTTGTCGAAACTATGCCCGCCCCTACACACGAGGAGAGGACTTTTAAGGCTTGATTTATGACTATGCCCTGTGGTTTCAATCTCTATGGGATTATTACTTATTTTAATTCTACCTGAATATCTTCGTCTATTATACCATTTTATCTTTGAATGACGAGCCTATATATCTTTAAATTATTTATATTTAGGCATCTTAAATCCATTACTCTCACTTCAAAAGTTCAATCTTCTTATGCTAGCTATATTTGTGACGTTCCATAGCGTTCAAACTCTTGTTAACACCCTTAGAGGTCGTTTGGTAGAGTCAACAATAACAACAACGACGACCCAGTATAATCCCACAAGTAGGGTCTGGGAAGGGTAATATGTACGCAGACCTTACCCCTACCCCGAAGGGTAGAGAGGCTGTTTCCGAGAGACCTTCGGCTCAAAAAAGCAACAGGAGCCGATATATTAGTACCTCGTTTGGTAGAGTGTGTTAGAGAAAATAATGCATGCATTAGCTTTGTGTATTAGTAATGCTTTGTTTGATACACTTTTTTAACCTATGTATAACTAATTCAAGCATTAGTTATACACTATATTTGGTATTATCCTATGTATAGCTAATGCATAAAAAACCATGACATTAGCTATACAAAGGCTATTAATGCATGCATTAGCATGGTTAAAGACAAAATTATCCTTAAAGTTTCTTAAGTTAAAGAATATGGAGGGCATTTTTGTAAATATTTAAATTTCTTAAAAATTATGCAATGCATTTTAATTTTTTAATACACCACACCAAACAATGCATAAAAAATAATCTTTGTATAACTAATGTTGCATTACTCACCCATGCATTACTAACCACTGCATTACTAATGCACCTTATTTAGTATTATTCTTATACGCCCTACCAAACGACCCCTTAGTTTCATGGAAGAAATTAAAAAATAGCCACATTTATGAGTGATAATTAAAAAATAGCCATAATAATCGAAATTTAGTCACTTTTTATGTAAAGATAAATCTGAACGAAAACACTGTTCAAAATCCGAAAAATATTCCAGCATAATATACTAATACTGGAGTTCCAGTATAATATACTGGAGTTCCAATATAATATACCGATCCAACATAATATGCTGAAAGTTCATACACAGGTGTTCCAATCTCCAGTATATTATGTTGGAACTTTTTGTGTGTTGGAGTTCCAGCATAATATGTTGGAAGTTCATACACAGGTACACCAATCTTCAATATATTATGCTGGAACTTTTTGTGTTTCATCAAAATAATGGCTATTTTTTAATAACTTTGCAAACGCTAGCTATTTTTCAATTACCAGTTCGAAAACTCGCTAGCCCGTACTATTTTTACTAGTTTCGTGGATTAGCACAATATCATCTTCGAATGGGACACACCACGAAGATGATTTTGTTGACATCATCTATGCATACATTACAGAGGATTCAGTATAAATTGACTAATTTTATGTTAGATTATATATTAACCTACTGAAGTCCTCATCCTTTATTAGATCTAGACACCGATAATATGAGAAACTCATACAGACAGAATTAAAATTATCATCCATTCTACATATTTTAAATGCATATATATTGAGTGTTTGACAAGTCAATAATAATGTTCAAGTGACTCATATGTCTATCTAGTAAACTATACTCCAAATTGAATTTCTTGTCCAAAATAACCTTAGATCAACAATTTCAAATGAAAAATGACACTCTATAGCCGTTGTAAAAGTAATAATCGAAAAAATATATAAAATTTGTATATTTTTTATATATATATACATTCTGTATGTTATATACAAAAATTATACAAGTTATATACACTTTTTGACTACCGAATATAAATAATTTTAGCACGAGCAAAAAGTAATAACACCCTAATCTCACAAGCAAAGAAGCAAATCCTTCCAACATTAATAATGTAAACCATATATTACGCCACATACAATGAAACAAAACACCATATCTTTACTTTTATTACAAGTCTTCAAATATTACACATAAAGAAACAACTAACCCTACATACACCAACATCACATTTTCTCATTTTTTCTTCATTAATCAACGAGGCGGATCTAGGACGAATTCCATAAACATAATTCAACTATATATAAATACGAAAAAACACGAAAATATATACTCGTATTAATAATAAGATCACGCTCGTTCTGAAAAAACGAACCTCACATTTTTTTGAAAGAAGTAAGCTTCTTAACTTTCTCCCAAGGCTTATCCCAAACAACAGCCAAATATTTATGAACAGAACCGCCGTCCTTGGCGTTGATAACAAGTCGATAATTTGTGCCGGCAACGACTTGAGTTTCTCCTTTCGCGATATTTTGAAATTCCAACTTTGTCCCTTCCGCTTTATTGTGCTCATTCACCGCAAACTGCCCGATCGCCACCACATCAGGGGCATTTACGTCTGTTAAAGGCTTCCAACTACCTGGTGCGCCGCCCAACGCGGTGGAGATTTGGAAGAAAAATGAAGAAATTAACAAAATTGAGAGAGTCACGGAGAAAATAGAGGTCAATTTGATGGTCATTTTTTCTTTTTCTTTTTATTTTTGTATTGTGAGGATTTTGAGAATGAAAATACTGAGGAAAATGGTTATTTTTAAAAGTTGTTAAAGAGTTTAATGGGTGCCTTATTTAAAGGAATTAGGTGGTAGGTATGTGGGGAACCGACAGTTGTCATGTGACTTAATTTCTAAGATTTGCGGTTTCACTTTTACGAAAGTTTTAAATTCCATCGCCGAGAAGTTTCAGGTTCGAGTTTCGAGTATGAAAATTTTTTTGGAAAGGAGCATTTTTTTCGAATAAGGTCTTACGCGGCGCGAATTCAAATATATTTTGCGAGTATCAGACATCGGATAGGAAACCAAAAATAAAAAGTTTTAAATTCGTGTTATGGGCAAGGGTCGGGGCTAGGTGTACGGAAGAGGTTCGGCCGGATCGTGTGTATGTTAAGTTAAATTTTTCTTTTATATATAAATTAGATATTGAATTTCCTTAACTTATTCATATATTTACTTTCCTACTTTTATCAATGGTTACGGGAATTGCGACTCTCAAAAGTCGCCACAAATAACATTTAGTAACGGTAGTACTTGGAGCGACCTTAAAATCGCTACTAACTGTTTTTAGTGGGGACTGTTGGAGCTTTTGTGGCAATATATATCGCCACAAAAAGGCCGAGTACTTATATATAAAAGATTTGAATATATTCAGCATTGTCAAATTAAAATAATGCAATTGAAATATATGTTGTCTCGTTTAAAAGTTGAACAAGATAAAATGTCCACATATACTTTGAAGACGATTTATGAGATTCTTCAAAAAAGAAAAAGAAAAACCCATAACTAATATTGCCAAAAAATAAGCAATACGAAATGAAACATTAAATTTGAGCTATTTCATTCTTTAAATAATGGGTATTAGATGCTTATAACACTTAATTGTTACGCAAACTTAAAAAAGAAATGAGTTTTCTAACATTGTCCTTACAATTTTCAAAAACAACCGCTATATCCTCATCGGCGAAATCTTCGTCCGTGGTGGAAATAAGCAATCGATAAGTAATGCCAGTAGCAACTACTTGAAATTTTCCCTTCAACACTTTCTTAAGCTTCAAGTCAGAACCTTCTGTTTTATCGTTGTACGCTTTTATTGCAAAATTTGCAATGTCTATCACTTTAGGATCCTTTAGATCTTTTATGGGTTGCCAATCATCAACTGACGGGGACAGAGCTAGAGTATTCGGTACGCGAGCCGAAACATAGGAGAAGGTGGAAGCAACTACTACAATTGAGAGAGTCACAAAAAGAAAAGAATTGAATTTGAAAGCCATTTTTCTTTTAAGAAGAATTTGCTAATGGAGTGCTTAACACTAATGGTGATCGATAGACTTATATATAGGAGAATTTGTATACTTTAGAGGTAATTAGATTATGTTTTCTAGATGATTCGAAATAAATTAGCTACCTAATTAGTCTAGGAAAAAATGATTTGTTTTAAGTAGTGATTTAAAATAATTATAATTTTACTACTTAAGGAAGATTTGCTGCAATCCTAATAAATATTTTTCTATTTCATTTGAATTGACATTATTGCATGAATCCGAATTAACAATATTGCCATATTTTTTAATTATAAAAATCCACCAAGGTTTATTTTTTCTTTTCAAAATATGGAAAAATAAGAAATGAACAAATGAAGTAGAGAATTTAATCTAACCTCACTAGGGTAGTAGGTCGTAGATGGAGAAAAATAATACTTAATCATCTCTTACCTTGGCTTTACGTTTATTTGCACTCAATATTTACATCTAAGTTCTAACTATAATAATGCTTATGCGTATATTTATACACACTCTCTAAGTAAAAAGTAAAAACATATATTTAAAAAATCAAAGATATAATCACGGTGTAGGGAATATAGCGTGGTCATGGGGATGACAATGGGGCGGTACGGGTTTAAACACATGCGGGACGGGGCAAGGTAGGTCGAAATAAAAAAATTAAAAACTATGTGGGTTTAGAAACTTCATTAAATAAGAAACTCAATTTTTCGCCTTAACAAGATGAAATTAATTTTACGTAATATATTAAAGTAAAATAAAGTTTCATATTATTTGAACCAAATGCTTGCACGTCATATTATTTTGATAGTGCAATATCTAACACATAATTCTCAATTACATAAAATTTTATTTTATTGATCATAGTGTTACCTCTTATTTTGCTCAAATTCACGCGATTAACAGAAAGAAATATATCTACTAATTGATCTTAACACGTTTTTTATATTTTCAATGTTAGCTTGAATATGATAAAAATAACATATATTCTATTATCAAATATAAAAAGTTAAAAAATAAAGAGTTATTATCATATCAAAATGTTTTGTTAAGTAACTTTTATTAGATATGTGCAAGATTTAATTCTCGTAAGTATCTTATCTTCTTTCTTTTCTTAGTTGAAGCCTCCCGTAATCTATAAAATTAATAAAAAGTATGAGTAGATATCATAAATATATAAAAAACTAGTAAATTTGTCCGCGCTTCGTGCGGCCATATAAAGCTTAGATGATAGACGTATTTCTAATATCATATATAAAAATTATTCCTTTCTATGCTAAGATTCTTTTCAATTTTCATATTCGGATAGATTAAAGTTCATGTTTTTATTCATTTTATTATTATAACTTATTTTTCTAATTTTTTTTATCACTTAAGAGTGTTTAGACTTCTAGAGATTTTTGATTTTTTGTATAGCATCTAATCTTTTCTATTTATGTAAAAGTAATAACAACGGTAACAACGAATGAAACGAAAAGGAGATAAAATAGAATCCAACTATTCCAATCCATGGAATCACTTGTATAGTTATATATATGGTCTTGCGCAATTTTTTTCCTTTGATTTTTCCTTTTCTTTACCTATTTCATATTTTTTCCTTTTTTCTTATTCCTTGTGTACTATCTACCCATGCATATTTTAAAAAAAATAAAAAATTACAAATTTTCTTACTTCTTCTTCCCGATAATAAAGAAAGGTAACTTAAAAGTAGGAATGGCAGGCGGGGCGGGTTCTGTCTGAACCCACGAAATTTAAACTCGTCCCGCCCCGCCCTGCATAGGATTTAAACCCGCATACACCCGCCCCGCACTCCACTTGCGTTCACCCGCCCCGCCCCGCACCCGCATTTTGTTTTCCTAATAAAATTTCTTTCTTTTTAGAAAGCTAGACTTAAATTTGATTTTTTACTACAGCCTTTTAAAATTAAATCCCCACCAGCGCCCCGCCCCGCATATTTTTTAATTTAAAAATTAAACCCGCCCCGACTCGCAACCGCAAAATCTCAAACCCGCACTGCTCCGCTAACGTTTAAACCCGCCCCGCCCCGCACCCGTACCGCCCCATTGCCATCCCTACTTAAAAGACTCAAGACATAATTATAAAAGGAGGTAACCAGAGATTCAAAGCATAGTAGAGGTATGTACCCAAAGATAGTCAAAGCATTATTAGGATGATTTTTTCAAATCAATTTAAAATGAAAAGAGAGAAAATGGCAAAAATAAGAAGGTAAATGAGGCATCTTAGTCTTAAAAGTGTCTCACCTCACATCACTCTAGATCATAATAATATATGAATATCCCAAATTCTCAACAGGGATATAATCTTTTTCATAAGCAAATAATCTAAAGTCATCAGAAAAAATAAGAAAATAAAAAAAGAACTAAATCCCATTGGGACTTTAACTTTAAACTAAAGATACTCCAGCGTGAGATTGAGCAAAAAAACCTCAATGAAATATCTTAAGCGATTTTTAATAGGAAATTCTATAACATTGTGATAGAACATAAAGGGTCGAATTTGATGGTGTTTTTTTTTTTTTGAATTCTAATTTCCAAAAGAACTTCCTAAATAAATACATAACATTCAAATATATTATACATCAGTTATTATAATATTATTGTAACAGATATAAATTTCTTAAAGAATATCATGAGAAAAAAATAATAATTAGTCACATCTTGGATCACTTCATTAGAAATGGACACCAAAAAATGTAACAAAAACACCTTACGTATCCGAAATTTACATATCGGCAACACATATAAGATAGTTACAAACAAACAAACAAACACCAAAAAAGGAGGGCAAAAAAGAGAAAAAAATCAGCAATTCAATATTCAAACAAATCAGAGTTTCTGAGATCATAACCGAAACTCTGATGGTAAGCAACCTCCACTTCCAACCAAGAGGTTGTGAGTTCGAGTCTCCCCAAGAGCAAGGTGGGAAGTTCTTGGAGGGAAGGATGCCGGGGTCTATTTGGAAACAGCCTCTCTACCCCAGGGTAGGGGTAAGGTCTGCGTACACACTACCCTCCCCAGACCCCACTAAGTGGGATTATACTGGGTTATTGTTGTTGTTGTTGTTGTTGTTGTTGAGATCATAACCGAGTTAAGTTGGTAAGAAAAAATCAACTCAATTCTAAATAAATAAACTGGAAAAGAAAAGAATTATGAAGGACAAACTGAAAAAATGAATTAGGAGAGAAAATTAAAGAAACTTATTACCGTGCATGAATAAAGAATGGTATGGGAAAGGAGAGGCTTTTGCTTTAATAAAAAAAGAAAAGAAAAAACGTGAGTTATTTTAGACGTGGGAGGGGAAGAGGCCTTTTGCTTTTACTAATACAGTTAAGACAAATTAATCACATTAATTATAGCTAGGTCAAGGAGATAAGAGTAACTAAAATATTTAGAAACTTTTGAATTTTTTAAAATAAGATAAAGGGAAACATAAGGGGGAAAAACCAAAAAAAAGGAGAAAAAAGATAAATTGTTATAAATAGAATTATATTTAAGGTGAATGTCTATATTCTAGAGAAATTCTAGGGTTTGTTATTTGGTGGCTAAGTCACTTTTCCCCTATAAATAGAGGGGTTCTATTCTATTGTAATTGATCCCATATCAATAAGAATTCTCTTCTCTCTACTTTTCTCTGCAATACTCTTCTTCTTCTTTTATTGTTTCATAACACGTTATCATTACGCGGGTTAAGAGAAAACCCGCCCCGCACCCGTACTGCTTGCCATCTCTAAGCATGGAAATAAATTGTAGTTTAGGGCCCTGCTCCACATTCTTAAAGTAAAAACTAAATATTCATTACTCAGAGAATCTAAAATGTGATCACGGTAATACAAAATATAGCAATACTTGGAAATAGATTAGTATTTTAATTGTTTTTCAACATCCATCCACCTTTAAATTTGGGGATGATCAAAAGTGAAATTTTAAGAAAGAAATATTTTTTAAAAGATATCAGCACACCACGTAAGAGTTTAAGTAGTAATAAAAGAGTTAAGTCTTATCTAAAGAGTCATTCATTGTCTCAACATTTGATTGTTTTGCTATAAATATGAGTTATTATTTTGCTTCCTGCCTATTTTTCGGATCCAACGACACCGGCAAGAATGATATAAAAAAAAATAGAAGAAATGATTAATTTTTTTCGTGTAGTTAATAGCCAATGATTATCTATATTTACTAAAAAAGTGTAAATTTTAAAATTATTTACATACAATCCAAATAACTTAAATATTAACATGGTTAGTGTACGCGCGGATGCGCAGGTACTAATACTAGTTCTTAAAGTAAAAACTAAATATTCATTACTCAGAGAATCTAAAATGTGATCACTGTAATACAAAATATAGCAATACTTGGAAATAGATCAGTATTTTAATTGTTTTTCAACATCCATTCACCTTTAAATTTGGGGATGATCAAAAAGCGTGATGGTTGGAATCTCTTCATCCTTAATATGTGCAATTATTTTTTTCATCCTATACCATATATGAAACTTTATTACCAAATATGTGCATGATATCTAAATAACCCGCCTAATCCACATTTTTCCGATAATTTTTGTACCATTCGTTTATTAGGAATTAATAGGGCAGAATCTTCCCTTAATAACGCGCGAAAAATCAGGAAAGAATCTTGAGATTGATTGATTCTACATTAAATTCAAGTTTTGAAACGGAAATGAGATCAAATCATATCACGGAAATCCTTTATCTTCAATTTATAATCAAATTCTGTTCTTCGATATCCTCACAATTGCTACAAATCAAAATCTCAGTTCGTCATTAAATCAAAATCGCTACAAATCCACCATTGACAGCCATTAAAAAGCTTGAAAGCTTTGAATTTGGGTTTTCAAAAATCATTATTTGTTTGGATTGGGTGTTGTTGAAAATAATTGGGAATATAGTTTGGAGTTTATATCTCAATTTTGAGGGGTTTTGGTGAAGATTAGAATTGGTTTTGATTTTCAGATTGAAACTCGAAGAAGAAGAAGAAGACATATTGCAGAAATTGTAGATAAATTGTAGATTATTTGTATTCTGATTGTAAATGCTTTATTTTCTGTTTTCATAAATAAAAAAACGACTAAAACTTTTACAAATCTTCTGAAAAACGCAATTATGTCAAAAATCCCAATTATGCTACAATTGAATGGGAATTGGAATATTAAAATTCAATGTACCCAGTTTGTAGATATTTTGTAGATTTTCAACATAGATTGTAGTATAAATGTAGTAATTATTTAGATACCCTTACAAATAATACTGCTTTATACATACTTAAACTGATTTGTAGAATTTTTGTAGATGAAGAGAAAAATTTTGTAGTCAACATTTTTTCAACATAGATTGTAGTTTAATTGTAGTATAAATGTAGTAATTTTGTAGATAATTATGAAAACAATATTGCTTTATACATCCTAAAACTGATGTGTAGTTTATTTATAGATAAATGTAGAAATTTATAGATATTATCGTAAAATCAGACTTCCATAGAATTTGAAATATATGTGGCATAGGAATGTAAAAATCTCTTTTATTTATTTCAAATTTTGATCAATTCAACTGTAACTACTTCATATTTTTGTTGTATCAAATGTGTGTATAAAGTGTGCGAAATCAAGAAACTCAGATTAGAAATAGAAAACATAAAACAGAAGTAAAAATAAGAAATGGAGAATGGAGAAGTAGAGAACAGAGGAGTTTCCTCGTCGGAAACCGTCAACGGCGGCGAAGATGTATTTAGTTCAAATTCTGATCAATCCAACTGTAACTACAATTTATTTACAATTTTTGCAATATGTCTTCTTCTTCGAGTTTCAATATGAAATTCAGCCAAAACCAACTCTAAATCTTCACCAAAACCCCTCAAAATTGAGATATAAACTCCAAAACATATTCCTAATTATTTACAACAACACCCAATCAAAACAAATAATGATTTTTGAAAACCCAAATTTAAATTTAAAGCTTCAAAGCTTTTTAATGGCTGTCAATTGTGGAATTGTTGCTCTCTTATCTCTTTGAAGGTTTGTTCTTCTTCATTGAGAAAATTTGAAGCTGAAGGTAAATGTGTGTATGAACTTTGAAGATTTGACTTCAATTTTGATGAACTTTGTTGTTCTCCATTGATGAACTTCCACTGGAGTAAAATGGGGAACCAACTTTGTTGAAGGGTTTCTTCAATTTTCTGTGAATTTAGAGGGAGAATTTGGTTTCAGAAGATGGAAAATAGTAAAAAGAACGTGGGTATGAGTAAAACGTGGGTGAGACTGAGGGGTTATGAGAGAGAAACGTGCAGATTCCTTTAATTAAGGAGGAAAAAATGTATAATTAATTATACCCTTAATTAATTATGGTATAGAATTGATAATTTGCTATACTAAGTGTAATTAAGTCAAACCTTAAATATTGAGGGTAATAAGGTTTCCTATGTGGAATAGGAATGTAAATATTCCAATTAGTTATCACAAGTTTGAGATCTAATACTGAAGAATTTTTTGTTAGAGAAGTCGTTACTTCCTTTTATAGGTCGAAACGTATGTTGTCTCGTTAAAAAAGATAAAACGTCATATATATTAAGATAAATTATGAAATTCATCCAAACAGGAAATAAAAAAACAATAATTAATATAGCCAACATAATAAGTAAGCAGTACGCTAAATTTGAGATTTTAATTCATACATATGCTTTTATTAAATAATACGATGTAAATGCTTATACATTTAATTTAAGCAAACTTTCCGAAGGAAATGAGTGTTTTAACATTGTCACCGGAATGATCGTTGACAACAGCCAAATAGCTAGTACTTGTGACTGTGACATTTTGTCTTGCAGATATAACCAGTTTATAGGTAATTCCATTAGCCACTTGAAATTGCCCCCCTAACACACTCTCAAATGTCAAAGGAAAACTATTTGATATTTTGTTGTATGTATCTACTGCAAATTCACCAATTTTCACCACTTTAGGGTCATTTGCATCTGTTATTGGCTGCCAATTACCAAGTAACGAGGACGGAGCAGGAGTATTCGATACGCGTTCGGACGAATCCAGTAACTTTCGACCGTCATTCACGGCAGAAACATGGCAAAAGATGGAAGCAATGACTACTATTGAAAGAGTCATAAGAAGGAAAGAATTGATTTTGAAAGCCATTTTTCTTTTGAGAAGAATTTGTTATTGTTGTACTTTACATTAACTGGTATGGGATTTATTTATAGGAGAATTTAAAAGATAGTCTGGTCAAAAACATAAGTTTAGGTAATTAGATGATAAGTTGATTACTTTAGAGGTAGTTATATGATTTACAATAAATTATCTACCTAAGTAATCGAGGACAAAAAAGGAATTATTTTTAAATAATACATGCATGTAATTTGGATATAATTACAATTTTACTCATTAAGGAAAATCTGCTATGCTTCTAATAATTATTTTTCTATTTCATTTGATTTGACTTTATTGCATGAATCCAAATCAATATTATTATATTTTCTTATATATGAAAAACCAGTGGTTAGATTTTTTTAGAAGTCAAAAAATAAGAAGCAAAAAAAAAGTGAGGCAGAGAATTAAATCTAACCTGACTAGGATTAGATGGAGAAAATAATTAATCCTCTTGTCTTAAGTTTATTTCTACCCATATCAACATCTAAAAACTCGAAAGCCTAATAAATAGATAAAAATAATACTATTGTGATGAGTTTCTTTTAAGCCGTATATTAAAGGGCAAATATCACTTTTAACTTGCGACCGAAACAATTTACATCTGTTAGCCGTACAAGTGTATAAAATTTATATAATTTTTGTATATAATATATGTGTGTGTATTTCCGAATATTATTTTGGAGACTATACAATATTATTTTCCATATTAAAAAGACACTGGAACAAGATACAATGTCTTCGGATTCATTTTATTACAAATTTCTCAATCCCTTTTAGGTTGCATCTTCGGAAAAATTTTATAGAAAAATTAACCCAAATAGCCGTCTATCATATATCCTCATAAAAACTGCGCACCACATTATTCAAGTTATATATGAATGGCCAGTGATCTCTTTTGTCATTTGTTGAACTAATTCACGTCCTTCATCATCATAGTTGTACCCCTTATCATATATTTGTTCTTGAAGTATATAACAACGTCGTATGCAGTAGGAGAACGATCGGTGCACACATACAAACTTTTTTATTATTATAACAACTTAGAGGACTCGGATAGATTAAATTTTTCTCTCTCTAACGTTTTCTCTCGGCGCACGTTAACGTGGCCTAACTAACGTGCGCTTTGAAAGTCATGGGAGGGAGAGGCAGACCTAAGAAGAACCTTATGAAGGTTCCGACTACAGATCAAATATCAACGGGAGCAAGAAATGCTGTTTTAGAACTGTTTGTATCACCAAAAGGAGTGAGAATTGAAGAACCAAATGAAGCAGTCACTCCGAGGAGCATGCAAAGTAAACAGAGCAAGGAGGAAGCAGATCTAGCTCGCGGAAATGGTAAAATAAAAGCTGTAGATATTACACCTGTAGTTGCACAAGCTAGGAGGTGGATCTGGAAGCGGGACAACTCAAATACAAGCGAAGACTCCGAGCAACAATGGAACAGTACCATGCAGCTCATGTACTATTGAGAACAGTAAAATTGATGAATTAGGAAAAGATAGTAAGACACAGACATGGGCAAATGTGGTAGGGGTAACAAATTAGCGATGAAAGGTATGAATCTACAATTTATTGAACCGGTAACTCAAAATGGAGAGAAGATTGTGAAATTAGACCTCGAGGATATAGAACAGGAAAATGATAAGTGGAGCTCTGCGATTGTGCTTTATGTGATCGGAGATTCACCTACTGTTGGAGCAATGGAAAGATTTCTGAGCTCAGTGGGTAAATTTTCAGTGAAGCCACAGATCTACTATCATAATGATGATTATTTTGTGATAAGGTTTAGTAATTTGGAAGAAAGAGATCAAGTACCATATTCTGACCCTCATACGGTGAACAATCATCCTATGATTATGAAAGCATGGTCAGCAGATTTCAATTTGCATGATGAAGTGTGGAAAATCATTCCCTTGTGGGTTAGATTTCCTAATTTGCCACTCAATTGTTGGAGTATGAAGGCCCTAAGTAAGTTAGGTAGTGCTTTGAGAAACCCTGTCTATGCTGATGAGTGCACTACTGGATCAATTAGAATCTCTTATGCAAGAATGGTAATTGAAATGGATGTCAATAAACTGTTGCCTAGAACTGTGAAGCTGCAAGATCTTAATGGCAAAACAATACAGCAGGAAATTACATATGATTGGGAGCCATCGTTCTGTGCTAAATGTTTGAAAATAGGCCATGATTGTAATAAAGTCAAAGTCCCACAACCATAGAGAATGATATATCAGAGGAAGGTGAATAAAGGCAAACAAGTTTGGCTCAAAACTGATAGAGATGGCTCAAATGATAAAAAGCAGGAAGTTGAACAAAGTAAGAAGAATGAAGTAGTCCAAACATCAGAACAAGGGGCAAAGACAAAGGACAATGAGAAACAAGGAAAGGAAGATGGGTGGATAACAGTAATTGGTAAGTCAGCAGCAAGGGCAACCAAAGCTAAACAAAATGAGGAGCAGAACCTGGTTGGGAACAATGGATTCCAATCTTTGAGAAATGATCAAGCAAATAGTGATCCAGGCACAAGCTATATGCAGATGAGGAGTGGAGGGGTGCAGGAGCTGTATCAAGGTACTCATTTCATACCAGTATGAGTGTGATCACATGGAATATTAGGGGTTGAATAAAACTTATAAGCAAAAGGAGATAAAGGAGTTTATAAAAGTAAATACAAAAAACATTTATAGCTCTAGTTGAGCACAGAATAAAGGAACATAAAACTAGAGATGTAATGAAGAAGATTGCACCTGGATGGAAATGGATAACTAACTTTAGTACAATGAACAAAAGTAAAATTTGGGTGATTTGGAATCGTAGAATCTATGTGTTTGACCCAACTGAAATTGATCAGCAGCTAATACATGGTCAGCTCAGAACAGTCTCAAAGTTGTTTAAAATTGGATTTACAGCAATTTATGGACTACATACCATCAAAGATAGGCAGACTTTGTGGATAAAGTTGAGACAGACTCACAGTACACAACAGGGACCTTGGTTAGCAATTGGGAAATTACAATGCCGTGTTAAATGACCAAGATAGACAACATGGTTCAGTGATACAAGCTTTGGAGACAAAAGACTTCAAGGAGTTCATGAAGGATACTGGGATGAATGAGTTACAAACTGTGGGATGGGATTATACCTGGACCAATAATCATACTTATAGTAGAATAGACAGGGGACTGGTTAATGCTAACTGGATGCTGACAATGCGAAACTTGAAAATATAGGTGCTAGAACTATCAGTGTCTGATCATTCTCCACTTAAACTAATGATTACATAGATACAGAGGAAGAAGAATAGGCCATTAAATTGTATAGCAGATCATCCTCAATTTATACAGCATGTTGAACAAGTATGGAGTGTATATGGAACAAAGGGAATGATGCAAGAAGTATGGAATAAGCTCAAAAGAGTCAAGGAGGTTATAAAAGGGATAAACATACAACATTATCAAGGGGTGTAAAATAGAATTAAAGAAGCAAAGAAGGAGTTGCAAATTGTTCAAGAGAAGATGAGTGATAGAATGCAACAACCAGACTTAATTGAGAAGGAGAAAACTTTAAAATGTGAATTAGAAAAATGGACACTGATTGAAGAGAGTATCTACAAGCAAAGATCCAGAGTCCAATGGCTGAAACTGAGAGATTCCAACTCTGCTTATTTCTTTGCACAAATGAAGAACAGGAATGACTTTAATGGTATTCAGGCCCTAACAAATGATTTGGGGATCCAACTAATGCTACATGAAGACATAGAGGCAGAAGTATTGGGATATTATAAGGAATTGTTGGGTTTAAGAGCAGAAAGTATACCTGCTATTAATCCAAATGTCATGAAGATGGGAGCAATATTAAGTAGGGAGAAGCAGCTGCAACTCATCCAAACAGTGACTAAGGAGGAATTTTGGTTAGCATTGAAGGATATTAGTGACCTAAAAGCACCTGGCTATGATGGATTAATGCAGTATTTTTCAAAAAAACATGGAAAGTCATAGAAGAGGATGTGACTAAGTCTGTTCTAGAGTTTTTTGAATTAGCTCAAATATACAGACCTATCAACTGCACAGCAATCACTTTGATCCCTAAAGTAAGAAATTCTATTAGTATTAAAGAATAAAGACCAATCTCTTGCTGCACTACTTTGTATAAAATGATCTCTAAGGTCTTAACTAAGAGATTACAAAGGGTGATTGATGTACTAATTGACAAAACACAGTCTGCCTTTGTTCTTGGAAGAGTAATAACAGACAACATTATTCTTAGCCATGAACTTGTCAAAGGATATGGGAGGAAAGAAATGTCACCAAGGTGTATGATAAACTGGATATGCAAAAGACATATGATTCTATTGAATGGGCTTTTATGGAGCAGGTGCTGAATGCACTGGCTTTTCTAGAACAGTTTGTGAGATGAATCATGACATGTATGCAAAGTGTTACATATACACTCTTGATTAATGGTTCATTGACACAGCCATTTGAAGCTAGGAATGGGATGAGGCAAGGGGATCCATTATCTCTAAGAAAGCACTACTGGCATGGAAAAAAGTATGTCTGCCCAAATCAGTAGGGGGTTTCAATATTATGAGTATCACACTGTGGAACAAAGCAGCTATATGTAAACAATATTGGAACCTATGCAAAGAGAAGAACAAACTTTGGATTCAATGGATGCATAGTTACTACATCAAAGGCAGGAACATATGGGAAGTCCAACTGAAGCAAACATCATGGATGATGAGAAAAATTATGAAAGCAAAGAAGACATTTGAGGAAGCAGGCTTTAATCATGAAGACAATAGAAAGATGAATAATTGTTCAATTAAGCAAATATATCACAAGCTGAGAGGAAGCTTCAGTAAAGTGAGTTGGAGAAGAGTTGTATGCAGCAATGCAGGCTACCCTAGGTGGACATTTATACTAATAATGACAGCACATGGCAAGCTATATACCAAAGATAGACTGAGAAAATGTGGAACACAAATTGATCAGGAGTGTGTTCTGTGCAGACAAGCAAGTGAAACTATTCAACACTTATTCTTTGAATGCTCATATGCAACTGAATTGTGGGGTAATCTGCTAGCTTGGCAAGGGATAAGAAGACCAGTATATAGATGGGTTGAGGAGCTAGCATGGGCTGAAAAATGGGTGAAGAGGAAAACTGCAACAACTGAACTATATAAGATGACACTAGCAGCATGTGTATATTATGTGTGACCTAATGAAAATTGTCTTCTCTTCGCCATGATCATTCCTCGTTTTTAGTGTTTTAGGGCCATAAAATAGGAACTCAAGATGATTCTCAGATTTTCGTATGCTATAATCCATGCTATCTGTATGAATTCGAGCGACCGATCCTGAATCTTCTAAAATTTTGTTGGCCCATAAAAAACGACCTAATGAATAATAGTCACTGCTTCGGCATGAACGTTTCTCGTTCTCTGGCGTTTTAGGGCCATAAAATAGGAGTTCAGGATGACTCCCCTATTTTTGTGTGCTCATGCTATCTGCATGAATTCGGGCAACCGGCCTCGAATCTCCTATAATTTTGCTGGCCCATCAGTTACGACCTAATGAAAAATAGTCACGCTTCGCCATGGTTGTTCAATATTTTTATCGTTTTAAGACTATAAAACAAGAATTTAGGACAATTCCAAGATTTACGTGTGCAATAGTCCATGCTATCGGCATGAATTCGGGCGATCGATCCCCAATAACATCATTAAGAATGGCTATCTGTGCAGCTACCTCCAATTTATTGCGTAACATAAATTCAGTAGACTAATCTAATAAGAATATGTTGGGCCTATATCACAGTCCATTAGATTTTGAGAAAGCTATTCTCTATAGTCCCTCAAAATTTTAATAGATCATGTTTTGTCCTACTTACAAAAAATGGCCCTTCGGCCCAAACGTATTGCATATAGTAGCCAAAAAGAATAAGTATGACAATACAAGCGCTTGTAGTGGATAGAGCGCATGTTTCCTAAGCTGAAGGTCGTAGGTTCGACCGCTACCTGGCTCGTTAGAGCAACCCTTTTTTGCCTTTTTAAATGTACTTCTGGATCTGATAAGTATTAGCTAACAATTGAATGAAATATGTAATGCAGGTCATATTTCACTCACTAAGAAAGTGGCTGAGTGCTATATACTATTTTGTCTGCACATGATGTTAGATTATTAAATTTCATGTGTAGCTTGTTTTCAAGATATGCTATCATGATAGTTTCTTATTTTTTATATGATGGAATAATTAAATGATAATGAGGTTTTGCAAGGCTCTTCTCTTCTTTTAAGCTATTCGAACTTGAGTGAAGCATGAGCACCAATCTCGGGATTGATTTTCGACCAAATCCAACTTGAGATTTCAACGTGACAGTATTTACAATATTTTACTATGTCAACTTGAGCCTATTTTACAACATTATTTGCAATGTATAAATATTGTATCCTAAGTTCGACAGTGTATTCTTATTGTATATTGAGCCTATCTCGAGTGTGTTTGTGTATCTAAAGTGTATATATTTATGTACCCCAAATATATTTTGTATCGTGAATGTATAATCTGTCTGAACAATGTATCAAAATTGTATATAATGTGTATTTTCTAATATGTAAATATAATGTATATAAATTATATACAATTTTGTATGTGTAATGTGTGCATACTATGTATTTGGAGTGTATCGTGTATTTTTATATAGTGACAGTCTTTTTTGTATATATTTTATATAGTTACATCTATTTTGTATATTTTTTGTATAGTGGCAACCTATTTTGTATATTTTTTGTATAGTGACAGTCTATTTTGTATATTTTTTGTATAATGACAGTCTATTTTTGTATATATTTTGTATTTTGTATAGTGACAGATTTTGTATATATTTTGTATAATGATGGTATAGTGTATATAAATTGTATAGTGCCAATCTATTTAGTATATTTTTGTATAGTGATAGTCTATTTTATATATATATTGTATAGTAACAGTATATTGTATATAAATGGTATAGTGATAGTCTATTTTATATATTTTTTGTATAATGACAGTCTATTTTGTATATTTTTTGTATAGTAACAGTCTATTTAGTATATTTTTTATATAATGATAATTTATTTTTGTATAATGACAGTCTATTGTATGTAAATTTTACAGTGACAGTCTATTTTATATAATTTTTGTAAAGTGAATGTCTATTTTGAATATATTTTGTAATACCAATATTCAAAAAAAAAATCTCCTCTCCAGTCTAATACAGTCTAAAAATGTAATACATGGTGTAAGCACGTGATTTTTGCCCTATATGAGAATTACTCCCAAAAAATTTAAAATCAAATGATATTCCTTGGTGTGCAATTTTGTGAGATTTTGTGATATTTTTGGATAATTATTTGTATGTGTCTGTGTTTGCTTATATGTTAAATTAATAAAAAATACAAAAATATATCGCATTTTGCATGTAGGATTTAATTCTACAATTGTTAGTAATTAAATTAGTTTTATAAAAATTAAAAATTACAAAAATAGGCATCTTTTGCATTTTTAGCATTTAATGTCCAAATGAACAATTTTATGCTTAATTATTACTTAATTGTGCGTTAATTGTTATTGGAAGTTAATTTGCGCTTTTATAACTTAATTTAGTTCTTAATAATATTTTAAGTATTTTTATAATTTAGTTTTAGAAAATAAAAGAAGAAAAGAGAACAAAAATACAAAGAAAAATCGGATTGGGCCGCTTCTTCAAATTTCAACCCCAGGCCCAAATAATTGTCCAACCTTCTCCATGACCCGGTCCACTTCAAACCGGGTCGACCCGGTCCACCCCATTAACCCCAAAATGACCTAACCCTTCCTAAATCTTCATTTTTCATTTTTTGAAAACCCTAAAAAACACAAAAACCTACCCGCCCCCCTCCATCTTCTTCTTCTCCGAAACTAAACCACCCCAAGCATCCATGGCAGCCCTTCCGCCTCCTCCGACTCGAACACAACCACCACCATCGTCCAGCCCCGTCGCTGCTGCCCCGTCTTCTTCGCAACGTCCTTCACCTCCGGCGACCATGGATGCCCTTTCTATGCTTTGCTTTCATCTTCGTCGGAGTAACCATCTTCCTCCTCACGCCAGTCGTTGCTGCTTCACCATGAACGACCCCTATGTTTTCTGCTTCTGCGTCTGCTCCATCTCCAAACGACCACAGTCCTTAAAACACCCAGCTCCACCATGTCGACGAACAGCTCGTCGACCACTGCTCCGACGCGTCACTACTGCTGCCCGTGTCCAGCTGCGACGAGCAGCCATGGCTGCTCCAAACGGATGTTGTTGTTCCAGCTTCTGCCTCGTCGACTCAGCATGGACATGGCTGCCTCGTCCAGCTTCTGCCTCATCGACACAGGCAGCCATGGCTGTCATTGCATCGCCTCAACGTTGAGCAGTTGTCCGTCGACCTCCCATCGGCTTCATCGCTGCCTTCATCTTCTTCGTTTGCTTCGGATCGTCTCCGTCATTTGTTCGAGCTTTGGTCGGAGTTTGTCAAAACAGTCCGTGCATATTTCATTTCGATCCGGTTAGTAGATTTTGAGTTTTATGTTTGTCCGTATTTCGTTCTAATATTTCTCGAATCTAAAATCAGTAGATATTTAGATCCGGTTAGTAGATTTCGTTTTATGTTTGTCAAAACAGTCCGTTGACTTTTGTTTTGTTCATGTTAATTTTATTTATTTCGTAAAAAAAAAGAATTGTTAGTTTGATGTTTGGTAGATTCAAATTGAAATTTAATTAATTATTTCTTCAATTTGTTTCATGTTGTTATGTATTTTCCAGAAATTATTAATGTTGTTTTAATCATGTGAATCCGTCATGTGTGTTGCTTAAAAACAGATTTAGTTCATGTTCATCTTTGTTTGAAGTTCATGTTTAAATCCAGTGATTTAATGTGAGTTTATGTTTGTTTCTGATTTGTTGATTTAGTTTGAGTCATGTATTTTGTTGTTTGTATTGTTGTATCCTTGCTCATCCATTGATGGTCTAAATTAACCAGGATTGGTTCTCAATATGGTTGATTCATTCCATTAATTTTGAGTTGTGTTGTTCATCGTGTTCATGTGATTTGTTGTTGAAGATTGTTGAGAAATTGGTCATCTTGGCTATATTTTGGTTAAGTTATGATTAATTGATTGTTTAGAGCTGATGGGGGTAGTTTGGTAAATTGCATTACATTCAGGGGTAGTTTGGTAAATTGTAATAAGGTCGGAGGGGTAGTTTGGTAATTGAACATTATTTTAATTCTTTATGTTAAGCATGGGGGACAAAATATAATGGGGTGGTGTTTGATATAATTGTTTAACATAATGGGGGACAAAACATTAAGTAGTGGAGGGGAATATTGCATTTGTTTATGTTAGGCATGAGGGACAAATTGTAATGGGTTGGGGTGGATGTATTTATTTAATGTAGGCATGGGGGACAAAGTTTAAAATAAAGAAAACATTAAGTAGTGGAGACAAAGCATGCATTGGGGGAATATTTTGGGTTAGGGATTCAAGACTTGTCTTGCTATATATATAGGGTCATTTGACACATTTTAGGGGACTCGAATTAAAAAAATTGGGAAGACTTAGAGATTATTATTGGGAGAATATTTTTGAGAGTAATACATTCTGGAAAATTTCAAGAGTGTTAGAGAGTAAAAGAGAAAGACAACTTGAACTTCTACTTGAATAAATTCCGTTTGTCTTTTCTCAAGTGTTACTCAAAATCAGTAAACTACTGCATCTTGTATCCGTCTCTCTTCTGCTTTGACTGTGATTGCACTTTGGTATTGCTGATTTTTCAATCCGTTGCTGGGTTATTCTATTGGTTGTTACTGGTTTGCGGTGTTGCTGAACCTGCTGTTGCTGTGTTATTATTGCTGCTGATTTCTCCTTCTTTTGTTCTTGTACTGCCATTTCCAGGTACACATTTGTACACTCTCGGCTTGAAGCGAAATGAAATATTAATCAGGCTTTGTTCCTGTTGAATTACTTCTGTTTGGATTTGTGTTTGAATATAATTTTCCTTTCTTTGTATAAAAATGTAGTCGATTGATTAATGAGTAATGAGGCTGCATATGTTAGTTTCTTCATCTAATAATGTTAGTTTAAATTAATCGAAGAATAGTTAATCTGTTTTGATATTATTGTGCGTCAATCTCATGTTCCAGTGTTATTAAATAATAGAATATAGAACTAAAGCAATCTCTCTTTGTACAAACTCCGTTGCAATTTTCCATTTGTATCAACCGTAAACTAATAACTAATAAGTTACGTATTTTTCAACATGTAATTAATTGAGGGATTTTCTTTTATTTTAGAGACGAACTTAATAGAAAAAATGTAGTCACTATAGGTTTATCCTTTTAAATAAAACGAGACGAGCCTCGCCAAATAAAACACACAGATTGCGGGGCCCTCACAAAAATATATGTGTTAAATACTTAGAATTCGGGAGAGCCGTTTAGCGAATTTTACGGCCTTCCTAGAATAATAACGCGATAGTCTCTTTAGGCGCGTGTTTAATAATTTACTTTCTTAAACATGGGTGTGCATTTCATGCGACCCAAATCCAAATCCCAAAACATCAAATAAAATGTGTTCCGGATTGTGAGTGTATTTCATGTGACGCAGTCCAAAGACATGTTTTAAGCGATGTTCACATTCTTTTAAAATAATAATAATAAAGTGGTAAAAGTTAAAATTGGCACATCGGTTCATAATTGTATAAAAAATCAGATAAATAAGCCGAATATGACAGTTGAGCGACCGTGCTAGAACCACCGAACTCGGGAATGCCTAACACCTTCTCCCGGGTTAACAGAATTCCTTATCCGGATTTCTGGTACGCAAACTGTAATATGGAGTCATTCTTTTCCTCGATTCGGGATTAAAATTGGTGACTTGGGACACCCTAAATCTCCCAAGTGGCGACTCTGAAATAAACAAATAAATCCCGTTTCGATTGTCCTTTAATTCGAAAAAACTCCCTTGTACCCTCTCAGGTATGGAAAAAGGAGGTGTGACACATGGTCTACCTCTACATTGGACAAAATAACACAATTGAGATTTGCATATGTGATTTTTTGTTTGACAATAATTACGGAAGTGATAAGAGTGAAAGCTAACTATGAAGATAAAACAAGAGAATTTGTTGAAACGGGAAGATAAGAATTACCCCAAGAAAATAAAAGGTTGTTAAAACCTAATAAAAAAAACAATGAGAATAGAGAGTGACAAGATTTTAGGAGTGAAACAAGTGAATGGTTTTCTATTAGTGGATTCAAAAACATAAAAAGGTAAATAAATAGGAAGAAGGAGAGAAGGAAAGCCATCAGATTGAACCCAAGTAGAAATCCAACGACTTAACACCTTTGTAAAAACATAAAAAGGGACGCTTTATCTTGGATGGAAGAATCGAACTTTATCGTGAAATTGAAATCAAAATCCAGTCAGTCTAACCCACTGTGCTCGATCTCGTTGGCTTTAGATCTGGACGGAAACTCAAACACCGGCGACCCTCCATTAAATCTGACGACTCTTTCTTCTCGTTTTATTTACTGTTTTGGGGATTTTGATATTATAAAAATCTAGATCTGAAAGATGGTTTGCTTACTAATTTGAATTTCGGCAGATCTGGCCAATATATAGCTTTTCCGATGACCATGAAGTTTTCCGGCTAAACCATTTTGGGCCGGAAATTATTTCTCCAGTGAAGCTATGTTTGTTTGTGTATTGTTGTTACTATGAACTTGTTATGCTGGAGATTTAATCTCCTTTGTAAGATCCATTTTTTTAACAGAGCTTGTGGGTTAGATATATAGTTTGGTGGCTAGCCATTAAAATTATTTTTAGGCTATAAAATGCATATTGTAATTTTGGGCTACAAGATGATATTTGTTTTCCGATAGGCTATAAATGAAGTTCTCTCTTGGATTTTTTGGGTTATTCCTCCACGGACACTGAATCATATTGCTGAAGGTTATCTAAAGTCTGAAAGCTACATTAAGTTGACCTAAACTTCGTCATCCATGTCAAAATTAAAGTTTGACTTGTCCATTAAAAATAGAATTTCACTAGTTGATACAACAACAGATCTATATTAAGTTAAATAAGAAGCAACGAATAGGAACCATATGAATTGTTATATAAATAAACTAGTTAATTGGCCCGCGCTTCGCGCGGTAACACATATATTTTATTTTTTGAATAATTAAGTTTGGTTGATATGGATAAAATAAAACATTTATAATACCCAAATGAATAAGTAAAATATAATTTGACACATATAGATAAAAAATAAAAAACCGAAATCATGGGAACAAATAAATATGTAAATGTAATTCAAGTATAAACATAGCTTACCTTTTGTAGATTTATAATCTCAACGTTCTCAAAGGACAATACTCGACATAAAGGAAGAGAAGTTAATACTCAATTATAGAATAAAATATATATTTAACATAAGTATATAATCCCACTTAGTGGGGTCTGGGGAGGGTAGTGTGTACGCAGATCTTAGCCCTACCCTAGGGTAGAGAGACTGTTTCCAAATAGACTCCCGGCATCCTTCCCTCCAAGAACTTCCCGCCTTGCTCTTGGGGAGACTCGAACTCACAACCTCTCGGTTTTAGAATCATGCCTTCTACTTATTTCTAGAATTGCTCTTTCTAGAATTATCTACTTCTCACTCTAGAATCTCATTCTAGAGTTCTTTTAACTCTCGTTCTGGGATATTAAGTTGGTGATAACTCCTCTTGCCTTCCATTCCTATATAATTGTTGTACAAAACTGATATTATTATTGTAGAAAAATATTAATTAGCAACTTTTTCAGAGGCTTTTGAGTTTTAAAATGAGGTGGAAAAAAAGAAGAGGAAACTTGAGAAAAAATAGATTTTGTGGTCCTACAAAAATACCAAGTCACCACATAGCCTATCATATTGATATTTTTTTAATCGTTCCCAAAAATAATAATCGAGAATATATATATATATATAGAGAGAGAGAGAGAGAATGCAATTAGTTTCGGCCGACGGGTCAATATGTATTTTGCCCCCTCCAAGGAATTCTTAAGGATTTTAATAGGGGATTTTCAAATTATCAAAATAAAATGGGCAGGGAAACTAAAATCATGACTGTTAAAAAACTTTTGAAACACAATCGAAAAAGTTGAATAATAAATTAATTATTTGCAACTCATTTCTATTTAGTAAAAGAGGTCATAAAGGCATAGAAGGCAAAAAGATTATAATCGCAATTAAAGCTAAGGAAGGAATTATAGAAGAATAGAGCGTATAAATTATTAGAAAATCAAATGAATACACAATTATAAAAGAAGGGGAAAGATCAAATATATATATATATATATATATATATATATATATATATATATATATATATATATATATATATATATATATATATATATATATATATATATATATATATAAATACCGGCAACAACCATATACTTGAAATAGTTGATCTAGACATGTCGTAAGACATATGATTATTGAGATATTGGTTTCACAATCCAAGAAAAGATTTCTACAAAAAAAAAATGGAAAATAATTAAGGAGGAAAAGGCATCCTAAAATGAAAAATGCAATGGGTTCAAAAAAAAAATTAAAAAAAAAATTATCTGTCATTGTTTGGTTGTTATCTATTGTATTGCATCGTATTGTTATTTTTAATATAATATTTATTTTAATTATTACTTAAATTTTATTGTATTGAAAAAGTAATGTGTCCATCACATCTCCCACTTACAATACGCAAATAAAAAATTGGTATAACATAAAGACTTGAATACAATAAAGTATTAATTTTGCCAGTCTTTTACATCTGATTTGAGTTCTACCAGATATGAAAAAACGAAGTAAACAATATGGATATGGAAAGTGATTCTTCAGAAGATGAATAGATATAGCGCATGTTCACTATATTTATATAAATTTTTGCGGGTTCACACTATATTCTTCAGAAGGTGAATATTACAAAAACTAAGAAGACTTTCTGCAAAATGAAAGGAGTGCAAGAAGCACACACCGCATAAAACTAAACATTATAAGAGTAGGAAAAAATATGAATGAACGATGCAATTTATAACCTAAGATACAGTTTATAGCACAATAAATAATTGGGGGTTATAGACTTGAAAAGTCACAACCCTCAATCAAGAGGTGTGAGTTATGGATATGGATATTTAAATTTAAAATAATATAAATGGTTAAAATAAAATAAAAAAATCAAAAAAATGAGAAAAAGGATAAATAGGATTCCGACACTATGAAAAATGCCACATCATCTTGTTAATCCCCTCCTTTATATATAGATAAATAGATTTACTTACACTTGATATTACATCAAATCATATTATTTTATTATGATTAAGTAATAAATTGGCGTGAACATACATATCTAGATTGTATTGACATACCATTTCAAGGTACATGAGTTATAAAGATCACTTTGGAGCTATTGGAAAATATCATGACAAAGGATGGAAGGAGGAAAAAAATTAGAAAGGAACTCACATAATGGATTCATGTAAAGATAAATTTAAGCAAAAATATTGTTCAAAACCCGGAAAATACGCCAGTATATTATATTGGAGTTCCAGCATAAGTATGCTTGAACTCCAGCATATTATATTGGAGTTCCAGGATAAGTATGCTGGAACTCCAGCATAATATGATGGAGTTCCAACACAAGTACACTAGAACTCCAGCATAATATACTGGAGTTCCAGCAAGTATAATTGTCTAGTATAATATACTGAAGTTTGGAGCATCGGTGCTCCAGTCTCCAATATATTATACTGGAGTCAGCAAAGTATACCGGTCCAGCATAATATGCTGGAGTTCATACACAGATGCACTGAACTCCTGTATATTATGCTGGACCGGTCTCTGTTGCAGCAAAATAGTGGCTATTTTTTATTGACTTCGTAAACGCTGACTATTTTTGAATGACCAGTCCGAAAACTGGCTATACCGTGCTATTTTGTACTAGGGCGGAGCTAGCATAGAGCTTGCGGGTTCGACCGAACCCAACAACTTTGGTCCAAACCATATATTTGTCTTAAAACTTCATTGAATATGTATAAATTGTTAATTTAGAGCCTAGTAACATAAACGAATTAAAATCTCGAACCCACAAGCTTTAAATTCTAGTTCCGCCTCTGACACTCGTCGAATCGTAACTTGTTTTAGTTTGTAGGTTTGCAATTAAAATTTTCACACACATTTAATAAATTTTCTAAATAAAAACTATTAATGTTTTCTTTCGAACTCATAACTAATATTGTAGCTCTGTCCCTGCCTTTCCTAGACAAGTGTGAGGTCGTATCTGGAAAGTGGTATGAGATTGAAGTTTATTTGTGGTCATACTAAAGAAAGGTCAATTCAAAAAGTAGAGGGTCTATCTGCCCTTTGCGGTACATCAATGGACTGGATTGGAGTTTTTTTGTTTTATACCCACCACTACACACGTCGTCACGTCGCAGGTAGTTATATTTTGGAAGTCTTATTAATTTGGTCCACATATTTTTCTCTTACATGCAAATAGACCCCACAATTGTATGGTGCATATATGTTATGACTTATGAAGGACCCAACAGGCAACAAATTAAAACATCTTTAAATATCAAAAACCACAAACAAACAGATCATTTTCAGGAAAATAATGACCACGAGATTATATTCTTATTCCACCAAATTGAATGTTTATATTCAAACATATGGCATTTAGATTCACAAAAATCTCTCAAATTTTTAGTTTCGGGTTTTCGGAGAATATAGACAGAGATTTTTATCTATATAAACATTAGTCCGCCCTAATCAACAACAACAAGATCCCAGTATAATCCCACAAGTGGGGTCTGGGGAAGGTAGTATGTACGCAGACCTTACCCCTACCCCGAGAGGTAGAGAGGCTGTTTACAGGAGACCAGTCCGCCCTAATCAGTACATGGAAAAAGAAATTTATTCATCCTTTAGTAATGAACTTTTGGGTTTTGAGTATTAATTTATATAATTAAAATAAGTGATTGTTTCATGATTGATAGAACAATCTGTCCCCTAAAATAAGTGAAGATAGAGATTTACCTTCTTATTATAATAGTCAACCATTTCACTGTGTTTAATGAATTTAATTTTAACAAAAAATCTCTATTAATTTATGTGAAATTTCAAACTAAATTTACTAGTCCAAACTTCTTCTTTTTTTAAACTGACCCATTCAGCCGTATGTGTGTCAATACGATCAGATAAACATCGAAGGTACGATTATATAGTAATTTCAATGAGATAAATATAATTTCTAGTCAACCAAATATAAAGACCAAAAAATTAGCTAAAAGGAGACAAATTAGGAATTATGCAATTCAAAACTAATAATGATAACTATGGATGAGTCGGATGGATAACTTTGTATGACATCCAAATTAATAACTATGTCATATTTCCAAATTAATTAAGGTCAGTTATATGCCTTCACATAAAGTCAAGGTGACGGCGGACCCAAGATTTGAAGGTATAAGAGGCACATAAACGAACTGCTAGTGCCCTCATCGGATTTTTGATTTTAAGGATTTCAACCAAAATATATAATTGTTCCAATATTTATGCAATATCTCTCATTTGAATTAGCAAAAGGTGATCCTAAAGCTAATTTTGAATGCAATATCGCAACTGTTATTTTAACATTATTTAATTAAAACTCATGCTAAGTATCATACTCCGGTATTAACTTATAGTAATATTGTTATTAATTTTGTTGCCAAATGAATGAAAATTATTATAAAATCTCGTTTATCAATATATTATTAAAGGTTACATACGTGATACGTCGATTAAATTATAATAGTAATATGAAACTTTTAACAGGAAATTGAAGGAGTTTACTTAAATATTATAATAGGGGAAGTGTGTCTTAACGTATTTCTTTAATACATTTTTGCGATAGATTCTAGTAATATGGATCAAAGCCCAAAGGTTTATCCATGTGCAAGACATTTTTTAATAGCTAATATAGCGTATTGATACTTAATTAATTATCTTTTTTTTTTTTTTGGGAGAACATCCTATTTCAAAATTAAATATGTAAATGACATTGCGTTTAATTTATTTATGATAAATTGACAATGATTCGACCATAGTCAGCTCATGGATAAGAGGCAGCCACTTGTTATTAATGTCTAATTGAGGTGGCCAAATTATTAAACACCACATGCCATGTCATATATTCAATTATGACGTGGCACGCCATATATCCCATGTTTTCGCCGTGGGTCCCAGAGAGACCCCACTATAGTTATGGACGAAGAATTGATTGAGGGCGGAGTGTTCATAAAAATTCGAAAAATCAAACCAAATTAACCCGACTAAAAGAGCCGATACTTTTTTGTTTGATTTGATTTTGGTTTTGAAAATTAAAAATCAATCAAATTTGATTTGGTTTTAGTTTTAATAAAAAAAAATCGAACCAAACCGAATATAGGAGTAACTATTTTAAATTTAGAATTACACCTATATATATGTATACTTTTATACAAAGTTTCAAAATTTTTATAGTAAATGTTAATCGTTTGCACTTTTAGTACAGTTCTTTACCTTTACATTCTAGTTTGATTGGTAGTTTTCTTTTGTTAAGTGTAAGAATCTATTTCATGTTAAAAATAATATATTTTTAATTGAGTCCTTAAATTAGTCATTACTATTTGATTCAATTATCATCAATATATCTTGGCAAATAATAAATTTCTCAAAGGGCAATTGATTTGATAGTGTTGCATTAAAATGTGGTCGCCGAAATATGTGTTGGTAGTGTATGTCTTATATTTAAGGAAAAAAAATGACAAATAACCGAAAAACCGACATAAACCGAATCGAGAAAAACCGACTTAATTGGTTTGATTTGGTTCTAATATTTGAAAAACCGACTTACTTGATTTGAATTTTTTTTAGGAAAAAATCGATCCAAACCGAACCATGAACGCTCCTAATTGAGAAAGTGCAAATGTGCAATAGAAAAAGTTAAAAAAAGGAAAGTTCCTAACTTTTACAAATAACAAAAGCTTGATCGACGTGTCAACTTTAGCTTGATCATATGTTAAATACGTCAATTATTTATAAGGATATTCGTTCCTAAGAGTTTAGCGTATATAATATAAGTCAAAAATGTAAAAATTTCTACACTATTCACATTTACTTATTGTTAAAAAAGAAAAATCCTATGGTGGGTGGGGGATACATGATATCACAAAACAAATATGGGCGGCTCCATAAACATGGAGGCATAATGCAAAACTTTAATGAAAGACCTTATTTTTTTATTTAAAAAAATCATATATAATTTTATTTAAATTCTATTTTTTTAATGCAAAGTTATTAACAATTTTATCTAATTCATTTATTCTCTCTTAAGACATACTTTCTAATTTAGGGTTTTTATTATTTGCTAAAAATTTATCCATGGCACATTTTGGAATTATATTAAAGTTTCAACCTTTTTTTGAGTTAAGAATTATTAATCGAATTCTTTCTCAATTTATGATCTAGAAAATGATTCCCAAAAAGATTTTTTCTCTCAATTTATGCTCAACAATTTAATCTCATTTTTTTATTATGAGAATTTGTACTTTTTCAATTAAAACACCAAAATATTCTTTTAAAATTAAATTAACATATTACCTATTAGAAAAATTTGGAGCCCCAAAAATTATGGGGCCAAAGCAGCTCCGCTTTAGGGAAAATATCAAAAATAGCTATATTTACAACTGGTAATTTGAAAATAGTCACAGTTTCAAAAGTAATCAAAATTTAGCTACTTTTCATGTAAAGATAAAATCCGAACAAAATGCAGAAGCTCCACAATCCCGCATATTATGCTGAACCTTTCCGAGTACTGGAGTTCCAATATAATATGCTGGAAATTTATGCGCATGAGCTTCATAATCAAGCATATTATGCTGGAACTTTCCGTGTTTCGACATACTAAACCGTTGTTTTTTACCCTCCGTTTTTTACTCTCAAATTATCCATCCATTTTTCCTCTTTTGCTTCTTTCTACCTCTCTTTCTCCTCGAAACCCTCTGTTCCTTCTCTCTATCTTTGGGTTGTTTTTTGCGTATGTATTTGTTAGGGA
The DNA here is from genome assembly GCF_000715075.1 of Nicotiana tabacum. Lineage (NCBI taxonomy): Eukaryota > Viridiplantae > Streptophyta > Magnoliopsida > Solanales > Solanaceae > Nicotiana > Nicotiana tabacum. The sequence continues at coordinate 134,170,377 of NC_134092.1, read as the reverse complement.
ATTTTGTCAGATGAATGATTTGAAAACACATGTGTTGGAGAAGGGTGTGCCATGAATAAATTACTAGAAAGCAGAAAGAGTAGAATTCATTCGAGGGATAGAAGGCGTGCCATGAATAAATTACTGGAAAGTAGAAAGAGTAGAATTCATTCGAGAGAACTCTTTGATGATCTTCAAAATGGTTCGGATGAAATTTCCGCAAGAACAAAAAATTAAAATAAAATATGATCGATTCAAGGTGAACGCAGATTAACGACGATCATAATTGATGATTGGTTTAATCCTACAATGAATAACATCGCAATGACGGCATCAACAGAAGTTCCTCCTTACACCTTTGAGGATATGCACAAGAAAAATGATATAACAATTGTGGTTAATAGTATAACTAGAAAATAATTTTGATTAGAGTACTATTAGGAATGAGCTTCCCCTTTTTAATGTTTTTTAGTCGTAAGTTGTAATTTTATATAAAAAAAAATATTCCTATAAAAGTTATTATGGTTATTTTTACGTGGGCGTTTGGACATAAGAATTGTAAAATTCCAAAAAAAGTGATTTTTTTTTCAAGTGTAAATGATATTTGAAAATTAAAGTTGTGTTTGGAAATGAATATAATTTTGGGTTGTTTTTGAAGTTTTATGAGTGATATGAGTAAAAAAATTTAAAAAATAGTTTTTTGGAGTTTTTCAAATTTTCGAATAGTTCCAAAATCCATCTTCAAGTGAAAATTTAAAATTTTATGACCAAACACTGATTTCGAAAAAAATAACTTATGTCTAAAGGGGCCCTAAAATTATCTGAAAAATTTATATATATATACACTAACCATGAACAAATAACCAACAACAACAATACAATATAATCTCACTTAGTGGGGTCTGGGGAGGACAGTGTGTATGCAGACCTTACCCCTACCCTGGGGTAGAGAGGCTGTTTCCAAATAGAAACTCGGCATCCTTCCCTCCAAGAACTTCCCACCTTGCTCATGGGGAGACGCGAACTCACAATTCCTTGGTTGAAAGTGAAGGTTGCTTACCATCATAGCAACCCGTCTTCCCGAACAAATAACCAAAAAATAAATAAATAAACTTTAACTTCTGTTCCTTTTTTTCCACTATTAAAAGACAAAACATGTGCAACTATATATACATCGTACTTCATTTGCATTTTCATTGTAAACTTCTCAACCAAACCTTATTTTTCTCTTTTTTTCTCTATCTTCTATCCTCTTGATTATATTATTCTAATCTTCCAAAATGAATGGAGATGAGACTAATAATGACCAAAAAACACCTCTTCTTCCAATTCACAGGTCACAAAGTATGAATACATTTATTCACTCTATTTTTTCACTCAAGAATTTCTTCACAATTTTGGGACCTTTATTATGTATAATTATTTGCTTATTTGTGAAAATGAATGATGCTCCGGCGACTAGCACTAATATGCTCGGAATTCTTGTTTGGATTTTCACGTGGTGGTTGTCGGAGGCGGTGCCGATGCCGATAACTTCCATGTCGCCGTTGTTTCTCTTCCCGTTGTTCGGAATTTCGTCGGCCGACGACGTTGCTCATTCTTATATGGATGATGTTATTGCTCTTGTTCTTGGGAGTTTTATACTTGCTCTTGCTGTTGAACATTATAATATACACAGAAGATTGGCCTTAAATGTGAGTAATTATATTTTTCTATTAATTCCTTGTTGAATTTTGTTGTTTTATTTGTGGGTGTCGCGAAATTGGAATATGGAAGAAATTTATCCGAATCCTATACACCAAATTATACTAATTTACCATCAAAGGATGTGGTGCAGTAGATGAGACTGCTCTTCCCTTAACCAGGGGTCTTGAGTTCGAGCCCTGAGTATGGAAAAATCTTTGGTAGTGAGCGCTTTCCCCAGAATGGGACCCTAAATCCGGATATAATCGGGCTCCAATACGGGTACCGAACACCGGGTGAGAAACCAAAAAAAATTATACTAATTTATTGTGGTTTAGTAAATAATTAAAATAAATTATATATTATAAATTAAGGTATTAATTAATAAACCTTAAAAAATATGCCACACACTTATTGTGCTTTGATATGAGCTGTACATGTTCAAGTATGTACGTATTTGCCGAAATGGAAATACATCGTTTCATCTCTATCTTTAGTTGCGTAATTATTACTCAGTCCGTTTCAATTTAAATATAACATACTTTTTATATTAGTCAATTTCAAAAAAAATGACACATTTCTATATTTAAAAATAATTTAATTTTTAAACTTTTTATTTTACTCATTTTACCCTTAATAAAAACTTTTATAGCCATACAAATATCATGATCCCAATAAACTTTTATCTCTTAAGTTTTTAGTACCACATATTTCAAAAGTTTACTTTTCAGCAATTATCTGTTGTTTTTCTCTTTTTGACATTTTACCGTTATTAATCAGTTTCAATGTCAATATCTAATTTGGCCTATTATTTTCTTTATATAAAGTTTAACTATGTACGCTACTACAAGCAGAGGCAAGTTTTAGTTGTTAAGTTCAACCTTTAGAATTTTACTATAAATATGTTATATTTTTTAAAATTATGTGTTCATAATTAAATATGTACACATAACTTTTAATATTGTCCATATAAAATACCTGAGTTTAATGAATATGGTGAATGATGACACTTTTCTAGCTAGTAGTATAGTTGAATTATTGTAGACAATTGACGTGCATGGGCCATGCAGATAACCGGCGGACTGTATTGCGAGATAATTTTATTTTATTTTATATATATTATATGTTCGATTCCTCTTAATTTTTCGGTATATCTAATTTTTTATTTGTTGACACTTTTCGGTGAAAAATTCTGGCTCCGCCACGGCAGATAACACTATTATTCTGTGGGAATCCATTGAATCCACCACTTCTTCTTCTCGGGATCTGTGCCACCACATTCTTCGTCAGCATGTGGATGCACAACGTGGCGGCAACGGTAATGATGATGCCGGTGGCCACCGGAATCTTGCAACGGTTGCCGTCGGTTAACCGGAACCAACCGGAACATTCCGATCAGCTGGTGACAAACTTCTGTAAAGCAGTTATATTAGGGGTTATATATTCTGCATCAATTGGAGGAATGAGTACATTAACTGGGACAGGTGTCAATTTGATATTGGTGGGATTGTGGAAGAGTTATTTTCCTCAAGAAAAACCTATAAGTTTCAGCACTTGGTTTTTCTTTGGTTTTCCTTTGGCTTTGGTGATTTTCTTTGCTTTGTGGGCTACACTTTGCTTATTGTATTGTAGGAAAGGATCAAGTAGATCTCTTTCTGCTTATTTGGACAAATCTCATTTGAAAAGGGAGCTTGATTTATTAGGTACTTCTTCTAAACCCTTATATTTATTTAATTTTTTTATACCCAATTTCTCTTAATTTATTTTCTTATATATTCTCAATTTTAAAATATAATTTTTTCCTTAGGGTTCGTTTGGTACGAGAGATAAGGAATAATTAACCCCGGGACTAAATTTAAGAAGAATTTATTCCATGTTTGGTTGGGAGAAAATTGCGGTATAATTAATTCAGTGATTAATTATCCTGGGATTATAGTGTTTTTTTAATCCCCATGGAAGAGTGGAATAATTAATCCCAGGATAATTAATCCTGGGATAACTTCTTTCCAACCAAACAAACCCTTAGTTCTCAATCATCCCTCAAATTATAGATGGATGCGAATCGAGGACGAGTTTTGTGGGCTGAATTGAACTTATTATTTTCAATCTTGAATAACTATGTATACATGTGTTAATTGGGCGTTTGGACATAAGAATTGTAAAATTTTAAAAAGAAGTGAAAAAAAATTTCGAAGTGAAAATGGTATTTGAAAATTAGAATGGTGTTTGGACATGAATAAAATTTTGGGTTGTTTTTGAATTTTTTGTGAGTGATTTGAGTGAAAATTTTGAAAAAAAAATAGCTTTTTGGAGTTTTTAAAATTTTCGAAAAATTTCAAAATTCATCTTCAAGTGAAAAATTAAAAATTCAATATATATATATATATATATATATATATATATATATATATATATATATAAAGTAAAAAAATTATTATGTCCAAACGGGCTCTAAAACTATTTAAAATATATACATATAAAGGTCATATTCTTTTTAAATTTATTCTAAGTTCTGAACTCACCTCAATATTATTAACTTATATGTAACTGACACGTATAGAGATAGAATTGAGGCTTATATCTTTAATTTCAAGATTATCTTTTTCTGTACCCCAATCATTTCAATGGTCAATTTTCAGATATCTTAAAAGAATACGTCATCAACAAGTGGTCCAATTGAAATTTCATGGCTATTATAAGATTCACTTAGGCCACATATTTTTATTTTGTGTCAATAATAGATGTTGAATATTAGATTGATGTTGTCTGCAATTATTTTAGACCCCAATATTCTAATTGATTGGACCCACTTTTGTGCTGTGTAGGTCCCATGGCCTTTGCTGAAAAGATGGTTTTATCAGTATTTTCGGTGCGTTTACTACCATTTTTAATTACTCTTTAATGTAATCCACATTATTTGTGTTTAAATTTAGTGGGCGTTTGGACATAAGAATTGTAAAATTAAGTGAAAATAATATTTAAAAATTAGAGTAGTTTGGACATGAATATAATTTTAGGTTGTTTTTGAAGTTTTGTTAGTAATCTGAGTGAAGATTTTGTAAAACGGCCTTTTTGGAGTTTTTCAAATTTTCGAAAAATTTCAAAATTTATGTTCAAGTGAAAATTTAAAATTTTATGACAAAACATTGATTTCGAAAAAAAATAAAAAAAGAAAGTGAAAAAATTGTTATGTCCAAACGGGTTCTTAATTATGTAACTAATTTAATTTGATTTTGTTGTTATAGATTTTAATAGTGCTGTGGATGACAAGAAGTATTACTGATGATATTCCTGGATGGGGATCCTTCTTCAATGGGCGTGCTGGTGATGGAACTGTTAGTGTAAGCACTACACTAATTATATATACCATTAGTTTCAATTAACAAAATAAATCTATATATAAATATTTTTCATTAAGCAGAATGCATTGTTGTTCTAAAGTATTGGTTACTTAGACTAAAAATAAATTTTCTTAAAATAATTTGATGGTTTCTATATATTACATACTCCCTCAACGACAACAACAACGACGACGACTCAGTATAGTCCCATAAGTAGGGTCTGGGGAGGGTAGTGTGTATGCATATCTTACCTCTACCCTTTTGTTTTGGTCCAAAATAAATGTCTTTTTACATAATCAAGAAGGAATTAATTTTATTTTTTCAAAATTTGTCCTTATTTACATATTCCAATGTATCAAGGTAACAACTGATTAAGGGTAATTTAGTGAAAACATCTTCTTCTTCTTTTCTAGGAGTTCGTATTTTCTTAAGGAGTGTGCCAAATGCTAAAAATTCACTAATTATAGACGGGAGGGAGTAGTATTTTCTAGCCTACATGGGCCAAGCCAATGAAGAAGTTATGGGTTCATAACTTCGGCTTAGGCCATGCATATGTGTTAAAAATCCAGCTAAATGAGTGAAAATTTAGATTTTGAACCCAGTAAATTGGATTCAATGTGGTAGAATTCCGAATTTGAAACCATAAACTTCAAATCCTACATCTGCCTCTGCTTGCCTACCAAGTTACTATTACACGTCGAAAATTGACGTTCAAAATAGTTCCTAAAATGTCTGTCCGTGATGTTGATTTTCTCATTGTATAGGTCATGATGGCAACTTTATTATTCATAATTCCAAACAAGAAGCAGCCAGGAGAGAAGCTAATGGATTGGAACAAATGCAAGAAATTGCCATGGAACATAATTCTTCTACTAGGAGCAGGTTTTGCCATAGCTGATGGAATTAGGTCAAGTGGACTTGCTGATATACTAACAAAAACCCTAGATTTCTTATCAAAAACACCATACTTAGCCATTGCACCAGCAGTTTGTTTAATAAGTGCAATTCTCACTGAGTTTATCACATCAAATAATGCAACCACAACAGTTATGGTTCCTTTGCTCATTCAAATTGCTGAAACTATGCATGTTCATCCTCTTCTTCTTATGATCCCGGGCGCCATTGGCGCGCAATTCGCTTTCTTGCTCCCCACGTCAACGCCTTCCAATGTTATAGGGTTTACTACTGGCCATATTGAAGTTAAAGACATGATACAAACTGGACTCCCTTTGAAAGTCGCTGGAATTGCTGCTCTCTCTTTCTTGATGCCTACCCTAGGTAAAGTTTCCTTTATACTTTTTAGTTAATCAAAATTTGTGATTTTACTGTTACAATGAGTAACGACAAAATTACTTTAATGTGACAAAAGATATATAGTTTTGTGACGTTAATGTTATATTGTACGTGAAAATAATCGTTTTTTTTTTGTGTGTGTTTCAGCGCCTATTGTTTTTGGAACAGATAAACCTTTAAATGTATCAAGGAATTATTTGCGTTGGTGTGGCTAGTTCTTTGGATAAAGGGATACATAAGGCAAGAGGACACCAACCTTTGGCTTTGGTGATTTTAAACCAATTGAGAAACAGTTTAAGTTCTAGGTACTGGCGATGTAAAAATATTTATACAATCATATCGATATTAGGGTATTTTTCTCAGTTGGTGTTTTTCTTTTTTGGAATTTTTCATTGTATCTAGATGAATTATCCCTATAGAGGAATCATCGTGGCGCATGAGGAGGAGGAGGAGTTCTTGAATATATTATATTTTGTTATACATATTTGTTATTTTCTTTTCCTTGTTGGATTGCAGCAATGTATAGCCTTTTTTTGTTCCAAGAAATATGGAATGTAATTTTATATTTAAGGAAAATTTTGTAGTTAAAATGAGAGTCAAGATATTCGTAGGATCTTTCATGTTTAACTTGAACTTTGATTAATAATGCAAAAGAATTAACCCAAATAACCTTGCTCTTAAACTAAAATAACCAGTAATACATAATATATGTATGTATGTACGTATGTATGTATAATTAATATATAAGCTATGTATACCGATGAGAAAAAGTAAATATTGAATCTAGCAGCATACTTTAAGCTTCTAGCAACGAAGTTATTTTCAAACTTTTCTTAACATGGTCAAAATATAAATAGTCGCACTAAATAATCCTATTTGTGAAAATCTACCCCATATTATAGGGAGAAATTCAAAAGTAGCCGATTTACAACTGGTCGTTCAAAAATAGCTCAGTTTCAAAAGTAATCGAAATTTAGCCACTTTTCATGTAAAGATAAATCTGAGCGAAAATATTGTTCAAAACCCGGAAAATACGCCAGTATATTATACTGGAGTTCCAGCATAAGTATGCTTTTATGCTAGAGTTCCAGGATAAGTATGCTGGAACTCTAACATAATATGATGGAGTTCAGCATAAGTACACTAGAACTCCAGTATAATATACTGGAGTTCCAGCAAGTATAATTCTCCAGTATAATATACTAGAGTTTGGAGCACCGGTGCTCCAGTCTCCAGTATATTATACTGAGTCAGCAAAGTATACCGGTCCAGCATAATATGTTGGAGTTCATACACAGGTGCACCGAACTCCAGTATATTATGCTGGACCGGTCTCTGTTGCAACAAAATAGTGGCTATTTTTCATTGACTTCGTAAATGCTGGCTATTTTTGAATGATCAGTCCGAAAACTGGCTATACCGTGCTATTTTTACCATATTATATGCTATTATTTCTGTGAATTCCTTCACCTGCGAAGCCATGCTAATTAGAAAGTTTTTATACATCTTACTATATATATATATATATATATATATATATATATATATATATATATATATATATATATATATATATATATATATGAAAAATAAGAACAACATGAAATCCATAATTTTATAAGTACAATGAATTCAATGTTAAGAATTTTAAAGTTAAACCAATCAACTTTAAATTGTAATTTCATCTCTATTAATATAGAGATATTATATGTAATTCACGTGCAATGTGAAAGTTAGCAGCATTATCATAAATTTTATTTTTTTGACTAGATTCAAGATATTTAGAACCGTAAATAGATGGAAGGCTGTCCAATCTACAAAATTTAAAAGACTAATATATACAAATACTAAAAGATTTTCATTAAAATAAAAGTTATACTAGATCACATTGCAATTTTGGAAATAACAAAATACCAGGGAAAAGAATTAATAGCTATTACTAGATCATATTATGATACCAGGAAAAAATTAAAATTTCTCTCTAGATGGATTACAATATTGAAAAATAACCGAATACAAGAATAACATTAAAATATATACTGTATAAGATTACAAAATATAAAATAAAAGAAAATCAATACTGGATCGGATTACAATATCTGGAAAGTATATTGAAATTGAAAAAATAAAACTTTAGAATTTTTTTTTTGCTTTTAATTCCTCTAATATAGAAAATTTATAATTTGGTCATTGTTATTTATGGTTAAGCAAATTATGAGTACATTTTTGAGTTCTTGCTTGTGGATCTTTACAAATATTACGAACTGTTAAACAATTTAATAACTGGTAAATTATGTTCTATAAATACACATTATTATTAAATTGGAGGTTAAATGTGCTTAGTATCGAACTATTAAAGGACCAAATTTGGAATATATTAATAATTAAAGGACCAAAAGTGTAATTGAAATTATGAAAATCAAACGTAACAGCAAATACAAATACTCCTTTTTCCCCTCTCTTTTCACACTCTAACAGTGTTTCTCTGCAACACTCTCTTCAGTCTTCTCCATTTCAACCAAATTAAGCTTATCTACCGATTTCTCTGGAATTTAGGTTTCAGAATTTCTTTTATTTATTTATTTATTTATTTATTTATTTATTTATGGGCTTAAACAACAACAACAACAAACGTAAGCTCAATGATTTCGCCGCCGATCAAATGGAAGTTTCAGTTCCTTCCGCCGTCAGGATGAGAAAAGACCAAAATCTCCCTCCAACACATATTCAGTTTTTTGTACGTTTGTTTCCCGGCGGCAAAACGCTGGTAATTCAAGCCGATTGTAATGACTCAGTAGAATCAGTTCACGAAAAAATCATGTTAATCACCGGAATACCGGCGGTGGAGCAGCGGTTAATCTACCGGGGAAAGCAGCTTCATCAATGGGATCAAACGTTATCGGATTGTGGTATTCAAAAGGATGCCAGCTTGGAACTTGTAGGCCGAATTCGGAGCACAGGCCATCCTCAGGCGTGGCAGCTCATGAATGACTTAATTTCACTAATCTCCGGTATTTTGAAAGGCAATTATCCTGCTGTTAATTCGAACTCGTATCATATAATAAAAATGCTTATACATTTTTTAACTATGACTCCTAAGGATAGTACTGAAAAAGCATATGAGCACATCCAAATCTTCATTTCCTCGTCTGCTCCTGCAGCTCTGGTAATGCTTTATATGTCTTCAAATTATGCTAACAAAAATAGTGCTGATGAATCCGTTCGTTCATTTATTGATTCATTTAAGAGTTTGTTGCCTGTACCTGTGTACAATGGATGTGTTCCTATAGTGTTAGAGTTTTGTAAACTTCTCAGAGGAGCTGTTGGGATTGATGATCGTTTGTATAATAAATGTCGGAGTAGTTTAGGGGCTATAGTAGAGTCCACTGGGATCGCGAGGTGCAAGGCTGAAACTAAGAAGTTGTTAGCATTGCAAGATGTTTTTCCGTTTGTTCGTGAGGTAGCAAGTAAGTTATCTTATGATTTGGAATTGACAATGGGATCAACTAAGCTTATAGGGTTATCATTTAGCATTGTGCGTGATTTTGCTGTGTTTATGCTTCCGGTGAAGAAGGTAATACGGTGGCAAGTACCATTTCGCTTTCCAATAACTTTCCCGTTGAAAGAGGATGACACCAGTGAAGGAGTGTATTACAAAGAGTATATTGAATGTTTGCATCATATTTTCTATGATTTGCTCGATAAAATGGAGATGTGTTTAAGGGAATTGGAAGACCGGTTGGGTTTGAAAGAGAATGGAAAAGGCAAACCTATTGCACCCTGGTGGTCTCAGTATCTTGTAATTCTGAAGGAGTTAAATAGTATATCAAAACTGTATAAGGGCTTGGAGAAGGTATTTTGGCAGAAGATGAGGCAAATAAAGCTTTCATTGTGCTTTTTGATAGTTTCATTTGCAAAAAAGTCTGATGATTATGGTTGGCTTCTTGAGCACAAGGAGGTAACCAATTTTGAGTTGAGGAGGCATTTGGCAATGATGATGCTTCCGGAAGTTAGAGACGAAAACGAGGCGATGCATGAGATGCTCATTGACAGGTCCCAGTTGTTGGAAGAATCATTCGAGTACATTGGACAAGCTGATTCCAAATTGCTACGAGGCGGTTTATTTATGGAATTCAAACATGAAGAAGCTACTGGTCCTGGTGTATTGAGGGAGTGGTTTTTATTGGTATGTCAAGCGATCTTCAACCCTCAAAATGCTCTCTACGTTGCTTGCCCAAATGATCGTAGAAGGTTTTTCCCAAATCCAGGTAAGCTTTTAGTGCCTTTATGTACACATTTTTTTTTTTTTGCATTTTATTCTCACTTGAACTCATAAATCTCCAGATTTTTGCTAGTATCAGTATCTAACTTTTTTTGGTATGAAACAGAGGATAATTTTGTGTGGATATGACAAGATATGTGGATATCCCTTAAGCTTGCTTGATGTAGTTGCTCGTTGCTAGTCTCATTATTCAATTTTTCCTGAAACCTGTGTCCTTGCAGCATCTCTTCTTGTTAAAATGTTTTTGTATCTTTTCTTGGATCCTACCTCTTGTTATGTTCAAATAATAGATAACCAAATTGGAACTTGTATTCCACAAGGAAAAAGTTATGAAGGAACTGGTAGCTAAGAATTCATGTTTATCATGGTATACGACCTAATTTAAATAATAATTAGGATCTAAAAGGGTTTTTACTCCTATTTTTTTTCCTGTAAGCTTCTAATAATCCATATTGACTTCTAATTTGGTTGTGTACACTCCTCCCAATCTAACCAGTGCAAACACACTCTTGCAATCTCAGCAATCTCTAAGCTAATGTTGAAAGTACTTTTGACCCTTGAGATGTTGTAATTTTGTCTTTGGCCCCATAAAACATGAAGTCGTGCTTTAACTATCATTTGTCCAATCATTTAATGCATCACGGAAAAGTAATATTACTCTCTGTATTAGAATGTGAATACCGCTCATCTATGATTTGTGCTTGCAGCATCTAAGGTGGACCCGTTACACCTTGAGTATTTCCGCTTCTCTGGTAGGATGATTGCATTGGCTTTAATGCATAAAATTCAAGTCGGTGTTGTGCTTGGTCGTGTGTTCTTTTTGTTATTGGCTGGAAAGAATATTTCATTGGAAGACATTAGGGATGCAGATCCATACTTATACAGTAGCTGCAAGCAGATGCTGGAGATGGATCCAGAGATGGTGGATGAAGATACACTGGGCTTGACATTTGTTTGTGAATTTGAAGAGTTGGGGTCCAGGAAAGTGATTGAGCTTTGTCCCAATGGGAAAGATACTGTTGTGAACAGTAAGAATAGGATAAAGTATGTTAATCTTCTTATTCGACATCGTTTTGTCTCGTCAATTGCTGAGCAGGTAGCCCAGTTTTCTAGAGGCTTTGCTGATATAACTACCTCAAGGATCCAAAAGTCCTTTTTTCGGTGTTTAAATCTTGAAGATCTTGACTTGATGCTTGATGGGAGTGGAAGTGCTGTTTCTATTGAAGATTGGAAAGCACATACAGATTACATTGGCTACAAAGAAAGTGATCCTCAAATATCATGGTTCTGGAAGGTACATGATTCTTATCTGCAAGTCACTATGTTTTCATAATACTTGGTACTTGACAATTTTACGCTTTCATACTCTCTTTCTTCATTATTTGTAGAAGCAGTAAATTTCTGACTCAGAAACTTTTTTTTTCCTTCAAAGCTATTGCACTGGGAAGCATTTGTTTTGGGAGTTTGGGAGGTTCATATCGGGTTTTTTACTTTACCAGATTCTCTACTGGTAGCTAATGTTTTGCCGGAATAACATCTAATAATAGCAAGAACATTATAAACGGGATTTATTGTACTCATATACCTACTTTATTTGCCCATCTTCCACGACATTTCCTTAAGTGCGTCTTATGGTTTTTTTAAAAACCGCACCCAGCAATTCATATTAGTAATCCTGCGGCATACGGTTACTTTTTCTCATCTATATCACACTTTGAATACGAACTCCGATTATTCAGACTAAGATGAAACAAACAGTCCTTTTCTATTTGTCTTAGAAGCTAGAGCTTTATAAGTCAGAAAAAGAAGAAGGAAGAGTTGAATTGAGAGAATTGGCAGAAAGCAGGAGAGCAGAAAGGATGTCTTTGGTTACACAATGCTAGGATATATAGCAGGGAAAAGAATTACTTTTATGAGTGAGTCTGTTACCTTGTCGATAGGGGCAAGGATAGAGCAATATTTAGAGTACACGTTTAGGCGTGTTGCTACCCTGCCTCACACCTATGTCCGCCATTCTAGCCAAAATTGGAAATGATCCCGTGGGGTGCAGTGGTTCTATGAAGAGCATCTGGAAGGCCTAAACAGAGAATAATATGTTTTTCGTGTGCAGGAAATATCAGGGTAAGCAACTATGTAAAGGCTCTTGGTCTAGTGAGTTTGCAGCCTTTCTTTTGGTTTCCCTAGAGCCGGTTATGGATGTACATTCGTGTCATTGGTCATGCTAAAGAATTCTTGGATTGAGGCCTACTGGCTGTGTTTTATGATATTACAAATAAACAATTTAGTGTCAAAAGGTAGTCTTTGTCTGCTACTTAGTAGCTTGCTTTTATGGTTTCTTATAGTGGATAATGTAAGTTTGAGCTGCCCATGCACACCTGCTTGAGCTACTCTTTTACCATTTGACAGTCTTGTGTCTTGGTATTTGCTGTTTGTGGATGTCATGGTGCAATAAGCTACGCGAGGATCTTCCTAGTCCCTTCTCTTTCAGGCATCTGTTTTTATGCACTTCTACTGTACAAGAGAGAGATAAGTAGATTTTTTGTGTTAGGAAAGATAAGATTCTCAATGAAATAGGATTCACGGTAACACTAAATATCAAGACGCAATTCCTCTCTTTTCCTGTATACATTCCCAAGGTAGTTTGGTGGTTATTGGATATGGATCCCAGGTAATTGATTATTGCAAACTGGAATTAGTTGTCGCCACTCTGAATATTGTAAGGACAAACCTCCAAGTGTTAGGAGATGTGATTCATACCAATAACATTTGTTTCTTTCCTTCCATGCAGATAGTTGCGAGTATGTCTGCTGAGCAGAGAAAGGTGCTCCTTTTCTTTTGGACTTCAATTAAGCATCTGCCTCTAGAGGGTTTTGGTGGTTTGGCTTCTAGACTTCACATCTACAAAACCTCGGAGTCCTATGATCACTTGCCTTCTGCGAAAACATGCTTCTACCGCATATGCTTTCCTCCTTATAAATCCATGGCCATAATGCAAGATCGACTCTGCATAATCACCCAAGAGCATGTTGGTTGCAGCTTTGGTACCCGGTGACATATGCAAATTTTGAGATTGAAAGTGCACATAAGATATGTAATCAGCTTGTACATGAAGTAGGATATGCCTACCTGGTACCTATTTGAAACTTGACTTTTTTATGGTCCTCTTTTTGTTACCCCTCTCTGCATGGCTGAAGGTCGTACTTTCAACTGAATGTATCACAGACCGACGAGTCTAAGACAAGTTAGAATAGCTAATAGAACTTGGCTTACTTCTACTGAATGAAGAAAAAAGTTCCAGTCCTTCTATCTTCTCTATGCATAATCGTCTTCGTTCCTTTTTTTCTTTTTTCCCTATTAATTGTGTTTACATGGCTGAAGATTTTGTAATTTTCCAGATTCCCCCCCCCCCCCCTCCTTATCAACCGTTTATAGAGGTATAGCATGGTAAGTCTTCTAATATTTTTTTCTGCGTGGTAAGTCTCACCCCTCACTCCTTTTTAATTGTTTTAAGGTGTTCGTATCTGTAAAACACATATGTATGTATTTATACAGCCTGATGTGCTTCATACTTTTTTTAACTTTTATGATGTAGATATTGAACATTTCCCTTTTTGATTCAGGCATGTAATGTAACTCTCTTAAATTCCAGAACAAAAACTACTGAGAGTTGTAAGCTTGTATTTCACTTATGCTACGTCTGAATATCATTGTATGTGATACCTCACAGCTTCAGAACTGTATTCCTTCTGAACTTCACTCGATTAATCAGCGTCTTGGTTGGAAATTTAGTGCACTAGGAAACCTTCCATTCTCATTAATTTGCGCCTTGTCATTCTGTAATTGTTGTCAACTTTTGTGTTGTGCAAATATACATTTATCATTTTTGTGTTAGAAGGGATAAGTTAGTGGGAATGAGACATCAAGCGATGTTTCGCCAATCAGGCTGAAAATGTCAAGAATTGATGTAAGGTAGGACCTTAATGTATGGCTTCTTTTGGTAGCTATCTTTATGGATCTTTAAGGAAGATTTGATTAGGATATAGAGGGATTGTCGACTCTCATTTTCATCTACAACTTGTCAAATTATTGCTTGTGGAATGCTTTACAATCACCATATTGAACCCTTCTGATCTACTTTTTCTTTTCTTTTTCCAAAGGGAAACGACGGCCTTCCTTACAAGTTCTTGCTTGATCAAAAATATGACATGCGACACCATAGCTTTGCGGACTTTATGAGATCTAACTTTCACCGCGACATTAGTGACTCAGGTCTGTGCTTTTCGCAAGCTTTTTTTATAACGAGAGAATAACGGGTACAAAAGATTGGCCTGCCCCGAAAAGCTGAGTTTTTTTCATCCCCTTGTGGTTGGCATGCAACAGCCTTCTTGGTTGTATATTAACAGTAAATGATCCAATTTTTGATGATCAGATAGCTAACATCGAGAGAATGAAAGCATTAACCCATTGATAAAAACAACCAAAAAAGATATGACCCTTTTATTATAAAAAACTAGAGATCAAATCTCATATCATCTTAATCAAACCATAGCAAACTGAACCCTGGACAAGATAACAAACATAGCTTAAAAAACTATGGAGTATCCACCCGACCACCTAGACCTAGGCATATGCTAAAAATAACACATGCCCTCACTGTAACCATAATAATATAGTAGTAATAATAGTAGTAAATAAAATACTAAGAAACAGAATAAACACAACCAGCTTTAATAAGACCCCCATCATTCATCAACCCCATCTTCACTAAAATTCCTTAGACAGTTTCCAGTAGAATTTACTCTTCAGCTTTCTCCACTGGAACTGCTTTCTCTTCAACAGATTCTGCTGCTGCTACTGGTTCCTCAGCTGCTGCATTTGTAGTTTCTTCAGCCACTGCTTCTTCAGTTACTGGAGCTGATTCCTCTGCTACAGGGACAGCTTTCTCTGTTTCTGGTTCCTCAACAGGGGCTGCTTCAAGTTCAGCCTCCGCGACTGGGGCCGCAACTGGTTCCTCAGTTGCCGCAACTGGCTCCTCTGTTTCTGTGGCTGCAGGTTCTGCTGCAGCCACGGGTTCTTCGGCAGCAGGGGCTGCTTCCTCAGCGGGAGCAGGCTCTTCTACTGGTGCTGGTGCTGGTGCTGATTCGACGACGGATTCGCTTTCTACAACTGGGGTTGGTTCCTCTACTTTGGTTTCCTCTGGGGTTGTTTGAACCTCAACCTCAGCTGGAGTAGTCTCTACTGCTGCTACTGGTGCAGATTCAACCTTCAAACAAAATTTGAAATTTCAACTCATGAGAAAAGGTCTATATAGGCGATAACAATTAGTTGGGAATATGTTATCGTCATGTTAGTATGTTTTACTTTAGTTCCTAAATATACTAGGAATCTTTATGGTCGATCACCGATTTATATGACAGTAGAAAATATAGAGAACTTAAATGAAGTGATATAGTCAGTGAAGATTCAGATAGGTGATCCTAACTTGCTTGGGGTTGACGCGTGGTTGTAATAATGTTGTTTTGAATTCTTGATATCAAACTATGGTCATATAAAAGCTGTGATCATTGACCTTCTCAAGATATTTCATTATAAAACCTTTATCCAAGAATGATCTAATAATATTTTCAAGATATAAAGAATATTGATCAACCATTAGATTTTATTCACTTCATCAGATTGTGTAAAATATAAATCTTGAAAAGTTTAAAAAGAGCACTGATCAGTTGAAGAAGAGGTTAGCTAACTGATCTTGATCAATTTTAAGTTTTCATTTAGAAAGAAAAGATGAAAAAAATTGCCAAAAAAAAAAAAAACATTGGTATAAAAGTACCTCAACGCTGGCCATTGGAAATTGAAGAATTAAAGTTGAAACTAAGAAAATGGGGAGGAAAAAATAATGAAATGGAGGGGGTCTTAAGAAGCAAAGGTGGCCAAAGTGTTTTTAATTGTGATTGGTGATGAAAAAGGATCAAATGAGAGAGCTATATATAGGGAAGTAAAATCGACTGTATTAATTAAAATAATAAAAAGAAAAGAATCTTGAAGGATATACAAATTGACATCTCATATCACTGACTTTAAAGGGTGTCCAAAAATTAAAATGTCTAGTTGTAAATGTATTTACTTTACTTTATGCTTACCAAAAAAATTAATATTAAAATAATTGTTCACTTTTACTTGGCACATTTTGATTTTTCACGCCCCTTAAGAAATAATAAATGAAGTGCATAATTTACCATGATACACATATTAATTGATGCATATTTTATTGGATTTGAGAAAATGAATTAAAATGAGTAATAAATAATGTGGTTATAACAGGGGAAAAAATTGTCTTCTCTGGATATACGTAAAACGACAAGTAAAAATGAAAATCTATTTTAAGTATACATGCCAAGTAAAAGTGAACGGAGGGAGTAATAACTATGTTTCAACCCAAGCAAGTTGACATCGGTTGTATAAATTCTCATTATTCATCTCATATATATCTCAAATATATTCTATATTATAAAGATTCATTATAAATTAATTAATTTCATGTTGATTGTCGACCTACCGTAATTCAGTTTGGAACACAATATAAATAAGTTCATATAATAATAATAATTACGACTCAACCTCAAATAAGTTGAGGTTAGCTTCATTATGAATTGACGGGTTTTATGCTGGTTGTCAGCCCACATCTCGGAACCCAACAAAAGTCATGAAATATGAACCCTCATCCAACTACGAGTCCCACCATACTAATTTTACCAAAATCTGACATCAACTCGACTCTCAAATCTTCAAATTAAATACACTGTGCATCAAATGCATAAAGGCTGCTGGGGCATTGGTCAACCCAAAAGACATAACAAGGAACTCGTAATGACTATAACGAGTCCCGAAAGCCGTTTTCAGGATATTTGGCTCCCAAATCTTTAACTGATGGTAACCTGAGCGCAAGATTATTTATTAATTCATTTATTATTTATTAATTCATTTATTAGTTTGTCTAAAGGCATTTGTTTGATTAGGAAATGGCAAAGTCACATGGTGGTGGAGGCCATTTCCTATAAACAGCTATGATATCTTTTTTCTTGAGTGGTTTCTTCTGTGTTTTGTGCAGTAGGGCACGTAGGTGACTAAGACTATCATGCTTTCATGTTCTAATAATTTTTTAAATATACTTTTCTTTTTCTGTTCCAATTTCTTTTTTAATTAATTTTTTCTTAATTCTAGATCTTTACAACAAAATCTCTTGTTTTAAGGGAATTAATCTAATTGCTAATTCATGCAAATACTCATACAAAATGACTCAGCCTTATAATAATTTTAATATATGTATTTATTGGATCCTGTAAACTATTGATACTACATTACTTTATCAGACAAATTACCACCAAGATTTTGTCAAAGTAGTGACAGAGTAAACACATCACTAATTACTAAATTAAACATTTATGAAAAAAAATGAAAAGCTTAAACTAATAGATTAGCAGTTAAATTGCAAATACTATTGCAAATAAGCTTTTAGTTTCTTACGTTAACACGACTATACGAGAATAAGAAATACTCAACTTGATAATATTTACGCCCTCTATTTCATTTTATGTCATATTATTTTTTTTATTAGTCCGTTCGAAAAATATATTTTCCTATATAAAAATAAATTTAACTTTATATTTTTTATTTACCTTTAATTAGAAGGTTCTATCGTCACACAAATATTATAACATGTTCAAAACACAAGTTTCAAAGTACTTTTTTTTTCTTAAACATTGTAACGAGTCCAACTATGTCACATAACTTGAAACTATCAATATTAAGTAACTGAAACGAGGAGTAGACCTAGAGTATTAGATACGGGTTCGAACGAACCTAGTAATATTTATTAAATATATATAAATATTTGAATGCAAACTCAGTAAGACGAGTTGTGAGTTCGATGACAAGTTCAGAACTCATAAATTTCAAATATTGACTCGTGACACTGTCTGTGGCAGATCTACATGGTTATTTGTGGGTGCTCAAATACCCATTACCTTTGACAAGACTTAGTAAATCTGCGTATCAATTATAAAAATATTTAGATAAATATTGAGTGAGCACTCATAGCTAAACTCGTTTTTTCTCATTCGAAGTTTTTATCGATGAGCATTCACGACTTTAAAATCCGGGATCCGCCATCGGACACTGTATTCAAATTATGTTTTTTTCTGTCGGCATGGCACAGTTTTTATTAACAGTAAAATATATGGTGAATCATAGTATAAGATTTTCACCAGATATTTCCCTTAGCTAATAGTATGGAGTAAAATGTTTTTTACGAGAATGGTCAAAATGAGAATGTTTAGGAATTTGAAAAAATAGCCAACTTGATTTTCTTTCTGATTTGTGGACAAATGGATATGAATAATGAACGTAAAGGCCAAAATAATAGTGAAGGGCCGGTGCCGAATTGGACCCCACTATCATAAAATACGATCATAAAATGTCCAAATGGGTCCCATACCACAGCAGAAATATGACGTGGCACATTCTTTTTCAATCCAATTCATCCCACATACTTTTGGGCTTTCTCTAAATGGGCCCTACTTTAATATGTTTATTACGGCCTTGTGGGCCCATACCTATGCCTTGAGATGCTTTCCAGGTACTACACCTCGTGCTTTCTGGGTCCCACTTGCATTCCCCTCTCTGATTTTGCCACGCTGGATTTGTGTCATTCGCCACTCTATTTCTGCTCGGGCCTACTTTTCACTAAGTTCTCGTTATGCGTGAAGTTCGGAGAAAGGCTGAACCACAAGGGCCTATTATTCGCAGTTTTACCTTGTATTTTTGCAAGAGGTTGTTCCCACGGCTCGAACTCATAACCTCCTAATCACATGACAACAACTTTACTAGTTACAACAAGGCTCTCCTTATCGAAAATGTTGTTGCACTATAGTCAGATTTTTAAAAAATGTACTACTTTTGGAGAATCCGATATACACCCGACAACAGTGGCGAAGCCAGGAATTTCATTTAGGGTGCTTAAATTTAAAAGAAGTATAATAAATCTCGAATAAAGAGTGTTCAATATATGTTATATACGACTAAAATCTAATATTTTACCTATATATACCGTGTAATTTTTCGATGAAAATAGGAGCTAAGTAGCTTCGCCCCTGCCCGATAATATTTTCAAGAAATCCGAGGAACATAGATCATAACTTTAGCAAAGATTGTGATTAAGTAATAAGCACTTGCTCATACAAATGGAAGAAATATTTGTAAGAGAACTCACAAATTTTAAGAGGAAATTAGTATAGTAAGCAAAGAAGTTGTAACATTCCTCACAAATTTCTCCCTTGGGCTACGTCACCATCGAGTCTGAAAGTGCGTCTCTTGTAAACTTGTATTATGCTTATAAGTAAATTCGTCTAAGATGTCATATGCAACTCTTCTTTGATCACTCCTCATCGACCCGCCTTTCGTCATGGGCGTCACACTAATCCAATTAGTAAGTGTTCACTAAAAGTGAAATTCTTAAAAGTTTAAACTTTATTTTGTTAGTATAAATTGTACAACAATGCTGTTACCTGAATGATGTTAGACATGCTGTCATATTTCTGAATAGAAAAAGTAGGCTGTACTATTTGATATTGTCCTTAATATGATTGATGTCGAAATCAGTGCGAAGAGAATACATATAGGTAAATGTTTTAAATTTTATTTTATAATGTCTTAAGCTATAGTTTCTACTTCTTCTGTTTTCAATTTTATCCGGAGTTAAATTATGTAAAGTTTGACCAATAATTTAAAATATATTATTTTATAATTTATAATATTTTCGTATAATTTATGATTATTTTAATTTTAATTTTAAAATATTGACTTGAACGAAACCAATTTAACGTTCAAAGTTTAGTCAAATTGACTTTCGATAAGCGAAATATGTCATTTAAATTGAAACATATGGAGTAATAAAGAAGAAAAAAAATATTTTTTTTCACTTGTTTCAATTATTAAGTGCTACATTTCTATCACTAAAATACTACTATTATATAGTTCTTAGGGGTTGTTTGGTACGAGGATAAGGTGGGATTAAATTTTGTATTGTGTTTTGTTGGCGGTATAATTTTATTTCGGAATAAATTTATACCTCTGACCAAACAAGGTATAAATCTAATCCCAGACTTAATCAAGAATATCTCATCTTATCTTACCGTATTCTATTAAATGTGGGATTATTTTATTTCATCTTTCATGTGGTATAAATAAGTCGGGATAATTTAGTCCGCATACCAAACGACACCTTATTATTAAATAAACACGAAATTTTGGACTATAGCATTGGGGAAAAAAAAAAACAAGAATCGTCATCAGAATATACATCTTGAATTAGAGTGCACAAACCATAGTCAAGAATGTATTAATTAGTAGTAATACTTATCCTATAAACTAAAGTTGCTTTAAGACTTTTGTTGATTTAGATTGCTTGAAGCCATTATTATATGACTTATCAATTTACATACACCTTAATTATATGAAAGATTAAAATATTATTAAAAATATATTTTTAAAAAAATATGAGACTAGTCAAGATTCTTTCCGATAAGAAGCTTAGCTGTATACTATATATACATGTTACTCTGTAAAGGTATAAAAAAAAATAGAAAGAATTACTGATAACATTATTTTTACTATTTTTGGCCGATTCATAATTTCATATACAAATAGAGGGACCCATTTAAGAATTTTAATATATTAACTGTGGCAAAACCAAGTTGGTATATTCCACGTTAATTATTTAAAGATAGGGTATAAAGTGTGATGGCTCTTTTGTTTGGCTACTTTCCTTTGAATACTTTGATATTCTTTTAATCCCACTATTATAATTTTATATGTAATCTTGTTATATTGACATATTAATTATAGGGCTTCTATAGTCCATACTCTTTATCCCACAAAAAGAAGATATATTTTTTAGTAGAAAAATAGAAATATGTAGGGAGCGTTTTGTACCTCAGTGTTATTTCAGGCACAAACCTAAATTATTTGCGATGAATTTTGTATATTGAATGATTAAATTTATAAAAAAAAATATTTGAAATTACTAACAATCCTTTGATAAAGTTATTTTGTAAAGGAAAGTAAATAATGCTAATATATTTTTTAAAATTTCTAACATATTAATAATACCCATATCGAATAATCAGTTGCAATTTGAATAGAAGAAAAAAAAATTGTGTTTTATATGATCAATCTCCTATGTCTTGACATCAAGGCTTTTTGGGAACATTTGTAATAAGTCACAAAAACGATAAACTCGAGAAATTGACACTTTGCAAGTGTGATATATTTATACAACAGTTCAACAACAAACAGTAACAATAGTAATTCGGTAAAATTTTACAAGTGGGGTCCGGGGAGGATAGAGTGTACGCAAATATTATTTCGAGGGTAGAGAGACTATTTCCGATATACCCTCAATTCAAGGAGACGAAAAAGACAATATATCAGAACCATTATCCACACGGCTATGAGATTATATGCCCTCTTGAGACTTTGCCGGCAGCTAGACCATGAATCCTCTACATGAGGCTGCCATCATAAAGCAATGTGAGGCGTAGAGGAGTGATTATATAGCCAAGGCATATGTGTAACAATATCGGTGCTATTGTCCCCATTATTTGTACCTTTTCTAATTGTTGTATTTTTTTTTCTTTTATTAATAAAAAACTAACCCTAGGCGCTTGCCTAGCGGATTGCCAAAAAAAAAAAAATCAGAACCATTAACAGAAACTATAAAAATAATAACAACATAAATACCAGAAAATAGATTAAAAACAATAACAATAATATTTATATAATAGTTCAAGAGTTAGTAATATGATAGTATACAACTTTAAGATTTAAGTTTTTTTTTTTATTATTATTACCAATTACTTGGATAATAAAGAATAAAAACCCTTCAAAAAATTATTAGATATATTTGTTAGGATGTTACAATCATGAATCTCTTATTAATCAATTTTAATGTCTTAGAAAAAGTATCGAATATCTACGCTATTAATATGTTAGTATTGTTGAAACAAACATACTCACATGACTTTTTGTCCACCTCTCTATAGTCTATAGTAAGTTATTTCTTTTTTTGATTTTCCACCTCATGACCTTGTACTGGAATTGTACTATTTATATAGTAGAAAATTGATATCTTTATTTGGAAAAATGATATTGTATAGCCGCTTTTAAAATAATAGCCGAAAAATATTTTTTTGTATATATAAACATTATGTATGTTATATACAAAAATTATACATTAATTCGCCCAATTAATATAAATAATTGCTGGCACGACTAAAAGTGAAAAAAGCCGTATCTTATTTATCATGAGCTAGTCACTTGAGTTACACTATTAGCACAATTAAAGTGTTTATTTGTAGAAGACTAACAATTAATATCAGTAAGTTGGCTAGCTATTGTGTATTACTATATGTTATATTTTTCAAAATTCAGTGTAGCCACTCAGATTCAACTATCAAGATATTGTTTCTTTGATCGAACATTTTAAGATCTCATGATTTTGTCCATTTGAACTTCAATTTAAAGACATCTTGATAGTTAAATTCTGACTTATCTTTTTACTTTTGTCGCGCTTCATTCTGATATGGAATTTGCCTTAAGCGAACTTCATAGCAAACATGTCTTTCGAGTATTTTTATTTTTATTTTTATTTTTATTTTTATTTTTACATGTCTTTCGAGTTCAATCGCTAGTAGTCTGTTACATTAAGCTCCTGCTTTTAATATTGAATCAGACCTATATTTTTCCTCCAATTTTTTGTAATTTTTTTTAACCTAAATACAGTACATTAGTAAAAAATATATTTAAGGATGTGGGACCCATCCCTAAGGTTTTCAGTCCTGTCAAAGTCGTTTTTTTCCTCTTTGTTTCGTTTGTTTGCTGCGACAAACTTGCGTGACGTGTGTTTCTTCTTTTTTGCTTTTGATTTGTTTCTTATTATTTTTCTTTTTTGGACACATCATTATATCCTTTTCAATTATGGTGCATTCTTCTTTGTCCTAGGCAAAGGTGTAAAAGAAATTATACAATTTGATCATTTACGAGATAATTACAAGTAAATTTTTATAATATACGTTAATTTATAAACCTGATAAAATAATAAATAATATGTTATAATCAGTTAAATTATACCGATCAGTTAAATTTTCATATTCAGAAGATGAAAGTAGCCGAAATAAGGATGTTATGAGATGGATGTGCGGACATACTAGGCTGGATAAATTAGGAATGAAGATATTCGGGAGAGAGTGGGTGTGGCTCCCATGGACGACAGGATGCGGGAAGCAACACTTAGATGGTTTGGGCATGTGCGGTGGATGAGCCTAGATGTCCCGGTTAGGAGGTGTAAACGGTTTGCTTTGACAAGTATAAGAAGAGGTAGAGAGCGCGACCTAAGAGGTATTGGGGCGAGGTGATCAGGTAGGACATGGCGGAAGTTCAGATTTCTGAGGACATAGCTCTGGATAGGGAGGTGTGGAGGTCGAGTATTAGGGTTGTAGGTTAGAGGGTAGTTGAGCATTTTTCCTCATTTGTTCCGGCTAGTCTGATAGTGTTTTGTCTAGGACTGCTAGCGATTTTTGTTCATCATACTATTTTTATTTTTATTTTCGATTTTTATTATTATCATAATTATTGTCCTTCCACTTATTTGTTGTCTCTTACGGTGCTGATATTATTTATCTGGTTTCTGTTGTTGTTACAGATCTTTTGTCTTTGAGCCGAGGGTCTTGCGAAAATAGTCTCTCTACCCTTTCGGGGTAAGGGTAAGGTCTGCTTATACTCTACCTTTCCCAGACCCCATTAATAAGATAATTACTGGGTTGATGTTATTGTATGTTGTTGTATGTCTTTGTGGACATGAGGTGAGAAAAATCTGGCAATCGCAAGACAATTCTCTTGACATGAAATACTTAACCTGAGCTATTAGTTCTGTTTTGTTTAATCATCGTAAGCATCAGGTTTGTCGGCTTCTAATCTTTCATTATAACTAAAAAAGGAGTCAGTCATTGCACGAAGCATTTCGCGATTATTTACCAGAAAAATGATATATGTAATATGGTTATAAATATGAGGATTGAATTGATTTAATAAAGTAAAATAACAGAGTCCAAACATAGTAAAGATAATCGAAGAAGAAACAAGCTTGAGTTGCTTTAGAATGCCTCGTTAATCACCGATACTAATGCTACAATAAAAGGTAATAAAAAGTGCAAAAGAATAATAAAGGGTAATAAAGCCTAACAGAGGCTAATAAAGAACAGAAGAATCTCTATGATCATAGTATTTTTGTAACGACCATATATTGAATTGCTTCTCATCCAGCCATACATTATAGTCGGTATCAACATCTTATCCGACCACAGAGTTGTATCCGGTGTGAACATTATTGAATCACTGCTGATTGGTCATTCTTGACACGTGTTTGTAATGATCCGGCCGGTCGTTTCTTGAGTTACAACCCCATTTTCCCCATTTCTGCTTCTTTATGTATTGTTTACCTATATTTCGTCGTATCGTATTGGTTGGTTCGGGTTCGGAGTGGTCGAGGAGTGGAATGAGACACTTAGTCTCTTATATAGAAGCTTAAGTTGGAAAAGTCAATCAGATGTTGACTTATGAGTAGAAGGTCTCGGATGTGAATTCTGATGGTTCGGAGAGTTTCGTTAGGTGATTTTGGACTTAGGAGCATGTTCGGAATGTAATTTAGAGGTCCATGACAGAATTAGGTTTGAATTGGCGAAACTGAAAGCTTGGAGTTTTCCATCCAACAGTGGAAATCATGATATCGAGGTCGGAATAGAATTTCGGAAATTGGAGTAGGTTCATTGTGTCATTTGTTATGTGTGTGCAAAATTTCAGGTCATTCGGATGAGGTTTGATAGGTTTTCGCATCATTGCGAAATTCGGAAGTTTAGAAATCCTTAAGTATGAATCGAGGGTTCCGAAGGTTGGAATAAGTTTGAATGGTGGTAGGTGACTTGTTGGTAGGTTTGGTTGAGGTCCCGAGGGCCTCGGGATAATTTCGAAGGGTTATCGGAGAGATGGAGAAATTGGAGTTGCAGCTGAAGCTGTTGTTTTCTGTCATAACCGCACTTGCGGATTGGGACTGTAGGTGCGAGCCGCAGAAGCAACATTGGTCGTAGGAGCGGAGGGCTAGACCTCATCTGCGAGCTCGCAGGCGCGAGTCCTGGGGCGCATGTGCGGCGTCTGAGGACTTAAGTGATTTTCACAGGTGCGGATTTTTGGGCGTAGAAGCGGCCCGCAGGTGCGAGATATTGTCCGCAGATGCGGAAATAGCTGGGCAGAAAGTATAAAAGACTCTCTTCGCGAATTTCTCCCTATTTCTTTACCATTTTTGGACGAGTTGGAGCTTGGGGTTGTGATGTCAAAAGGAAATCAAGTATTTTCAGAGAGGTAAGCTACTTGGGCCTTGTATCTTATATTTATGGTGATTATTCCATTGTTTAATCATGATATTAATGGGAAAAATTTGAGAAGAAATTGAAAGATTAGGGCTTGAAATTGGATAGTTTCAATTGGGAATTTGAGGTGCCATTTGAGGTCCGATTTGATGATTTTGGTATGTATAGATTCAGGAGTGAAAGAAGTTTTTAGTGTTGTGATTTTTATCGGATTTCGAGACATGGGGCTGGGGGTCGGGTTTGGCCAATTTCAGGATTTTTTAGTTAGTTTGATAATTTTTGTATGGCCTTTGTTCCTTTACCGTGTATTAACGATGTGATACTGATTTTGGTTAGATTTGGAGCATTCGGAGGCCGAGTCGAAAGGCAAGGGCATGCGGAGTAGATTTTCGACCGGTTTGAGGTAAGTAACGATTGTAAATCTAGACCTAAGTGTATGAAACCCCGAAATTTCGTACTATTTTGATAAATGAGGTGACACAAATGCTAGGTGATGGGCGTGTGGGCGTGCACCCATAGTGATTGTGACTTGGTCCGTCCCGTGGAAACTGTAGAATTGCATATTTTGATAAACTCTATATTATATCTATGTGTTTTAGAGATGATTCTGTTAACTTGGGTTGAATGCCATGTTTAGGGCCTTGTGTCGTACTGTTTAGACCCTCAAGGATATTTTACTATTATCCTAACATTTTTTTGATAGAAAGAATTATCCTCAGTCTTGGTTTACACCTGTTTATTTAATCATGTTCATCACTCTATTTTAATATATGAAAGTGTTTTGGGCTGAGTTCCCTGAGTTTGTACTGAAATGCCCGAGTGGCTTGTAAGGTTGATGAGGTGAGTGAGGCCTAGGGCCGGATTGTGAGGATAGTTAGGGATCAGGCTGCACGCCGCAACGATATGTTGGATCGGGATGCACGCCGCAGCGATATAGCGCTTGGGCTGTAGGAGACCCTCCGGAGTCTGCACACCCCTAGTGAGCACAGTCGACTATATATTTATAGATCGGGCTGCACGCCGCAACAGTTATTATAAGGTACCTATTGAGCAAGTGCTAAGTGTGAGTGCTGATTGTGGGAAGTTGAGTCACGTGTGACTGAGAGGCTTGCCCGAGGGGCTATATATATGAGTGATACTTTGCTCAAAGGGCTTGTTTTATGAAATTATTGTTTTCACTCTTCTTTCATACTAAGCCTTTAAATGCTGAACAAATATTTTAAACAACTTTTTTACGAAATGTTCGTAATTTAAATACTGATTGATCTTGTTATTTCCACTGAGGTTTTATGTTATGAAATGCATATGATTTTTAAATGCTCGTCGCTGCAATCAACCTTTATTTATAATTGTTACTTACTGAGTTGGAGTACTCACATTACTCCCTGCACCTTGTGTGCAGATCCAGGTGTCAGGGCATCTGAGCGAGAGTTATTCCTTCCTTCAGAGCATTTCCGGAATTAGCAAGGTAGCTGCACGGCATCCACAGCCTTGCCTTCTCCTTCCTATCTATTAGTATTTGTTTTTATCAGACTCATCTTGTATTGAGTAGACAGTACCAGATTGTATTTTAGTGGCTCATGATTAGTGACACCGGGATCGGACAATGGTTGATATTTTGTAAATTTGTTACCGCTTGTTTTGAAATGTTTAAAAGGAAGATTTGTCATAATATCTTATTAGTAAATGAATTTAGAAAAAGACCCTTTTTGTGTTATAAATTTCAAATCGGCTAGCCTAGTACTGCGATAAGTGCCATCATGGCCGAGGTGGTTTGGGTCGTGACAAGTTGTATCAGAACCTAGGTTACATAGGTCTCACCAGTCATGAGCAGATTTAGTAGAGTCTTGCTGATCGGTACAGAGACGTCTGCACTTATCTTCGAAATGTTGCAGAACCTTTAGGAAAAACTTTACATTTTTGAATTTTTGTTGTGCGAATCTGTTGATTCTGGTAACTAAACTTCTATTATTCTATTCTCTCACAGATGGTGAGGACATGTACTACCATACTAGACGGACGACCACCAGTACCCTCAATTGGGGACACTAGAGGTCGAGGTCGCGGTCGAGGCTGTGGTAGGGGCAGGGCTATAGCCCGCACAGCAGGTGGGGCAACACCTGCAGATCCACCAGCCGCCCCAGTTCACGATCAGGCCCCAGTTGAGGATGCTCAGCAGGACCATCTCAGGCACCAGCTTTGCCTATTGTTATTCCATACATTTAGGAGGCCCTACCTATTGTTATTCCATACCTTCAGGAGGCCCTAGCCTAGATTCTATCAGTGTGCACTAGCCTGGCTCAGGCGGTCTAAGTTACTACGGTCGCAGCTACTTCTTAGGCCGGGGGAGGCACCCAGACTCCCGCCGCTCGCAGACCTGAGCAGGTTGTGTAGGGACTTCAGACACCGGAGACACCTCCAGCCCAGCCGGTTGCACCTGCTCAGGATTATGTGGTTCCAGTCATGCCTGATGACGAGCAGCATAGATTGGAGAGGTTTTGTAGACTTCAGCCTCCGACTTTCAGTGGTGTAGAGGGCGAGGATTCCCAGGGTTTCTTGGACAAGTGTTAGAGGATGCTTCGGACCGCAAGTATTTTGGAGACCAGTAGGGTCTCGTTCACTACCTTCCAGTTTTCGGGGGTTGCCTTTACTTGGTGGGAGGTTTATGAGAGGCATAGGCCTGTTGGGGCAGCGCCCCTTACCTGGCAGCAGTTCTCCGCTCTCTTTTTGGAGAAGTATGTGCCACAGTCTCACAGGGAGGAGCTGCGTAGGCAGTTCGAGCAGTTGCGTCAGAATGATATGACTGTGATGCAGTATGAGATGAGATTTTCAGAGCTAGCTTATCATGCTGTTTAGTTGGTTCCTACGGATAGAGAGAGGATCAGGAGGTTCGTGGATGGCCTCACATATCAGCTTCAGATTCTTATGACTAGAGATAGGGTGCCAGGTGCTACTTTTGAGCAAGTTATTAATATTGCGCGAGAGATTGAGTCAGTTTTTCGCGAGGAGCGAGATGAGAGGGAGGCCACGAGGTCTCGAGGATTTGGTAGTTTTGGTTGTGTTCCTTTGAGAGGTCAGTTTCAACACGGCATATGTCGTCCATTCAAACATGTTCAGTCAGCTCGCCCAATTCATCGTGGGGCATCATCGGGCCATGGTTCTCACAACACGGCAAAGATGCCTCTGTATTATTTGATCCTGGTTCTACCTTTTCATATGTGTCATCATGTTTTGCTCGTTATTTGGATATGCCCCGTGAGTCTCTTGTTTCATCTATTCGTGTATCTACTCCGGTGGGCGATACCATTGTTATGGATCACGTATATTGATTGTGTGTGGTGGCTATTGGGGGTTTGGAGACCCAAGTGGACCTAGAGTTGCTTTGTATGGTTGATTTTGATGTGATATTTGGCATGAATTGGTTATTTCTGTGTCATGCTATTTTGGACTGTCATGCTAAGACAATGACGTTGGGCATGTCGGGTGTGCCACGGATTGAGTGGCGAGGTTCGACGGATTATGTTCCCAGTAGAGTGATTTCGTTTTTGAAGGCCCAACGGATGGTTGGGAAGGGTTGTCTTTCTTATTTGGCCTTCTTGAGGGATGTTAGTGCAGAGACTCTTACTATTGATTCAGTCCCGGTAGTGAGGGACTTTTTGTATGTATTTCTTGTAGACCAGTCGGGCATACCATCGGACAGAGATATTGACTTTGGTATTGATTTGGTGCTGCGCACTTAGCCCATTTCTATTCCACCATATAGCATGTTGTCTTGGGGTGCGCCTATTCTATTTGTGAAGAAGAAGGATGGCATGATGAGGATCTGCACTGATTACAGGCAGTTGAACAAAGTCATAATCAAGAACAAGTATCCTTTGCCTCGTATTAATGATTTGTTTTATCAGCTTCAGGGAGCGAGGGTGTTCTCCAAGATTGATCTCCAGTCAAGGTATCACCAGTTGAAGATCAGGAATTTGGATATTCTTAAAAGGGTTTTCAGGACCCGATATGGTAATTATGAGTTCCTTGTAATGTCTTTTGGGCTGACCAATGCCCTAGCAGTGTTCATGCATTTGATGAACAACATGTTTCGACCTTATCTCGACTTGTTTGTTATTGTATTCATTGATGATATTCTGGTATACTCGCGTAGTCAGGAGGAGCACGCCAAGCATTTAGAGTTGTATTGCAAAGGCTGAGGGAGGAGAAATTTTATGCAAAGTTCTCCAAGTGTGAGTTTTGGCTCAGTTCAGTGGCCTTCTTGGGGCACGTGGTGTCCAGTGAGGGTGTTCAGGTTGATCCAAAGAAGATAGAGGCGGTTCAGAGTTGGACCAGACCGTCCTCAGCCATAAAAATTCGTAGCTTTCTTGGTTTGGCGGGTTATTACCATCAGTTCGTTCAGGGATTTTCATTTATTGCATCACCCTTGACCAAATTGACTCAAAAGGGTACTCCTTTCAGGTGGTCGGATGAGTGTGATGCGATCTTTCAGAAGCTCAAGACTGCCTTGACCACAACTCCAGTGTTAGTTTTGCCATAAGCTTCAGGTTCATATACGGTGTATTGCATTGCTTCTAGAGTTGGTATCAGATGTGTGTTGATGCAGGAGGGTAGAGTGATTGCTTATGCTTCTCGTCAGTTGAAGCCCCGTGAGAAGAACTACCCTGTTTATGATTTGGAGTTGGTTGCCATTGTTCACGCGTTGAAGATTTAGAGGCATTATCTCTATGGAGTGTCTTGTGAGGTGTTAACTGATTTTCGTAGCCTTCAGCACTTGTTCAAGTAGAAGGATCTCAATTTGAGGCAGCGAAGATAATTGGAGCTTCTAAAGGATTATGATATTACTATCTTGTACCATCCGGGGAAGTCCAATATAGTGGCAGATGCCTTGAGTAGGAAGGCGGTGAGTATGGGCAGTTTGGCGTATATTCCTGTTGGGGAGAAACCTCTTGCAGTTGATGTTCAGGCCTTGGACAATCGGTTTGTGAGGTTGGATATTTCAGAGCCCAATCAGATCTTAGCTTGTGTGGTTTCTCAGTCTTCCTTGTTTGATCGCATCAGAGAGCGCCAGTATGATGATCCTCATTTGCTTGTCCTCAAGGACACAGTTCAGCACGACGATGCCAGAGATGTGACTATTGGTGATGATGGAGCATTGAGGATGCAGGGCAGGCTATGTGTGCCTAGGGGTGTCAATGGATATTTGAAAACCAACCGAACCGTACCGCACCAAACCAATTTTTAAGTTTCTTTT
Source organism: Nicotiana tabacum (assembly GCF_000715075.1). Taxonomy (NCBI): domain Eukaryota; kingdom Viridiplantae; phylum Streptophyta; class Magnoliopsida; order Solanales; family Solanaceae; genus Nicotiana; species Nicotiana tabacum. Next base: position 134,139,069 of record NC_134092.1, on the reverse strand, counting down.
AAAGAAATCGTAGGTTTTTATATAAATCTACAACCGTACTGATAATTAAGGTAGATTTTCTATTTTATATAAATAAACCGAAAAAATACCGAACCGTACCGAATAATTCTACATGTGAAAAATATATTTATATAGTAAGTTTAAAACTAATAAAGCATTAAAATTTTTATTAGGCCTTGGAATTATGAAAACTGTTACAATCCAACAAGTAATTAAACTCAAAATACTAATTCCTAAAACCTATTATGCTACTTATTCTTAAACTAAGTTATTTCAAATATCTTTATTAGCAAAATACAAAGTATTCTAGTGATTATAAGTAGCAAATTACAATATATTGAATATGTTTCCTTTCATTTAATTTAGATTGATCTTTTTGAATATTTAATATAGATTTTATTCTTGAGTCCCATCTTGGTTAATATCATTTATATTTTCTTGGTTTCTTTTACGTTGTTGTCAAATAGTTGATAGATCTATACTCTAGCCATCGTTCATATTTCTTTAATTCATCACCCTTTAAATAGTAAAAATGTGTAGAGAGTTTTGCTATCCTATAAAAGAATGTATGTTATTGCATTCCACTTTTACTGGTGAATTTTACATGATATTTAAAAAAATACCAAAACTTAATCGAACCATACCACCAACATGATTGAGACGGTTTCGAAAAGTCTAATTTTTGTTACACATAATAGAATAACCGAAAAATTAGTATGGTACAAATATTATAAAATAACCGGCCGAACCGAACTATTGACACCCCTATGTGTGCCCAACGTAGATGGGCTTCGGGAGGTGATTCTGGAGGAGGCCCATAGCTCACGCTATCTGGGTGCTGTGAAGATATATTAGGATTTGAGACAACACTGCTAATGGAGGAGGATAAAGAAAGATATAGTGGGATTTGTAGCTCAGTGTCTCAATTGTCAGCAGGTGAAATACGAGCATCAGAGACCGGGTGGCTTGCTTCAGTAGATGGATATTCCAGAGTGGAAGTGGGAGCGAATCACCATAGATTTTGTAGTTGGGCTCCCACGAACTTTAAGGAAGTTCGATGCTATTTGGGTGATTGTGGATCGGCTAACCAAGTCCGCACACTTGATTCATATGTGTACTACCTATTCTTCAGAGTGGTTAGCTGAGATTTATATCCTAGAGATTGTTCACCTGCATGGTGTCCTAGTTTCTATCATTTCAGATAGAGGTACTCAATTTACATTACAGTTTTTGAGGGCTATGTAGCGAGAGTTGGGTACTCAGGTTGAGTTGAGCACAACTTTTCACCCTCAGGCGGAAGGCCAGTCCGAGGGCACTATTCAGATATTGGAGGACATGCTGCACGCTTGTGTCATTGATTTTGGGGGTTCATGGGATTAGTTTCTACCGCTCGCAGAGTTTGCATATAACAACAGTTATTAGTCGAGTATTCAGATGGCTCTATATGAGGCTTTATATGGGAGACGGTGTAGATATCCAATAGGATGGTTTGAGCCGGGAGAGGCCAGACTTTTGGGTACAGACTTGGTGTAGGATGCTTTGGACAAGGTAAAAGTGATTCGGGAGTGGCTTCGTACAGCGCAGTCGAGACAAAAGAGTTATGCTGACAAGAAGGTTCGTGATGTATCTTACACGGTTGAGTAGAATGTTCCACTAAAGGTGTCACCCATGAAGGGTGTTATGAGATTTGGTAAGAAGGGTAAATTGAGTCCTCGGTTCATTGGGCCTTTTGAGGTGTTTGGAGGATTGGGGAAGTGGCTTATGAGCTAGACTTGCCACCAAGCTTGTCGAGTATGCATTTGGTATTTCATGTTTCTATGCTCCGGAAGTATATTGGCAATCTGTCTCATGTTTTGGATTTCAGCATGGTTCAATCAGACGATGATTTGACTTATGATGTGGAGCCAATGGCTATTTTGGAACGGCAGGTCCGAAAGTTGAGATCAAAGGATATAGCTTCAGTGAAAGTGTAGTGGAGAGGTCGACCCGTGGAGGAGACTACTTGGGAGACCAAACGGGAGATGTGAAACAGATATCCACACCTGTTTGAGGCTTCAGGTATGTTTCTTGACTCGTTCAAGCACGAACGTTTGTTTAAGAGGGGGAGGATGTAACAACCCGGCCGGTCGTTTCATGAGTTACTACCCCGTTTCCCTCATTTCTACTTCTTTATGTACTGTTCAGCTGTATTTAGTCATATCGTGTTGGTTGGATCAGGTTCGGAGTGGTCGAGGAGTGGAAGGAGACACTTAGTCTCTTATGTAGAAGCTTAAGTTGAAAAAGTCAACCGGATATTGACTTATGAGTAAAAGGTCTCGGATGTGAATTTGATGGTTCGGATAGCTCCGTCAGGTAATTTTGGACTTAGGAGCGTGTTCGGAATGTAATTTGGAGGTCCATGGTATAATTAGGTTTGAATTGGCGAAATGAAAAATTTGGAGTTTTCCGGTCGCCAGTGGAAATCTTGATATCGAGGTCGGAAAGGAATTCCAGAAATTGGAGTAGGTCTGTTGTGTTATTTGTTATATGTGTGCAAAATTTCAGGTCATTCGGATGAGGTTTGATAGGTTTTTGCATCGTTGTAGAAATCGGAAGTTTAAAAATCCTTAGGCATGAATCCGAGGGTGATTTGGTGTCTTGATGTTGTTTCGAGGGTTCTGAAGATTGGAATAAGTTTTAATGGTGATAGGTGACTTGTTGGTAGGTTTGGTTGAGGTCCCGAGGGTCTCGAGATGATTTCGAAGGGTTATTGGAGAGTTGGAGAAATTGGAGTTGCACCTGAAGCTGTTGTTTTCTATCATAATCGCACATGTGGATTGGGGACCGCAGGTGCGAGCCGCAGAAGCGGATTAGAGACCGCAAAAGCGGCATTGTTCGCAGGAGCGGATGGTTGTACCGCATTTGCGAGCCGCAGGTGCGACGTCTAAGAGCTTAAGTGATTTTCGCAGGTGCGAATTTTTGGGTGCAGAAGCAGGCCGCAGGTGCGAGATATTGTCCGCAGATGCGGAAATAGTGGGCAGAAAGCATAAAAGACCCTCTTTGCAAATTTCTGCCATTTCTTCACCATTTTTGGACGAGTTGGAGCTTGGGGCCTGTGATTTCAAGAGGGAATCAAGTGTTTTCAGAGAGGTAAGCTACTTGGGCCTTGTATCTTGTATTTATGGCGATTATTCCATTGTTTAATCATTATATTAGTGGGAAAAATTTGAGAAGAAATTGGGAGATTAGGACTTGAAATTGGAGAGTTTAAATTGGGGATTTGATGGGCCATTACAGGTTCGATTTTGATGATTTTGGTTTGTATAGACTCGGGAGTGAAAGGAGTTTCTAGTGTTGTGACTTTTGTCGGATTTTGAGATATGGGCCTGGGGTCGGGTTTGGCCAATTTCAGGATTTTTGAGTTAATTTGATAATTTTCGCATGGTCTTTGTTCCTTTAGCGTGTATTAATAATGTAATACTGATTTAGTTAGATTTGGAGCATTCGGAGGCCGAGTCGAGAGGCAAGGGCATCGCGGAGTAGATTTTCAGCTGGTTTGAGGTAAGTAATAATTGTAAATATAGACCCGAGGGTATGAAACCCCGAAATTTCATACTATTTTGATAAATGAGGTGACGAGCGTGTGGGCGTGCACCCGTAGGGATTGTGACTTGGTTCATCCCGTGGCAACTGTAGAGTTGCATATTTTGATAAACTCTATATGATATCTATGTGTTTTAGAGATGATTCTGTTAACTTGGGCTGAATGTCATGTTTGGGGCCTTGTGCCGTATTGTTTAGACCCTCAGGGGTATTTTACTATTATCCTCACATTATTTTGATAGAAAGCATTATCCTCAGTCTTGGTTTACACCTATTTATTGTTTAATCTTGTTCATCACTCTATTTTAATATATGAAAGTGTTTTGGGCCGAGTTCCCTGAGTTTGTACTGAAATGCCCGAGTGCCTTGTGAGGTTGATGAGTCAGTGAGGCTGGATTGTGAGGATAGATAGGGATAAGGCTGCGCGCCGTAGCGATATGTTAGATCGGGTTGCACTCCGCAGCGATATAGCGCTTGGGCTGTAGGAACCCTTCCGGAGTCTGCACACCCCCAGTGAGCGCAGTCAACTATATATTTATGGATCGGGCTACACGCCGCAACGGTTATTATAAGGTACCTATTGAGCGAGTGCTGAGTGTGAGTGTCGATTGAGGGGAGTTGAGTCAATAGTGACTGAGAGGCTTGCCCGAGGGGCTATATATATTAGTAATACTTTGCCCGAAGGGCTTATTTTATGAAATTATTGTTTTCACTCTTCTTTCATACTGAGCTTTTATTGAAAATATTGAACAAATATTTTAAATAATTTTCATTGAAACTGGAATTTTTACGAGATGTTCGAATTTTAAATATTGATTGATCTTGTTATTTCCATTGAGGTTTTATGTTATAAAAATGTATATGATTTTTAAATGCTCGTCACTGCAATCAGCCTTTATTTATAATTGTTACTTACTGAGTTGGCGTACTCATGTCACTCCCTGCACCTTCTGTGCAGATCCAGGTGCCAGGGCATCCGAGTGAGAGTTGTTCCTTCCTTTAAAGCATTTCCGGAGTTAGCAAGGTAGCTGCACGGCGTCCGCAACCTTGCCTTCTCCTTCCTATCTATTAGTATTTGTTTTTATCAGACTCATCTTGTATTAAGTAGATAGTACCAGATTGTATTTTAGTGGCTCATGACTAGTGACACCGGGATCGGGCAGTGGTTGATGTTTTGTATATTTGTTTTCGCCTGTTTTGAAATGTTTAAAAGGAAGATTTGTTATAATATCTTATTAGTAAATGAATTTAGAAAAAGATTCCTTTTGTGTTATAAATGTCAAATCGGCTAGCCTAGTACTGCGATAGGCGCCATCACGGCCGGGATGGTTTGGGGTCGTGACAGTGTTGCTTCCTAATTCACTCATCTTCTGAGATTAGTTTTTATCGTATACATCGATTAGGGTTAGGAAAGGGCTTTTAGGCCTTAGCACTAGACTATTATGACTATCTTATTATAAGACAGTCTGAGGGTCGGGTGGAATGGGCGCATCATGACATCGTAAGATGTCTCGCCCGAATGAATTAGTTGGTACTAGAAATGTTAGAAAATCTTTAGTAAGCTAATTTTCATGGCTCAAATCCTTTAAATCACACGTAGACAATTATACCATTGCTCCAAAACTCCTTTAAACAGAAACTATTGGCAAAAAGAAACAAAACATTGGGACAACATTTATATATTACAAAATATATAGTCAAATCTAAGAATAGAAGTTCATAACTTACACGGTAGATCCCTCGATAGACAAGTACTTTTATACTTCGAAAATGAAAGTTTTGGTTTTTTTCTTTAACAAACTTACTATGGATTCTGTTTCAACATCAGAGAAGTTCTTCTTGTCCGGTATAAAATGAATGGATGAGTCATGCTCTAAATCTCTCCATCTACTCTTAATTTCAAGTAGCTAAATTAACAATATTGACTCTTTCAACTATAAAGACAGCCGAATACATAAAACATTCCTTATTTACCCACGGGATTTAGAGAAAGGCCGCATCACAAACACTAATTATTAGTGTTGATTTCACGGCTTGAAGAACTCGTAATTTCTAGGTCATACGAATGTAGGCGCAGTTACGATTTGAAGTTTATATATGAGTTCTGAAATTATCATTAAACTTTTAACTTATCTTAATTAGTTGTTGGGTTCGAAATTCAACATTTATGTATATTTAATAAATTTTCTAATCTGAATCCATCCGAACCCGCAGCTAATGATATCCCTCCTCCCAGAGGCAGACCTAGGAATTTAATGCGATGAAGGCACAATAATTTGTTCAATCAATATCACCTAAAGACTTTTAGCATTAAGGGTGCCAACTGATTTAAAATAACCATTTTTAAGGTATACACATAAATATACAAGATTTCTGCCGAAACCGTTGCAAGAACCGTTCCCATAGACCTATTGGCACGGGGCTGATGGAACAGTCCGTAAACCGTTCCAATAGCTCTATGGCAACGGTTATACAGTCTGGGAATGCGTTATCGTAGGCCAATTTTTCAGTAGTGACCTAATTAAGCCATAGGTCCGCCTCTTCCTCCGCCCCCTGCATACGAAGACGATTTTACCAATACTCTAAAACTCCTTTCAAATATAAATCAAGTAGCTTCGCCTGTAACTTATGAATTGTTCTAAGTAATATAAGTTTATTAATATGTGGAAGTAACTCCAAGATTGTTATAATTTGAAGAAAACATTTATACTATCGATACGTAAAACTAAAACTTTTTCAAAGTTTATTTGATAATTTTGAGAAATCAGAACACACAGACCAAACTATTTGGCAATCAAAACGTCGTAAAAAGGAAGGACAATAAATCCTAGGTTTCTTGCCTTAAAAGTTGGTCAGTTAGATTTGCAATTATTTCAACAATTCATTGACTTGACTGTCTCCCAACAAGCGGACTCAGAATTTAAAGGTCGTCGGTGGACTTTTAAATTCAACCAAAATCTGTTTTGTTTATAGGGTATTTTCTAAAAATATATATATGTATACATGGAATTTTTGTCGTACGGTTGCTGATGACTCCTCATAGGTCCGCCTTATAACTTTGGAGAATTTTTCTTTTTTCTTTTTATTTATTGTAATAGGCTTTTCCTTTTTTTTATTTTTAAATACAATAGATGAATCTTCTTCCTTGCCCTTGTTGAGCAATATGATTAGGTTTTTCGAGAGGGCCAAAGTGATGGTTTGACAGATTTAGAGGAGTAGAAACGAAAATAAAATAAAATAAATGGATTATGTGGGATTTTAGAAATTAATACATTATGATCATTATTCATTACCTCTCTAAAAATACAATAATAATAATAATAATAATAATAATAATAATAATAATAATAATAATAATAATAATAATAATAATAATAATAGAGGCCACCTTCTTTTATGGAGTTGCTTTCATGATAGATACCATATTAGCTTTCTTATTTAACTAATACACGTAATTTTATATTGAAAATTGATGTACATTTAATATGGGTTCAGATGTTTTAAATAGTGATATTTTTCCTTTTTTTACCGACATAAATAGTGATATTTAGCAATTTTTTTATCATTCTAATAAGATTGTGAAATGTTAATATTTATTTCAATTTATACTTCCTGTAATGTTTGGTTAAGGTACTTGTACCTATTACAAAGACAAAGAATGTCCAATGCTAAGTTGTCGTAGACAAAACCCTGATATAATCAATTTTGCGCCACTGGCCTTTGAAAATTCTCGATTATAAAGAAAATAGTGTCATGCTAGATGGGATCGAAATAACATGGTGCATGCGGAAGCTAACAAAGTAAAGTTTAGTGAATGATAAATCAGACGACAACAAAGAGATTTATACTAAAAAGGCGTAAAACTTTAATATGATTTGGTCAATTGACCTACATATAAAAACCCAGTATAAAAATATAAAAAAAACTATTGAGAGAAAAATCTTCTCTAAACGAGACTCTTTAATAACTATGTTGTGAATATTATTGTTTCTCTTGTTGTGAGAAGAAAACGTCAATTTATAGAATTACAAAAATTTTCCTCGAAGAAAAGAATAAGGCATATGAAAGAATTTAATTCTTTTAGGAATCTTTTTCCCTTCCTTCAAGAAAAAGAATCTTTATAAATTAAAAATTCAGGGCAAGATCATAACAATGCTAGGCGCGAAAACTATACTTTATGAGTTGAAAATGTTGATATGTATGTTTAAGGCAGGAAATTGTAATGCATGAGTACTTTTATTGATATATACTAGTTTGATCCAAAACTTTTGTAATTATAGATCATTTAATATTGGAAAGCCTCCGATACATAAAGTATTTTACGTTTACGCAGGATCCGAAAAAAGACCGCATCCCAAAAATATAATATAGACAGCCATCTAAACAAGCTGTTAGTGCAATGACTATAGAATTGTAATGAGTTGTTCTAAAATAACTCTTATAGACCACAATAATATTTTAATTAATAATAAGATATATCAGCTTAAAGGGTATAACTATTGAATCAGAATTCACGCCAACTACCTTGAACAAATAGGAGACATGGGCCACAAGTAACACGTAAACTGTCGAGTTGCACGACGAAAAAACACCCAAACATAAAGATATAATCTCTGTTGGACCCCTCCCCCTTGTGTATTTTGAGTTGTAACAACACATGTAAGTCGGGCGGACCCAGGGTTTAAAGGTCGGGAATGTACTTTTGAATTCAACTAAAATATGCTTTGTATATAGAGTGTCTATCATATATAATTATTTTCTAAAGACGTATATATGTATACATAAAACTTATACCGAACTTTACGAATACCTGTGACCCCTCTCGATAAGAGTGTACAAATCGAACCGGAAAACCGCACCAAACCGAAAAGTCAAACCAAACCGATTAAAAAATCTGACTAGGTTTGGTTTGATTTAGTTTGGTATTGAGTAAAAAAACTTGAACCAAACCAACATATAAATATACAATTTTTATATATACTTTTAAGATTTTATATAGAATTTTCTTTAAAAAAAGATTTAAAAATATTTGGGATTATCTTGCGGGATATAATATTTAATAGTATATGAAGTGCTCCGTATTTATTAACCTTAAATAAGGGGTTCTATGATCACTTTCTCATCAAGTGTTACTGAAATGCGTTAATCTCTCTGTTCTTCCATATTCATATCATATGTTAAGATCTACTAAATTGTTATGTCTTTTTCTATTGTGAAGTGATTATTATTATTATTTAGGTGTTATATTGATTTTTATGTTTAATTACTAAATTCGGTTAACCTTGAAAGTGTACATCAACGAAATATTATTGTCAGACGACTAAAAAAATATTTCTCTCATAAGAATATTTTAATAGATAATATGTTTGTCAATTTTTTATATTTTTACAAAACATATATTTACTTATCAAAAATTTAACAAAGTAAAATTGAAATAATATTTAAGTAACAAAAACCCCAAAAAACCCAAAAAATCAGACAAAACCGAACCAACATAAACCGATATAGTTAGTCTGATATAGTTTTGATAAAAACCGAGCCAATCGGGTTCATGTATACCCCTACCTCTCGGTATAGCATAGGTCCGGGTGGCATTTAATTTAAGGTTCACGCACTAGCTAGTCTTATAAAAGCAGACGGAGGGGTCCTATTGGGAACTTTAGTTGGATATAATTTTATCTTCACCAGTCATATTCCCAGGGACCATGACGTTGCAGTTTAACTAATGCATTAAACTCTATAACGTACCACCCAAAAACATTTAAGTGCTCATGCATTAACTACTACTCCTAACATGATGTGATATTATTCGTGTTGGGCCAAGTACATATGATTTTCCTCAAAATGGCTCATACCATTAAGAGATTTTTAAACTTTATATGTAGACTCTCAATCTTGTCAGCTATTAATGTGATACTTTGTTCGCATATCCAACAATCTACCTTTCGAACTAAGTTCCACGTGGCTTACTACCACGATTCACGGGTCTCCCTCTAAAACTAAGTCCCACGTAACCCATTGCCACAATCCACGAGTCAATTTTCGAAATGCACCTTGTTAGAGTACATACGTTAACTCCATGGTTCATCAGCAGCAATTGTTGTTTTAAGTCCGAGATTCTATTGCACATGACGGAGGGTGGATCGACGAGGGCCGGTCAAAGAGAAGGATTATTAGTCTTCTACGCTGGCCAGTTTATAAAAAAAGGATGCCGGGATGCACATGAAACCTTAAGTGAATCTCACATTAAAATGGGAGAGAATACAAGTTCACATGGTACTCGTGCTTTTGGACTCAATAATGACATAGTCGAAGAAACAAACCTGTGAAGTCTATTAGGCCAAAGCTGACAATACATGCCATGGACTTAGGTTGTGACGGAACAATCAATTGGCTTCACTTATCCACATACACAATCTGGCGTTATATTTTACTCACACGTAGGTACCAACCACTGGTGGGATTTTACTGGGTATGTTGTTGTTGTTGTTGTACGTAGGTACCAACCATTATCATTGTGTGTAAACTCCAAATTCCAACATATTGCTCTTACAATCTACTAACTATCAAAGAATTGGTTGTTTCAGAAAAGCTTGGCCATGTTATCATGTTTTGCTGTGTACATGTGAAATATCTTTAACCAAGATCTCTCAACTGAGCCATAATTGTACCAAATGGACTAGTACTAAATAACATTCGTATAAATCCAACAACGTATTTCCAAGGAAATGTCAGTCATTACATCGAATGCTTTAACCATCACACCTTTCGATTATTGAATGGTACAAAATATTATGTGGAGATGTTTGGAAAATGTCTAAACGATCACATGAAAGTTGCATTCAGTACTTTACATTTGAAAAGAAACAAAAAGGATATTGAAGGTTTGGTCGATGAATTTTGGGCTAACCTTTCATAATTAACGAGTTCAACCAAACCTATTGTTTTGGATCAGATTATGTATGCATATATACAAACCATTTAATATGTCATACTAATTCTAATTCTAACAACACACACACAAAAAAAAAAAAAAACATTTAATATGTTTTTACTAATACCTAAACCACTTCTTTCTGCGCCCAAACGGCAAACTCCGGGTAACAAAAGTCTACTTTAGTACAAAAAGAGAGCAAACAAAGTAGACGGCCTACATCACACCCCCTTGGGGTACAGCCCTTCTTCGGACCCTATGTGAACGCTGGATGCTTTGTGCAGCGGGCTGCCCTTTGTATAGACAGAAATATAAACCACTTATCCTAAAATATAAACCCGTGTTTAGTACACGGATTGTCATGGAAACTGTTGAAATGGAGAGGCAATTGCAGTTTTTTGTCATTAGCATCTGGTGGGAAAGTTGGAAATTTTAAAACTGCTGCATGGAAGGGGCAATAACTACAATTTCGTCCAAATACAACTAAATAAGTATCAAAGTTACTATGGCGGCATCAACCAATTTCACAGGCTGTAGGCCACCTTGGAGCAGCAAGCAAAATGCTGCACAGCTGAAATTGAAGACAAATTTAAAATTACAATCTTAGTTAACTAGTTTCCTCTAGACTCGATTACTTCGCGTGTGAAGGAGTTAAGCTAGTTCTTCTTACTCAAACATTTTGTTCACCTGACCTTGCTTCAAGATTGAAGTTTTCACCAGATTAAAAGAATGTTTCCTCGGTTCGCTGCTGAGACACAAATTTAAAACTATATCCTCAGTAGACTAGTTTCCGCAAGACTGCTCCAGCTCGCTGTTCAAATTTAGGAAGTGTCCATTCATGCTGAATAATATCTAAGCCATCCTTTTCTGCTCCCAAACTCTGTATAACAAGAAAGATACTTTAGTTACGAAAAGCAAGAAAATATAGGAGAAGATGTAATCTGTAATAAAGACGACTAATTTGTTCTCCAATAGAAAGCTTAAACTTTGTAGAAAGTTCCATCGACTCACTGGCTTGTGTGTATAGAGAGGGATGTAAATATAATCTACTGACATTACTCTGAATGGTCACTCACAGTAGAATTAAGTTCAGGAATATCAGGAACCTCGAGAGGTCAAATGTATATCAAGTTCCTTTAAAATAGCAACTCCAGCACAAGCAGCATGCAGTTTAATCTCTTCCCTCCACTGAGTGGAGCAAATGTCTATTCATTTCAGTCTTGTTCTTACCCTGTCCCTCTTTCTACAGGTTGCTTAAAGTAGTGACCATTGAGTTTGGAATTTAAGGATCAAGAAATTAATATGAACTTTCTTAAAAAGAAGGGGGAGTGAGCAAGAGTCCAAGAAGCTAAAGAAAAAAAGAGAATGGACTACATATGCATGTGTATTCAATCACAGAGTTATTCACATTCAGAAAACATTCATTTAGCTCACTTGGATCCTTGACTGAAATATTCTTGTATCCCCAACCCTTCCTACAGCCAAACGATTAGGCTCACCTATCAGCTTTACAGTTATTTCAGAATATATGGCCATACTATGGCTTCTAAAATTAACCTAGATAAGCAAAGAGAAAAAACAGCATTCAATTTAGACACCTGACAACAGCATTTACATGACCAATTGACCAACTGAATGCAAGTACTAATGACCTTCTTAGGGAAAAAACAGGTGTAGACTTCATTGTGCATGATTATTCGCTTTGGACAGCAAAATTTCAACACTGATACATGTTAGAAATCGTAGGAGATTCAGGTGACACTCAAGACCTTTTTTTTTCGTAAGGTAAAGATACATTCCCACCTTATATAAACACTCTTGACTCTTCTACTTTCGCCATAATTCCCTATATGTGTACCTCAATACAGATTCAAATGGAAGCAATAGCCTCTTGCTTCGTCTATACCCCTTCTAAACTATCTGTCACTTTCCAAGAGCAGCATCCATTCGTAAAGGCGCTAATCGATAGGAACTAAACATACAAAGCTAGGTAGAGCATCGGCCCCTTGAAGTAGGCTGAAGCGAAAGGCACTAGGCTCCAGCTGGCAAAATGATTTTTTCCTAAGAGATAAAAAGAACGAGGAAAAAAAAGTGCCTCCTTTCTTCCCTTTTCTCCACCCACCTACCCTTTCCTTTCCTCTTCTTTTCCTCTTGTTCCATCCAAACAGCACTCGACCTTTCCGTTGATAGAAAGGAAATTCAGTTTCTAGGGTACATAATAGGAAAAGGTAGGGGAGGATGGGAAGCAATAGGAAGGACTAATACAGAAAGAAGAGAGACTGTTACTTCTGTCTTGTTTAGCACAAGTAATCAATCATGAACTGCACCTCAACGTTGGCAGAATCAAAATAAGCAAGCAGACACTGACAATTTTACCTTGCTAGGGTCAAAACCAAATCCGCTCATTTGCATCATACGTTGAGTGTCATCAGTTGCTGCAGCAAATAATGATATTTCAATTTCCAACGACATCATAAAAAACCCAAACAAAAGACTAGACAGTCTATAAAACCAGAAGTACTGATATACAGCTCTTATGTACATGAACAAAGTGACAATTAGAATTATGTAACTCTCAAAAAACTACTGACCATTTTCTTCTCCAAGAATGAGGCTGAACAAACCCCTTAATCCGAACAGATTTAGAAAATACCTGATTGATATGATATCAAGTATTAGATAAAATGCAGCAGAACACTACAAAAAGTAGCTCTAAAGCAGAGTACTGAACTTATGGAAACAAAGTCACAAGAGTGCTTATGTTTACCATGAGCGACTGCTGACATAGCTGACATCAACAGTGCTTAAGTCAATGCCATTTTGCAACATTGACCTGAATCTCTGAGTTAATGGAAAAGGTATTTTTGCTGAAATGATACCAGACATTTATGCAAGTTAAAGAATATAAAGCTTCAAATATTTCAAAATGCAAAGTAGTGAATTTGGAGTACTATAACAAGCAATAATGCACTCTGCCACTGAAGATTTGAGCATTCAGGAAAATTAAGGAATTCACCTGCTACAAACCCCGAGAAGAAAAAGTTGACCCATGCAAAGGTAAGAGTCTGGCAAGAGGAAGTACATTCAAAATGTCAGGTCCTATATTGAGCAATATCATTAAGCAAATGATCATCGGGAAGCATGATACCTGAGGTATGATCATTGATAAATTCTTCTTCATCATATCCATAGCCATGTTTGGGTCAGAAAACATTTGCGCCTGTGGATTCTGAGCTTGTCCTTTTGGAACATATAGTAGTCCATTTTCCTGCATTTTCAAGTATATACAAGTTATTTTCTTGTTCCTAAGCAGCACAAGGCTTTTCATGAAAAGATAATATTAAACTATTAAGTTTTTCATCTAATAGGCTCCTTTGCTATCAGGGAGTACCAACCATTTCATTTGATTTTTTTTTTGTAGTGTACTGCTACATAGTCACATCATGTTCCACAAGATCGGATTGCAGTAAAGGAAATCACTTCATTTACAAACATATTCTTTAGCAAAAAAAAATTTAGTCACACAACAAACCATTAAAAGAATATATATAAAATCAAGTGAAGGAAACTAATGAAAGAATAGAATCTCCTGTTCCCAGTATTTGACCGAGCCCTCAAATCCCCTTGAAAGCAATATTTTCATACTCATTGCTATCGCCCCTTAACCCAAAAGGCAGTGGGTTTTCTCTAGTAACAACCACTGTGCCCCAATTGGACCACCTCTCACTGGCATCAACTCCCCTCCAAGCAGGAAGTCGTGTTTCTTTCACTTTCGTTTCAGCTCCATCATAAAACCCACATCCCTGTCTCTCTATTTTTGAACAAGGTAACAAAAAAAACCACATCCCTGTCTCTTCTTTTCAGATTTGTCTCTTTTATAAAAATGGTGTCTGGGCCACTTGTGCTCATCTCGACTATTCCACCTGTACCAACCACCTCCCATCAATATAAAGTGGATGAAAGCCATGGGAGACCAGCAATCAGGGTTCAAATCACAATAGAAACAAGAAAATACTAGGCAATATCCTTGAGTGTCAAATTACTGTTTGTCCTCCCAATCCTACTTCACTTAGTTTTCAAGTCTTCTTCTTCATGATAAACTTCAAAGATTTTCATTTTTATCCAGTAACATTCAGCATACATCTCCACAATTCAGTATCGTACATTTTATTAAAGTTCTTCGTCAATCTTGATAAGAAAATCCAACTATCCATACTAATTTATTATAAACCATACTCCCTACCCCAAATTAACTGTCTATGTTCACTTTGAACGTCAAAATTAAGACACTTGACCAACAAATTAGGCATAATATATCAGTCTTTCACAAGCAAAGCTTAACTACTTGAGTAGCATTCTTATCATAGATTAGTAATCATCTACTACATTTTGTCCCAAAAATTTGAAAAACTCGAATGAAGAATGCAAAAGTGGTCACTTTTAACCTCTAAAGTCAACATATGCTATAGTCAACCTCAAATAATAACAATAATAAACAAAACAAAAACTAACAAGTATCAAACCTCGTTACTATAGTAAAATTTCCTTGCACGAAAAGACTTGGCCGGAATAAAATTTGCTCCAGCTCTCAAATTCCTCGCCCTAATTACCACCTGCCTGATAATTAAAAACAAAATAATCAATCAATCATTCAATCAACTACGCCTCAGTACCAAATTAATTGGAAAAAGTAAAAGGAGATAGTAAGAGAACCCTTCTTTGATGATTTTAGGATCTGATAATTGAGAAGAAGAACGCATAAGCTTAGAGACGAAGTAACGAAGAATTCCAATGAGTACCATTACTACTGATAATGGTATTAATACCCAGTCTCTTATTGCTGTGTCCAACACCAAATCTTCCCCCATTTTTTTCCCTTTCGTTTTTCTCCGATGGATCAATCGATCTCTGTTTTCTCCTCTTTGCTTAACAATGGCGTATTGGTGGTTTTATTATTTTTAATTTTTTCTAAATTACCTCGTATAAAATTTATACGAGTACTGTTATAAAATTTGCATTTGTATCCTATATTTATGCTACCTTTTAATCTATAGCCTATTTTTTAAAATTATTGATTTTTTAACCAACTAACAAAAAATATGTAATAGTATGACCATTATACCCCTTCCAAAACATATAAAAGATGGACCAAGCATAGCCAGATTCAAATTCTAGATCTCCTCAGTATCTCCTCCATCGCTCCGTCTCTCCTGAGATCGCCTCTCGCAAAGCAGATTTGAACCAGATTCAAATTCCAAACTCAAAATTACAAAATACATTGTAAGTATTCAAATTAATCTTCAGAGTTCAAAATAGTTTTTGAATTATATGTTTTCTGATTGATTGATTGAAGTTATTTGACGAACTTCACTGATATGCTGAATTTGCATTCTAAATCTTTTGACGTTGAATTCTAATATTCTAATCCGACAAATATGCTGAAATTTTTGGTTTATTTGCTAAACAAGCTGAAGTTATTTAGTTCATATCTAAAAAATTCACCAAAACGAGTTGGCAAATAACACAACGAAGAAAAAATTATATTAAAACATTATATGAGTGTTATCATTGTTTATTTGCTAAACAAGCTGAAGTTATTTAGTTCATATTTAAAAATTTAACAAAACGAGCTGAAGTTTCCATATTGCACAAAATTTCATATTGCACAAAAACTTAGGCATTAGTTGCTGAAGTTTTTTACGTAATCTTTAAAAACTTCAGCAATATGAGCTGAAGTTTTTTAGTTAATATTTAAAAATTTCAACAGGAGGAACTGAAGTTTTCCTATTACACTGGGTAAAAAAAATAAAACATAAATTAAAATTATATATTGTACAAAAAACTTCAGCATAGGTGCCGAAGTTTTCCTCCTACATTGGGTAAAAAATAAAACATAAATTAAAATTTTATATTGCATAAGTGCTGAAGTTTTTTAGTTAATATGTAAAAACTTCAGCAAATGGAGCGGTTTTCCCCTGCACTATGTATTTTATTATCATTTTTTGGAAAAACTTCATACCAAAAATGCTTATGTTTTCAAGAATATGTAAAATATTTTTCATATAATTTTTTGTATGCTGAATTTGTTTTAGTTCATCTTCTAAAAATGCTTAATATTTTGTCGTGCAATATGTAATTTCCGGAAAAGTTTTTGTTAATTGCTCTGTTATTTTCTAAGTTTAAAAAGAATTTTTAGTTCATGCTTGAAGTTTTCATCAAGCACTGTGTATTTTTGAATTAGTTTTTGTTAATTCCTACTGAAGTTATTTAGTTCATTTCCTCTGTTTTTTCGAGTTTGAATAGAATTAATATTAAAAAAATGCACAAAAAACTTAAAACAAAAACTGAATATTTCATTAAACATTAAAAAGGACAAATTAAATTACATAAATAACATAAATAACAAACAGAAAAACTAATCATCCATATTATCATCATCATCATCGTCGTCACTGCCAGATGGACGAGCATCTTTATCAGTAAGATTATCAAATCTTGCATACATCACAAGCGTATCAAGCTTATTGTTAATTTCTTCTAGCTCTCTGTCATACTTGTCTATGAGCTCATCCAGTTTCAGCTCAAAAGTCTCTATAATGTCTTGCTTGATTTCTTTCACTATTTGCCTGATGACGACATCTATTTTTCTCTTTTTTGTATTTTATGTCTGCTAAAATATATGTGTTTGAGTGAATAAACTCACAAGGTATATCGTGCTTATACAGGGGAAAAAACTTCTGCATGGTATATGAAAAGGCAAAGAGGAATTTAACGTTGTCTAATGAAAAGCGTGCATGAATGTGATAGGAATGTAATTATTACACTAACACATACCCCCAACGCAATATAATTACTACTTTAATTGTGTAGGTTATTCCTGTATACTATGCAATTAATGCTGAAACATGCTCAAATTTGTTGAATTCATTTGCTAAAACTTCATCCCAATGTGCTGAAGTTATTTAGTTCATTTCTAAAATCTTTAGTACTTAATGAGCTGAAGTTGTTTTCCCTGCATTCATGAATCCCTGTCATACAACTTTTTCAAAAAAACTTCAGCTGATATGCTGAAGTTATTAAGCTTATTTCTAAAAACTTCAGCACTTAATAAGCTGAAGTTTTTTGTGCAGGATTCATTAATTATGTCATACATCTTTTTCCAAAAAAAAATCAGCAGAAGATGCTTAAGTGATTTAGTTCATTTGTAAAAACTTCAGCACAAACAACCTAAAAATTCTTATATTCACTTTCCTAATACTTGCCACTAAACATGAATCTACAGGATGAGTTAGATTTGCATTGTTATAACTTTCAATGGGAGTTGAACTCCTGATTTCAAATACTTGGATCATGATACAAAACTTGTTCTACTTAATAAGCACATATCATTCAATACTTTCCTGAAGAAAATTAGTGAAGTTGCAAATATTGATTCAACCAAATATGCACTAAAAGTATGGATTGATATCAAACTAAATACAAGCAAAGGAATGCTTGTAACTTCAGATGAAGAACTCAGTACTTGTATACATTTGCTTACAACTGATTCAGCCTACAAGAATTGCAATTTCGTCATCGAAAAAATACAACCTTCCGAATCTGCAGTATTCAAACAATCTCTTGCATATGCGATAGATTCAGAACCTTTTGTTGATTATCAGCATGAAGTAGGACAGCCACTAATGGAAGTAGACAACGAGCAATAACCTTCTAACATTACAGCTGCTTCAGACTATATAATGCTGCAACAATTACCCGTTACTCCAATAAATTCATACCAGTTTGTTGATGACTAAGAAGAAGAAGGACAACTAATAATGCAAATTGATAACCAACACACAATCCAAAAAAGTTTTTTGTTACATTCTTCAATGATAAGCAACACCGAAGATGAAGTAAGCATGGAGCTTATACCGATAACATTAGATAGAATTGAAGAAATTGCTTAAACTTCTAGTATTTCTCAGAAATCAAGAAAAAGAGTGAGGAGAAAGCTGAAAGAATCTCCACCATGTAAAATACTTAGGCACGATGAGTTGCCTGAGGAAGTAAGAGTTGGATCAATTTTTGAGAACAAACAAAACATGACTAAATTTTTCTGCAGCTTGGAGATAAACCATAAAGTTGAATTCACTGCTATTAGATCATGTTCAAAGAGATACTAGCTGAAATGCATCGCGGAAAAATGTGGTTGGAATGTACGTGCTACCAGAATAAAAAATTCCACACTATTCAGGGTGATAAAATATCATAACATCCATGAATGCTCTGTTGATGCAAGAAAATCAGATCAGAAGCATGCTACATCAATTTTATAAGTGAACAAATTATATAACATGTTCGAGACAAAAAGATAGAGGTTACCCCAGCCTTTGTAAAAACTGAAATGAAAAAGAAATTTAGAATTGACATTGGTTATCATAAGGCATGGCGTGCTATTCAAAAAGTTGTTGCTTGCATAAGGGGAACACCTGAAGAGAACTACCAGATTCTTCCTTCATACCTACACATGATGGTGGATTAAAATCTAGGTACGTACACAAGCATAAAAAGAGATGCGCAGAATAGGTAAGCAAAACAATACTAACCATCAGCCTGAAGTTTCAAAAATGTTCCTATTTGAAAAACTTCACACTTTATGATTTATTTTTTTGTGTTTCACTGTACATATTTGCTTACATGTTCTTTGCTCCCGCAGCATCAGTAGCTGGTTGGTCCTATTGTAGACCCGTTATTGCAGTATATGCAACGTTTTTAAAGTCAAAATATCGTGCTGTTCTATTTATTGTTGTATCAAAGGATGCAAACAATCAAATCTTTCATCTATATTTTGGTGTAGCAGATTCAGAAAACAATGAGGCATACATTTGCTTCTTCGGGGAAATGAGAAAAGCAATTCAAGTCCGTCGTGAGCTGGTTTTCTTGTCAGATAGAAACCAATCGATCACAAATGGGATTAGAAAAGTTTTTCCTGAAGCTCACCATGGTATCTGCCTCTATCACTTTGAGAAAAATTTAAAGTAAAGACATGCAAAAACCACGGTAATAAATCTTTTTCAAAGTGCAGCAATGTCATACAAACGTGAAGATTTTAATCAGTTAATGTCCCAACTCAGAAGTATTGACAAGAAAACATACAATTACATAATGGAAGAGCCTCCAGAGAGATGGGCTCGATCGTGGTTCCCACAGCGACGTAATGATATGCTAACAACAAACATGGTAGAATCAATGAATTCCGTTTTACTAAAAAGGAGAGAACTGCCTATTTTAAGAATGTTAGATTTCATCCAAGAAAAGTTGAGAGAGTGGTTTTACGAACGGAGAAAAAGGCAAATGAACTTTTCACAGAGTATCAATATGGGCAGAAGAAGAGATGACTAAGAAGATGGACTTGGCTTGCAAAATGTTTGTGAGTATATTTATTAACTTCAGCTTTTTATATCTATTGCAGTGATTTACTGCTTACATTTAAAAAAAATCATACTTTTTCTTTTTGAAGCAACAATACACTAATATAGTTTGTCTTATTTTTTTATTCCTTGTTAGGTATTCAACCTTGACTCAATGTTGTTTAGAATAAATAGTGAATGAATTGTGGACTTAAAGAAGAGAACTTATGACTGCCTGAAATTCCAATTTGATGAACTGCCTTGTCCACATGCAGTTGCTGCTACTAATAAGAGATACTTGCAGAAATCTGATTAATGCTCAAATTGGTATTCAAAGGAAACATGGTTGAAAACATATGAAGGATATGTGAATACCGTGGAAAATCAAAAATCATGGGATATACCACAAAATATACAATCTGAGATCACAAAACCTCCCGATGTAGAGATTTTTCAAGGAAGAAGACAAAAGAAGAGGCATATACCTGCGACTGAATCAGTACCATTCAAGTCTACCAAATGCAGTCGATGTAAACAAGTTGGGCATAACAGAACAACTTGCTTATCTTCTCCCGCACCTCATCCATATTCCAAGAAACACACTGAAAAATACTTCAACCTTCAATAATCCTTGGTCTGAATTTAGACTTTCATTATTATATGACATAATTGAAATGTGATTTTTTTCATGCGAATAAAAAAAATAACCTCTTGTACTATTTTATATACTACTAAAGTACAAATCACTCATTTTTATTGCGCAGGCTTACAGGTTTGGTTGCATTTTAAAAAAGTACGCAATGACTTCTGCGAGAAAAAATTTCAGGTTACAGTATGTGAAATACATATCCTTAAACAAACACACACACATACACACACTCACACATACACATGCATACGCGTACATCACACAAAAGAAACGCATGTACAAACAAAAGCTTCAGCATTTCTAAGTTGAAGTTATAGAATAAGAACCTAATAACGTCAGCATATTCGAGAATATGCTGAAGTAAACAAAAAAGCACAAAAAATATTACAAAAACTAAACGTAAAAACCAACTAAGAAGTATAAAGCAAATACCAACAAATAACAAGGATAATGCAATAGAAAGCTAAGAAGAAAGAGGATGACAATTACATTGATATAAAAAGAGATAAGAACAACACACAAAGTACAAACAAAACTTTAGCTCTCTGGGCTGAAGTTATACAAAATGAACCTAAAAACTTCAGCTCTATGGGCTGAAGTAAACAAAAAAGCACAATATTAAAACATAAAAAGGATTACAAACACTAACAATCATCACCACCATCATCATCACAGTACTCCTCAATTTCTCTAAATATCTTATCATCATCAGTATCGGAGATAACTATAGGGTACTCAGGCAAAAGACCACAGAGTCCAACGAGATCATTCTTCAACTTGTTGAATTCATCACACAGCTGACTTTGTTTGACGATTACTCTACCCATAAGATAAAGAAGGGTCTTCACGTTGTTTTGCAGCTTGGAATAGTCGTTCTCGATGGGAAACTTAAAACTATCAAACTACTGCACAACCTTGTCGAACGAGATTGAATAACCTACACAACTATGTTCCAGGTTAAGCCTGTTCTGGAATGATTCATTGGCAAAGAACTGTGGCCTGATTCTCTCTCAATCAGCCTTTATTTGATCCCACAAAAGCATAAGATTAGCCATCGGTTTGTTATTGTACCACTCACACTTCAAAGTCTCCGACTTCTGCATAATTTCATCCATATTAGGTTTCCTACTTTCGCTTGCACCAGACATTTTTTCTTTAACAAAAGCTGAAAGACTAAGGATGAATATAAATTTAAAGAAATATGATGGAAGTCTATGAATGACTATGAAATTTTCAAGTGAAGAGATTGTTAATATAGACAAAGAGTTCACCTAATCAATTTAATATCTATAAATCTAAAAGTAACTTTTCAGCTGTTTTTACTATTTTACGTTCAGAGAAATTGAATGAAACAAGATAAGTAGGTGGTAAAAAAGTATGTGGTAAATGCAAAAAGAAATGTAACTTCAGCCCTAATAAGCTCACAGTTTTTTCTATAATAAAAAAAATAACTTCAGCCTGAAAAAGTAGATAGTAAATGCAAAAAAGATAAGTATCAACTTAAAAAAAATACCAAAACAGGCTGAAGGTTTTGTCATAAGCTTTTTCAAAATCTTCAGCCCAATGTGTTGAAGTTATTTAGTTCATTTCTAAAAACTTCTGGACATTATAAGCTGAAGTTATTCATCGTGGATTTAATAGTTTTGTCGTAAAGCTTTTTTCAAAATCTTCAGCCAATGTGCTGAAGTTATTTAGTTCATTTCTAAAAACTTCAGCACATGATAAGCTGAAGTTTTTGTCTTGGACTCGATAGTTTTTGTCGTAAAGCTTTTTCAAATAACTTACGCAGAAACTGTTGAAGTTATTTAGTGTATTTAGTGATGATCTGAAGTTTTTGTCCTACATTTGACACTTTTGTTATGACTTTTAACCAAAACTTCAGCTTAAAAAACAGAAGTTATTTACTTCATGCTCAAGTTTAGCATGTTGAATTTCAACAAAAATATACTTGAAATTCATGAAAAAAGATACAAATATATTTGAATCAATCCAAGTCAACTAAAAAACTAATTAATGCAAATAGAACAAAAATTTAAAAGACATCACATAATTCATACAAAATAATGTATATTCACAAAATATCGAATTTTGTTTTCACTTACATCCTTGAAAAAAAAAGAAAAAATTAGTTTTTTGTTTACAAGTTATTCTCTATTCAAAAAATTCACAGAGTGTCTTCATATTCTCCATAGACATGTCCTAGTTGCTCTTCTTGGGTTTCTTAAGCACATTCCATGAACCTTCACTATGTCTTCAACTGATTCACAGAAAAGGCGTTCATGCAAATTCGCTGCAGCACCATGAGCTATAAGACAGTCACGCTCCATTTCACCAAATTTAATTCCACCAAAGCATTTTCTGTCAGACACAGGTTGACGAAGTTTAGTACTATAATTTTTTTAGCAACTCCCGTCTTCTTTCATAAGAAAAAAATAAGAAAATATTGGCCAAAGACATGTTTACTGGTGTGCAGCTGGGAATTCGTGGGAAGCAAAGATAATAAAGGAGAAGTCAAAAATACTTCATATGTGATGGAGAGTGGCCACATCAAAAACTCGAGTCCCAGGAAATTTGCTCTTTTTTCTAAAAGTTAGATTTATCAACTAGTAAAAAGAGCAAATTGTCTTGAAGCTCGAGTTTTTGATCTGGCCACTCTCCTTCACATATGAAGTATTTCGACTTTTCCGTCATTATCTTTGCTTCCCATGAACTCCCTACTACACCCAATAAGCATGTCTTTGGCCAACATTTTCTTGTTTTTCTTTGAATGCAAATTTAAAGAAATGATAGAAGTCTATGGATGACTATGAAATTTTCAAGTGAAGAGATTGTTAATATAGCCAAAGAGTGCACCTAATCAATTTAATATATATAAATGTTGAAGAGATTGTTAACTGTTTTTTGTTCAGAGAAAGTGAATATAACAAGATAAGTAGTTGGTAAAATAAGTAAGTGGTAAATGCTAGTAGTTGGTAAATGCAATAACAAAAATAGTAAAAAATAAAGTCACAAAAAGTAGGTGATATAAGTGATAAATGAGAAAAAGCAGCTAGAAAATGCAAAAAAGATAAGTATCAAGTTAAAAAAATACCAAAACATGCTAAAATTTTTGTCGTAAAGCTTTTTCAAAAAATTTCGGCCCAATGTGCTGACGTTTTTAGTGTATTTCTCAAAATTTCAGCACCTAATAAGCTGAAGTTTTTGTGTTGGATTCAATAGTTTTTGTCGTAAAGCTTTATCAAAAAACTTCAGCCCAATGTGCTGAAGTTTTTTAGTGTATTTCTAAAAACCTTAGCACCTGATAAGCTGAAGATTTTGTGTTGGATTCAATAGTTTTTGTCGTAAAGCTTTTTCAAAAAACTTCAGCCCAATGTGCTGAAGTTTTTTACTGTATTTCTAAAAACTTCAGCACCTGATAAGCTGAATTTTTTGTGTTGGATTCAATAGTTTTTGTCGTAAAAGATTTTTCATAAATCTTCAGCCCAATGTGCTGAAGTTTTTTGGTGTATTTCTAAAAACTTCAGCACTTCATAAGTTGAAGTTTTTGTCCGACAATCGATACTTTTGTTATGACTTTTAACCAAAACTTCAGCTTAAAAAGCATAAGTCATTTACTTCATGCTTAAGTTTTTTCAACAAAAATGTACTTAAAATTCATGATAAAAAAGACACAACATATTTGTATGAACAAAAGTGAACTAAAAAAATAATTAATGTATATTCACAAAATCCAAATTATGTTCAACCAATCCTCTAATCAAAAAATTCACACAGAGTCTCTTCAAAATATCCATAATCATGTCCTTCTTGTTCTTCTGGAGTTTCATAGCCACTATCTTTTTTTCACTTTCCATGAGCCCAAAGATTGACAGTCAATTCTCTCCTGAATGTCAATGACTGACTTTGATCGAAATTGAAGACATCTTCTTTCTTCAACCGCACATCAATTAACTTAAGAGCAAATATACCACAATCAACACTACAAAAAACACATGAAAAAAAATTGAAGAATAGTTAACACAAGGGCAAAAAATAATAAACATAAGATAAATGGTAAAACATTGAGAAACATGTACTTGTTAGTCTGTTGCGGTAACTTCATCCACTTAATTTGAAATTTTTCCACAGGACTGTTGTCACACCTCCTTTTGGCCCGCGCCCGCAAGGCGCAGATGGAGTTTTTCTAATTAAAGGACAATCGAAATGGGATTTATTATTTATTTTCAGAGTCGCCACTTGAGAGATTGAGGGTGTCCCAAGTCACCAGTTTAATCCCGAACCGAGGAAAAGAATGACTCTGTATTACAATCTGCGAACCAGAAATCTAGATAAGAAATTCTGTTAACCCGGGAGAAGGTGTTAGGCATTCCCGAGTTCCGTGGTTCTAGCACGGTCGCTCAATTGTCATATTCGGCTTATTTATCTGATTTTAATTCATATTGAACCTATGTGCAAATTTAAACTTTTTATCGCTTTTTTATTTATTATTATTATTATTTAACAAAGAATTGCAACGCTGTGAAAACGTATCTCGAGCCCCATCACAGTCAATGTACCCGTGGCTATCGACATATTTCGACTACATTGAGATTTGGATTTGGGTTATATAAATGCACACCCGAATTTAAGAAGTTAATTTATTAAAGACGCGTCCTAAGCGACTAGCGTATCATTATTTTGGGCAGGGTCGTGAAATTTTGCTAAACGGCATGTCCCGAAGTCTAAGTAACTTTACAAACACGTATAGAGGGCCCCACAACTTGTGTATTTTTGTTTGGTGAGGCTCGTCTCATTCATTATTTTTAAAAGAATCATCCTATAGTGACTACGTTTTTCGATTAAGTTCGTCTCTAAAAACAAAAGAAGAAAAGGGATCCTAATTAAATTACATGATTACGAGTTGTTATAGTCGGGTTTCAAACACAATTTGTTAAATCAGAATATGGACGTGCAAGGGGCAGTCCATCCGCCAATTATGGGCCCAGGTCCAACGCTTGTAGTATGAAATGGGACCTGGGCCATCTTATTCCAATAATAGGCCTAGTTAATTTATCCTACACATATTCAGAGTTTTGCAAAGCTGAAAGGTAAAAGTGATTGTATTTAGTTAACAGATTGTTACGAGTTTTAGAGAGGCAGCCTGCTAAATGAGATAACTTAAACTATCTAGTAATCAACAGCCTCGGACCTGACATGTGTTTGAAATATGCTATTTAACAAACAAACTGAAATAAGCTGAGTATGTTTTGCTATACCATCAACCCTTTTCTAACTACCAGCAAACATGGAAAGTTCACAAACCACGTTACTATAATAATGTTCCGTTATACATCACAGCCACCTACCTGATTCTAGTGAAGGAAGCAAACTAATATATATACAACTAATGTTCAGTAGACAACTAAAATGAATTCAGAACTTCAACTCTTCATTTTTGTATTCATGTTTTATGTTATCAGCTTACAATAGTCAGTGTGTCAGTTGTGTACCTGATATTGAAAAACAAAAGAAGAATAGGAGTGATCAGTGCAACAGTAGCATACACAGCAACAACAACAATAACAACCAGCAATCAACAACAACAAGAACCTAGTGACAGATTTTTAAAACCAAACAGAAAACCAAGCAGTAACCCAATGGAACAGTGCTCAACCAATAGAAAACTAGGAGATACCAAACTGAAATCCCACAGTACCAAAAGACACAGACAGATGCTAGAAACAGTAGTTTCTAATTTGTCAAACACTCAAAGAAAAAGACAAGCTGAAGCTCTTTGACGTAAAGCTTAGCCTTAAACACTCTTGTTTTTCTCTGGCTTATGAGGATAAAAAAAACAGCCAAATCTCACTCTATATCTCTCTGAAAATAAACTGACCTTTCAAGGTTCAAAGACCAACCAGTTTTTTCTCTCCTAATACTGAACTTTTCAGATTCCAAAAAAAACAGCCCCCTCTTAGTCAAAAATGACTCTATTTATAGCCCAAAACAGGCCTGCTCATCCCTGCCTTGAGATTATCAGACTAATTCTACCCATACCCTCTACTTCCCCACTCCTAAGTGTCTTTTCTTGATGTAAACTATTTGGTTCCCATGCTAACATGCATTGTCTCTGTTTGTTTCAATCAAGAGTTATGGGAGCTTATAATATTCATTTAATTCCCATGCCTGTTGTTTGGTTCCCCACTGACAATTAAACTAATGTTAACAAATGACCACTAGGCAAACTTAAGCTTACAACCTGTTAAAATCCTATTAAACTCCTAAAATTACCCTTTAACCCTTGCATATTACTGTATTACCCTAAGCCTTACTTGCTTGAAATTACCAACTATATAAGCTTAAACTTAACACTGATTTTTGGTTGATCTATTAGATTTCTACAGCTATATCCAATTCTCAGCCTAAGTTCAACTCAAAATCAGATCACAAAGGGGTGTCAATCAGATGAAATAAGTTGATCAAATTGGGAACCAATCCTGCTCAACTTAAATCAAACAACCAACAGGGAGCAAACGATGAAGCAGTAACAATCAGGCTTCTATGGCAAACTTATGAAGAACATGGGATTACTGAATGAACGAGCAGTCTAGTTCAAAGACAAAACTGAACATATCAACAGGTTCATTACAAGTTTAACATAGCAGATGCAGAACTGGTAAACATATATGGAGAACATCAATGAATTACTATCATGTTTTCCCTAATTTTTAAACAAATTAATTGACGACATTTATTTAACCGACTATACAAGCTATAACAGATAACAAACAATCAATAAATACACAAGCTAACAGGTGATTCCAGCGGGTTACCAAATTAGCTTCAGTAATTTTACCAGGGAACCTTAATATGAACTATTCTACGACTCTAAACAGGATGGACACGCAACTCACAATAACAATGAACAACAAACAAACAGAAGCAAATGACCGAATAAAAAGGTCTTATGAAGACGGAGAAAATTGAAAGAAAAATAACAGAAAAATCAAACAAATCAACTAGGCATGCAGACAAACACAAATAGAACTGAAACAAGGACAGAAGGGAAAGAAAAACTTATCTTGGAAGCTCAAAAACAGAACGACCCAGGCTCGAACCGGACTCGACCATTTGAGGTCGAACGGACTTTAATCGAAGTGTTCTCAACTGAGAACACCTCGATTAAGGTCTATTAGACCCCAACCCTTCGTTTAATTGGATAGACCCCAAGGTTCTGGATTTCTAGGGTTCATACAGTCGATTAGGGGCTTGAAGGTTTCTAATTAGATTCGAACGGAACCAACGGTATTTATGGCATGAGGGATGTTAGGGGGTTCCTTGGTATGAGTTTGGGGTAGGTTGGGGTAGGTTTAGGTTTTGCTCGAATCTTAGATTGAAGATTCGAGAAGCTAGGGGTTGATTCGAAGCAAACGATTAATGGATTCGTGATGAGGGTGGTCAGGAGCCCTAGGGGTGTGATTTTGGTGGTCATCGGAGGAGGTGAGGTTTCAGGTCGTTTCTTCGATTGAAGATTCGAAACGGAGGGCTGGGATTCGAGGACAATGGAGGGTGGATTTGGAAAGAAGAGGGCGTGGTGGTTCAGGAATGTGAAGATGGGGGCCATTAGACCACCGGAACAGCCGTGAGGCGATTTCCGGTAGGCGGAGCACGGTCGTAAGAGGCTGTTAGAGACGAGCTCGTCTCTGAGCTGTTAGAGATGAGGGAGGGTGGGGTTTGGTTGGGGGGCGTGAGGTAAGGGGTTAGGAATATATACTATGTGGAGAATTGATCCTAGGCCGTTCGATCACTAGGAACGGATGGCTCAGATTTATTCACCTGAAACGGCGTCGTTTCACATAATGCTGAGCTGAACTGGACCGTTTGATCAGATGAGATCAATGGTTTAGATTTGAGGCGCTGAAACGACGTCGTTTGGACTGCCTGAGAGACCGAACCTGTTGTACCGGGTTTTGGGCCTGATTTTTTGGTTTGAATTTTTTAGCCCAATCAGATTTTGTTCACATATTTTCACTTTTTCCTTTTCTTCTTTTAATTCCTAATTAACAAAATTCTAAAATAAATTGTAAAACCAAAATTATCTTAAAACAAAATTAATTAACCCTTAACAATAATCAACAACAAGATCAAATATAGATTAAAATAAAATCACACAATTAAACAACAAAATGACAAAGCTACCAAAATTCATATTTTGTGGTTTTCATTCTTTTAAAATAGGACCTGGTTTAGCTAAATTCAAAAAATGCACAATTAAATCCTAAACATGCATGCAACATGTATTTTGGTATTTTTAATTAAACAAAAATGATTATCCACAGACAAAAGTGATTAATCGAAATGTCACGCAAAAATTCTCAAAATTGTACACAAGGGATATTTGTTTTATTTTTTGATTTCTTTTGGAGTAGTTTTCGTAAAGCAAAAATCACGTGCTCACAACTGTCCCCATAAAATTTATTGTGTGCACCAAAATCCAAGCACTTGAGATAGTGTGGGATCAACCAGGCATAAATTCTGACATGTTCAAGCACACGTTCATATGTTACACTGCCCATGGAATCATACACATATATAATTTTATCTTTAAAGTCCAGAATTCCAAAAAAGTAGTGCGTAGATCTCTGGCCCGTCCTTGGCTTAAGTTAAAATGGAAAGAATACTTTTCTGGCAGATGCCCATGAGATACCACAACAAAGGTCGAGGCCTTTTACGTAGTTGGCCACCTTTTCATTCGTTGATTCTTCCTCAAACCAACTAAAGTCTGTAAGTGGCTGAATAACCGCTTCTTCTTCTTCTTCAGCCTGTTGTTTAGATATCTTCTTTCTCTTTGATTTGCTCTTTTTTTTATCCTCCATTCTCTTTTGCTTCCTTTTTTTAATTATCTCCATCTATTCTACTGAAGGATGAATACCATCCAGCTTAGTCATATACTGATCAAAAAGTAAATCTGTTACTGCACATCTTGATTTTGGATAACTTGGAAGGCGATAGCAATATTTTTTGCGCAAGTAATATATGCCCACTTCAATATGCTGCAAATGAACAACAATAAATGATAACATGTGAAATAACAACTTCAGCAGTTTACTATAAATAAAACTGAAGTTTTCCAAATTACAGTACAAAAACTTTACTATAAAAAATAAGCTGAACTTTTGGGAAATACAGTTGAAAACTAATTCAAAAAACAAACTTAATAACTTACTTGATCCGCAAGATTAGAGTCAGGATCCATAAGCTCGATAAAGAATAATTTTGCAATATCAACTCCACCTAATCTGAATCGATTGGAATTATATTCACTGGCGTCCATCTCTAACCACTCTGTAAATTTTTGCATCAATCCACTGTCTTGATTAACATAATGGAAGGGACACCTTCGTGTATTCTTTCCTACTTTCCAATCTTGCCCCCTTTGCTTTTGTTTATGAACTACGTAAGGAGATCTCAACCAAATACTCACCATACGAATCCTTTTCCCTTTTCTATCTGGTTTTCCTTTTGCTTGCTCTTCCTGCTGTTCCGTCACAACTAATTGTTATTGTTCAGCAGCAGGGGGAAAACCCACAGCTATCGTGGCAGATGCTTGACCAACTCCCTATTGTTCACGACGTTTTTGTCTCTCTTCACGAACAACAATAGCAGCAGAATTACCTTTTGAATTAGTACCTTGTGTACTACCAAGTGAAAATGAACATAAATTGAAGTTGGGGATATCACTTGTGTCACACATAGGAGAAATGGAAATCTTCCTTCTTTTAGGATTTGGAAGAAGTTGCGATGCATCAGATGAGATCTGCAAAAGCAAGGAAAATATAAACATAAATAAAACTGATACAAAACACACATTAGGAAAAAACAGCTTGTAATCGAATTGCAGAAAATAACTACCTGGTCTAAGTGTTGAGATACAGATAGTGTTTACATTCCAACAGATCATGTATCTTCATGCAAAAAAATAATAATAATAATACTGACTAAATTTTATAAAATAATACCAACACACTTCACACCTGTCTGTAAGGCAATAAGTGTAAATATATGTATTTCTCCTTTTTCATATAGTTGCATAAGCTCACCAAATTCTTTTTGATCTACCTCGAGTCTTTCTAAAAAATCATTCAAGAACATAAAAAAGAAAATAAAGTATGTAAAATTTCAAACTGTAAAAAATATACTTCGATCAAATATAATAAATTCATGATCTACAGAATACCTTGATGTTTGTCTTCCACTGTGGTTTCCCCAGGTTGCATGCCTTTCTCGATATCAGCATTTCCAGCTTCATTCAATTGTGAACCAACGTCGAGGAGCATTGGAGTATTCTCTGGAAGGTTTTTCTCAACTCTACCTTCATTCAATTCAGCATCATTAGAGAGTTTTTAAGTTGTGTCAATTGAAACACAACTAGTTTCAACTTCCACTGCATATTCATAAAGAGGGGGAAATAGATCAACTAGTTTTTCTATATATATAACATAGAAAAAAATTATATAAAGGCTGAAGTTCGCTAGTTACAAAAACAAAAAAACTTCGATAGTTACAAAAGCAAAAACTTCAACTCTAGAGCTGAAGTTCACCAGTTACAAAACAAAACATTCAGCAAAAAAATATGCTGTAGCTTTTACAAAAAACATAAAACATGAAACAAAACTTCAGCTCCTATCTAAGGTATTATTGAAATATTATAAACTTCACACTGTCACACCTCCTTTTTACGCACCCGCGAGGGCGCAAGGGAGTTTTTTCCAATTAAAGGATAGTCGAGACGGGATTGGTTTATTTATTTCAGAGTCGCCACTTGAGAGATTTAGGGTGTCCCAAGTCACCAATTTTAATCCCGAATCGAGGAAAAGAATGACTCCATATTACAGTCTGCGTACCAGAAATCCGGATAAGGAATTTTGTTAACCTGGGAGAAGGTGTTAGGCATTCCCGAGTTCCGTAGTTCTAGCACGATCGCTCAACTGTTATATTTGGCTTGATTATCTGATTTTATACAAATTGAACATATGTGCAAATTTTAACTTTTAACCGCTTTTGTCGTTATTATTATTTTACAAGAATTGCAACGTCGTGAAAACATATCTCGAACCACGTTACATCAATGCACCCGTGGCTATCGATATATCTCGACTCGGTTGAGATTTGGATTTGGGTCACATAAATGTGCACCCGAATTAAGGAAAATAAATTATTAGAGGCGCGCCTAAATCAACTAGCGTCTTGTTATTTTGAGGAGGGTCGTAAAAATTCGTTAAACGGCACATCCCGAATTCTAAATACTTTGATATATATATACATTAGAGGGCCCCGCAACTTTTGTACATTTTGTTTGTCGAGGCTCGTCTCATTCTTGTTTTTAAAAGGAATTTGCGACGTCATGGACACGCATCTCGAACCACGTCACAATCAACGTACCCGTGATTAGAAACACATCTCGAATCCGTCGGGATTTGGATTTGGGTCACATAAATGCGCACCCGAATTTAAGAAGGTAAAATTATTAAATACGCGCTTAAAGAGGCTATCGCGTTATTATTCCGGGAGGGTCGTGAGATTTGCTAAACGACCCACCTTAGGGATTGAATGCTTCAATATATACATTTAACGAGGGCCCCGCAATTTGTGCGTTTTTCTTTATTTTTGTCGAGGCTCATCTCGTCTTTATTTTAAAAGGATATCCTATAGTAGCTACATTCTTCTATTAAGTTTGTCTCTAAAAAACACAAGAAAATACCTTGATTGATTGCATGCTGAGAAAATGCAACTCATTAGCTATTAGCGTACGACTGACACAAAAATGAGAAAATTGCAGCAGAGTTTGTACAAAGAGGGATGGCCTTCGTTCTATATTCTATTATTCAAGAAAACTGAAACATGGGATTGACACACAACAGTATCGAAACGGATTATCCTTAGGCGAAGAAATTAGGCATATTCGACCTTATATATTAACGAGCATACGTATGAGGTTCAGTTAATTATTCATCACATGCTTGACACTAACAAAACGAAACGACTGCATGATGATCCTGTCTAACTCAAGTGGTGTTATCACGTGTTTAGCTATGCGATTTTTATCTTTTGGCTGTAATTCAGATTGCCTAGCGTACCCTCAAGATACGCATATTTACTGAAGGATCAAGGCGAAACAAGTGTGATTACTGCGTTCATTTTAACAGACGCGACGCCATTGCTGGCCGAGTATTACTACTATCCAGCTAACTTCCTACTGATTTACATACAACAATGGATTGCTAGACCAAACTCCTTATGGACTGAGAAACTATCTTATTACATAGTTTGAAATTTAAACTTTACATGTTAAATACCAACATTCTAAACTATGATCAGCAGAATAAAGGTAGCCATGCTCATGTTTGGACTACCATAACCTTGTGCTTTTATACAGCTCCAAACGTATCATTACATCAGTGAATTTAGAACAGTATAGCCAAGCAAAAGCAGAAGGGGAATGATCAGCTGAGTAATATGCAACAAACACAGCAACCGCAGATACACAACAACAACACAGCAACCACCAAAATAGCCACAATGATGAAGCTCAACAAGTGATCGAGCAATGGACTAATAATCCCAGGAAAACAGGATAGGAAACAAAACCAGTCGAGAAAGGAAACAGAATTTTTTTGTGCTATAGCCACAGAAGTTCAATAACCACCAAGGCTCAGCAAGTAACCAACACAGTTTTGACAATCAAGGAGACTAAAACTCAAACCAACAGCACACAGAAAGCTCAGTGTAGTGACAATCACAGCAGAAGAACACAGACTTCCCTTAATGGAACAAATAACAATCCCAGTTAGGATAACCAACTTGGTTTCTTTGTGCAATTTTTGGACAGTGTTCAGTTACAGTATTTCTGGAAATTTCTTTCTGTTTTTTTCAGTTTTCTTCAACTCACAAGACCTCTCTTCAAGACTCAAATTTCCAGCCCCTTTTAAGTTCTGAAATAGCCTATTTATAAGCCAAACAACCAGTGCAGTCAAGCTGCCTGGATCCTGCCAATTTGCAGACTGCCCATACCTATTAAATCCCACGCCTAAGCATCTTTTTGATGCCAGCCATTTGTTCCCCACGCTTGGCCTTATTCTTTAATCAAGAGTTATGGGTTCATTTAAGTATTCATTTTAAACCCCCATACTCTTGTGTCTTGTTCCCCATTTGCATTAGTTTAATCCTAAATTAGTACCCTACTTGTCAGCTCACTTAAACTAAGCTTTTTCCTGTTTTTCTCGAACCCCAGACTATCCTTGTTAACCTTGATTATTACTGCCCTAAACCCCTTGCAGCATCAGGGCATTTTGAACTTCTGAAAGTTCAATTCAAGACTGCCCTAGCCTGATTCTTTTAATTTGTTTACAATGCAGTTACAAGCTAGTAGTCACAACTAATGTCAAGCATCCAATTAACAATCAACAGGTTCATTCACTTACGTGAAGTTGTACGAATTAGAATATTTGAACATTCAGTCGTAGGAAGTTAATCGACGACATTTATCAAGTCGACTATACTAATTATAACAGGTAACAATCAGTCGTTCATATAAACCAATACATACAGGGACCTGAAGGGCTTCGGACAACTTTGGTCAATCATTGGGAACCTATATAAGTTATTTATGCGACGACTATCCTAATCGGACATGTTTATCATAGGATACGTTAAAATCACACACAGAAAACAATCGACCAAATAAAAGGTCTTTGACAGAGATGGAAGAAATCTGAATGAAAAATAACAAAAATAACAAACAAACACAACGAAACATGCTGACAACTTAATTAGCAGTTGAATAAAACAAAAAGGAAAAGAAAAACTTACCGAGAAATGTCCAAACAAAATTGATCCAAATCTGACTCAACTCTGACCCTTTGAAGCCGAACAAACTTTAATCAGGGTGTTCTCACATGAGAACACCTTGATTAAGGTCTATTAGACCTCAAACCCCCATTAAGGCTAGCCGGATTCCCCAGGTTCATGTGTTCTAAGGTCTGGATTTTCAGATCTGGTTTTTTAGAAGTTGTGGGTAGATTCGGACCAAACCAAGCCTGGTTTGGTCACGAAGGGGGTCAGGGGAGTGTCTGGTATGAAGATGGTGAGGTTTGGTATAGGTCCGGGTTCGACTCGAATCTTCAAATGAAGATTCGAGATGAAGGAAGGGGATTCGAGGCTAGGGGGTAATAGATCCATGTTCAGGAGAGTGAGGGGGTCCTAGGGTGTTCAGGAGGTGGTCACCGGCGTTCATGCCGCCGGGTTCTGGTGAAGGGGAAACTAGGGCGGCTGCTAGGGTTTCGGGGGGTTTCGGGGCTTGGTGAGGAAGGAGATGAGTGAAGGGGGGGGGGTTCGACTAGGGGGCGTGGGGTGTGATAGAAAGCTTATATATGGTCTAGGGGTTTAGATCTGAGCCGTTGGATCAGATGATCTCAACGGCTTGGATCTGATGGTGAGGGGTGAGACGAGGTCGTTTGGTATTAAAACGGGGTCGTTTGGGTTTAAGTGATGGATTGGGTTGGACCGGCTAAACAGGTCGGGTCACGGGTGCGGATGTGGACCGTTGGATCAAGAGGCTTAGACGGCTCAGATCGACTTGCCTGAAACGGCGTCGTTTGAATTGGTGCTTGGGCAGGCCGGATTTGGACTGGACTTGAGTGCCGATTTTGGGCCTATTTCGTTTCATTTTTGGGCCCAAACCGATTTTCAACTCTTTTCTTTTTGTTTTTTTTTCTAATTTTAAAACAAAAAATGAAAAATAACAAATAAATAGTAAAACAAATGAAATTAAAACAAACAACAATGTAACACTTCAACACCATTATCACACCAAATTAAAATGTTCAAGTAAGTTAAATCACAACCTAGAACGAACAATGCACATATATTTTTGAATTTTCTTTTAACTACTGAATTACGGTTTGATTACTATGACAGACATACCTCGTGTTTTGACTGATAAGATCAAAAAATGCAAAAAAATGGGATGAACCACAAATGACTAGCAGTACATGTCATGAAAAATTGGAAAATTTGTACAGCGAGGTCACTGGTCACTATTTTTGTTTTCTTTTGGAGTGCTTGTCCGTGAAGCAAAAATCACGTGCTTACAGCTGCCCCTCTTTGCACGAAGACACGAAGGGTTTTCGCGCCAAGATAAAGCGGGCGATTTTTGCTCGTCCGAGTACTCCGTGTGAAGCATTTTTTGAAAAAGATTTGACCGAACCTTTGCTTCAGAGGTTTCCTACATATCCTGGGCTGAACAGGAATCAGGTCAATGTAGTTAAGGAAATTTTGGTAGCTGGGACTACCGTGTGACTGTAGTGCTTGTTGTTGTCGTGCGCTGCTGCATGCTGCTGCAGGATGCTACCGCTCGCCGATCTCTTTGTTACATTGTTCTGAAAGGAAAAACAAGAAGCTAAGCTAGACTATGGATCATGAGGTCTCATCTATCTTCAACTTGTTCTTGTTGCCTTGCTTTCTTGTCGGCCAACGCTTTCCTCCGATGCCTTTATTTTGTGGACTTGGGGGATGATACTGGTCCTTCGCCTTTTCTGAATGCCAGTTTTCATCACTACGCTTGATCTGCTGGGGACATGACCCTCTTCTTTAAACCTTTCAATGGTTCCTTCAGTGGTATGGCTTTCTTCATTAAAATTGTTATGTTGGGCATGCTGTAACGTTCCCAAACTGCTTCTTTTGAGACGCGTTCCTTTTTCCTTTTGAATTGCGCGCTTGCCTTTGCAAACTTCTGCTTCTTGGTGCTGGGATTTTATTGTTTCCTGGTTGGGTGTCTCTGTTGTAACCTTCCGCCTTCAGGTGGGGTTACTGATTCCAAAATCTAAAGCTGAAAAGTATTCCCGCATTTTACTGGTGGGCGACCTAGAACTTAAATGTATTCCCGCATTATACTGGTGGGCGACCTAGAACTTAAATGTATTCCCGCATTATACTGGTGGGCGACCTAGAACTTAAATGTATTCCCGCATTTTACTGGTGGGCGACCTAGAACTTAAAAGTATTCCCGCATTTTACTGGTGGGCGACCTAGAACTTAAAAGTATTCCCGCATTATACTGGTGGGCGACCTAGAACTTAAATGTATTCCCGCATTATACTGGTGGGCGACCTAGAACTTAAATGTATTCCCGTATTATACTGGTGGGCGACCTAGAACTTAAATGTATTCCCGCATTATACTGGTGGGCGACCTAGAACTTAAATGTATTCCCGCATTTTACTGGTGGGCGACCTAGAACTTAAAAGTATTCCCGCATTTTACTGGTGGGCGACCTAGAACTTAAATGTATTCCCGCATTATACTGGTGGGCGACCTAGAACTTAAAAGTATTCCCGCATTTTACTGGTGGGCGACCTAGAACTTAAATGTATTCCCGCATTATACTGGTGGGCGACCTAGAACTTAAAAGTATTCCCGCATTTTACTGGTGGGCGACCTAGAACTTAAAAGTATTCCCGCATTTTACTGGTGGGCGACCTAGAACTTAAATGTATTCCCGCATTATACTGGTGGGCGACCTAGAACTTAAAAGTATTCCCGCATTTTACTGGTGGGCGACCTAGAACTTAAAAGTATTCCCGCATTTTACTGGTGGGCGACCTAGAACTTAAATGTATTCCCGCATTATACTGGTGGGCGACCTAGAACTTAAATGTATTCCCGCATTATACTGGTGGGCGACCTAGAACTTAAAAGTATTCCCGCATTATACTGGTGGGCGACCTAGAACTTAAATGTATTCCCGCATTATACTGGTGGGCGACCTAGAACTTAAAAGTATTCCCGCATTTTACTGGTGGGCGACCTAGAACTTAAATGTATTCCCGCATTATACTGGTGGGCGACCTAGAACTTAAATGTATTGAAATTGTTTCCCCGTTCTTCCGAGAAAATTTTTGACAATCGGCAGAAAATTTTCTGCCCCGGTTTTTGGTGATTTCCCTGGCGTTGCGTTTTGCTGCCATTATCAATCCTTTATTTTCCTGCAGCAGACAAAAGGATTTAGTTAGTTTCAATCGTGGTGGTAGAAGACGCCTTTCTGGCGGATGATTTTTCTCTCTTCCCCTTTTCTTGCTCTACGCCTCCATAATTGGTCGGTGGACAAAATCACTTGCTGGGGGTTTCTAGCCTGCTGGGGCTGGTTTTCAATTTATCACCTTTCCTGCTTTCTCTTTAAGCACATGCTGTGGGAGTCTGTTTTTACTCCCGAAACCACTCCCTTTAGGAGCTTACTTCCTCCAAAACTGCCAGGCACGATCATTGCATTGCCTGGGGCCGGCTTTTAAGACTGTTTGTGTTATCCTGCACTGGATGAATTCCCCTTCGGTCTCTGGTAGTAAGCTTTGAAAAATCCTTTTCAAGACAAATTTTTAGGAAGAGAAATAAAAGATAGAAAAAGGAGAAAATCTTTCTGAACCAATATTTGGTGGGAGAAGAAACTCAGAAGAACTTATCTGGAGGACATGACTGGTCCCCGTGATCATGACGTGCACCATAGATTCCCGACCCAGTCTATTTGTATCAATCGATTTGCCCGATGGTCTGACTTGCTGGGGATGATAAATGACTGTCCATTTCGTTGCGAATGTGGTCGCTTTTTGTTGATCTGTCTTGTCGCCTCATAGTGCCCTTCGAGGGGTTTTCACCAATGAGACTCTCTCTTTTCTCTCATCTCCCGGCGCCTTATGGTGCCTGTGAAGGTTTTCACCAATAAGACTCTCTCATTTCATATCTCTCATCTTACGTCGCCTTTCGGTGCCTGTGAAGGTTTTCACCGATAAGACTCTCTCATTTTATATCCCTCATCTTACGTCGCCTTTCGGTGCCTGTGAAGGTTTTCACCGATAAGACTCTCTCATTTTATTTCTTCATCGAGGAATCAGGATGTTGTTGATACGACCCTCTCACCTGGAGATTCCTTTGACCATCAATTCATTCCCAGTCTTACGATCCTCTTCTTTGCTGGGGATCGGTGTATTATTCTCGGCCTTATTTGCCTGTCTTGGCATCTCTTGGATATTGATCGGGAGGTCTTTTGGACGTCGATGTTGGTTTTGGTGTGGGGTTAAAGAAAGGCTATCAAAAAAAATGAAATAATTTGATGGGTGATCTGCTACAACTTTTGGAATCAAACCTTTGTTGGAACTTAAAACATAACCTCTGCCCCAGTTTTCTTGCTTGGGGAATTTTATTTTTTTATACTTGTGTTGAGCTACGTGCGTTACGCACACTGTGCCTATTATGCACACTATGTACATTATGCATCCTATATTCGCTATGATGCATTTTATGACCGAGCCGTGAGGCGCCTACGTATCCTCTTTGAGGAATCAGGTCAAACGTAGTTCCCACGATTTTGTATTTCTTATGATTTTTATCTTCTTTTTCTTTTCTTTCTCTTTTTCTTTTCTTTCTCCTTTTTTTTCATGTCTTTTCCATTAGTGATTCCAAAAGAGGGGTATGAAAGAATAACTTAAGGCTCAAAGGGGGAAGCAAGGGTTAAAGTGTTTGGATAGAAGAAAGAATTGCCTCCGTCATTTCATTATCCAATAAATACCAGATACAAACAAACGAACCAAAAATTGCCATAATCTAAAGAAATTACGCATAATATCTCTTGACTGCATCAGAATTGATAGCCATGTCGACACATCTTCCCTCGATATCTGTCAAACACAAAGCACCATTGGACAACACTCTGGTCACGATATAAGGCCCTTGCCAATTTGGGGCGAATTTGCCTTTTGCCTCGACCTGATGTGGGAGGATTTTCTTCAATACCTGCTGCCCTACTTCAAACTTCCTGGGGCGTACCTTCTTATTATATGTTCTCGCCATTCTCTTCTGGTATAGCTGACCATGGCACACTGTTGCCAATCTTTTCTCATCTATCAAGCT
Organism: Nicotiana tabacum; assembly: GCF_000715075.1. Classification (NCBI taxonomy): domain Eukaryota; kingdom Viridiplantae; phylum Streptophyta; class Magnoliopsida; order Solanales; family Solanaceae; genus Nicotiana; species Nicotiana tabacum. The sequence goes on along the minus strand of NC_134092.1, from coordinate 134,099,576 downwards.
CAACTATTCCAATCGAGCTTTGACCCATTCCTCATCATCAATCCCGGCCTCAGCGACAATCCGGAGGGACGGAATTTCGACCTCCGCTGGTATTACAGCCTCAGTTCCGTACACCAACAAATAAGGAGTTGTACCTATGGAAGTCCGGACGGTAGTGCGGTAACCTAACAGAGCAAAGGGTAATCTCTCGTGCCATTGTCTGGACCCTTCCACCATTTTTCGCAGTATCTTCTTGATATTCTTATTGGCTGCTTCGACTGCTCCATTCGCCTTGGGACGATATGGGGTGGAATTGCGGTGTGTAATCTTGAATTGTTGGCATACCTCTCTCATCAGGCTGCTATTAAGATTCGCACCGTTATCCGTGATGATTACTTTTGGGATCCCAAATCTGCAGATGATATGGGAGTGCACAAAATCCACCACTGCCTTTTTAGTTACCGACTTGAAGGTTTTAGCCTCAACCCATTTGGTGAAGTAATCAATGGTCACTAGAATGAACCTATGACCGTTGGATGCAGCCGGTTCGATAGGTCCAATGACATCCATGCCCCATGCTACAAACGGCTAGGGTGCTGACATCGTATGTAACTCTGTTGGCGGAGAATGGATCAGATCTCCATGTATCTGGCACTAATGGCATTTCCTCACGAAAGTGATACAGTCGTGTTCCATGGTGAGCCAATAACATCCTGTTCGAAGGATCTTCCTTGCCAATACATATCCGCTCATGTGTGGCCCACAAACTCCAACATGTACTTCTGCCATAACCGTCGTGGCTTGACCGGCATCTATGCATCTCAACAATCCCAAATCCGGGGTTCTTTTGTACAACACTCCTCCGCTGAGGAAGAAACCACTCGACAGACGCCGAAAGGCTCTTTTTTGGTCTCCAGTGGCCTGTTCTGGATATGTCCCCATTCTGAGGTATTCCTTGATGTCATGAAACCAGGGTTCGCCATCTGGTTCCTCTTCTACGGCGTTGCAATAAGCGTGCTGATCACGGACCTGGATGTGCAGAGGATCAATATACATTTTGTCAGGGTGGTGCAGCATTGATGCTAAGGTGGCCAAGGCATCCGCAACCTCATTGTGAACTCTCGGGATATGTTTGAACTTCATCGATCGAAATCGCTTGCTCAGATCATGCAAGCATTGTCGGTATGGTATGAGCTTTAAATCTCGTGTTTCCCATTCACCCTGAATTTGATGTACCAAGAGGTCCGAGTCTCCCAAGACCAAGACGTCTTGGACATCCATGTCCGCAGCTAAGCGCAGACCCAGAATGCAAGCTTCATACTCGGCCATATTATTGGTGCAATAGAAGCGTAGTTGAGCCGTAATAGGATAATGGCGTCCTGTTTCAGAAATGAGTACTGCTCCTATTCCAACCCCTTTTGCGTTTGCAGCTCTATCGAAGAAAAGCTTCCAACTCGGATCCTCAGGTAATTCCAACTCATTTGTATGCATTACCTCTTCGTCGGGAAAATACGTTCTTAAAGGCTCGTATTTTTCATCAACAAGATTCTCTGCCAGATGATCGGCCAGCACCTGGGCTTTCATGGCTGTCCTCGTCACATAGACGATATCAAACTTTGTGAGCAGAATTTGCCATTTTGCCAACCTTCCTGTGGGCATAGGTTTCTGAAAGATATACTTCAATGGGTCCAAACGGGATATGAGATAAGTAGTATACGAAGACAGGTAGTGCTTCAACTTCTGAGCTACCCAAGTTAGGGCGCAACATGTTTTCTCGAGTTGAGTGTACTTGACCTCATGTACTGTGAATTTCTTGCTAAGATAGTAGATGGTCTGCTCCTTCCTTCCTGTGTCATCATGTTGCCCCAGTACACAACCAAATGAATTTTCCAGGACCGTCAGGTAAAAAATTAAGGGCTTTCCAGGCTTAGGCGGGACCAATACGGGTGGATTAGACAGGTACCCTTTGATTTGGTCGAAGGCCTCCTGACACTCTGCCGTCCAACCTACCGCAGCATCCTTTCTTAGCAGTCGAAATATGGGCTCACAAGTCGTTGTGAGTTGAGCGATGAACCTGCTGATGTAATTAAGTCTACCCAGCAAACTCATCACCTCTATTTTGTTCCTTGGCGGTGGCAAATCTCGGATGGATTCAATTTTGGATGGGTCTAACTCAATCCCTCGTCGACTGACGATGAACCCTAACAGCTTTCCTGATGGAACCCCGAATGCGCATTTGGCCGGGTTAAGCTTGATATCATACCTTCGGAGTCTTTGGAAAAACCTCTTTAGGTCTGCTACATGGTCCTCCTAACGCCAAGATTTTATGATCACATCATCGACGTACACCTCGATTTCTTTGTGTATCATGTCATGAAACACAACAGTTATTGCTCGCATGTACGTTGCCCCGGCGTTCTTCAATCCGAACGACATTACCCAATAGCAGTAGGTTCCCCATAGCGTAATAAACGCTGTCTTTTCCGTATCCTCCTCGTCCATTAGGATCTGATGATAACCCGCATAGCAATCCACAAAGGATCCGATCTCGCGCCCCGCGCAATTATCGATCAGGATATGAATGTTGGGTAACGGAAAATTGTCCTTGGGACTTGCTTTGTTGAGGTTATGGTAGTCGACGCACACCCTGATTTTTCCATCCTTCTTTGGGACTGGTACCACATTGGCCAACCACTCGGGATATCGAGTGACCCGAATGACCTTCGCCTGCAACTGCTTAATCACCTCTTCTTTGATCTTTACACTCATTTCTGTTTTAAATTTCCTTAGTTTTTGCTTGACCGGAGGGTATGGCGGGTCAGTGGGCAGTTTGTGAACCACTAAATTGGTGCTTAATCCAGGCATATCGTCATATGACCATGCAAAAACATCCTTGAATTCCGTGAGGGTTTTGATCAATTCTTCCCTGACATTCGGCTCAATGTGGATGCTAATTATGGTTTCTTGGATGTTATCAGTGTCTCCTAGATTCACAGCCTCAGTGTCTCGGTTTATCCCTTCGAAGGCTTCACCTTCGTCACATTCAGATTCATTGTCATAAACGTCCTCTTGCATCATTGAGTCGGATTCAGATTGATTTATTAGACTAGGTCGAAGATCCGCTGTGCATGCCATGTCATTAGAACCAGTAAAAAGAGAACTGTTCAGAAAGAAAAAGAACAAAACAAAAATTAAAATAGGACAAAAAGAGAGAACTTTATTAAACTTGCGGGATAAAAGGGTTCACACTTTTATAAGACAATCGTAAAATTTGGATTACACCCTGGAATAATCCGAACAAAACAAACAAACAAAACATAAATCAAAGCCTACTACCAAGACTCCCCTCGGACCGGAAGAGGAGTAATAGTCCAATTGCTGGTTTTGGCCTCAGGCCCCACAAACTGTATCTCTGCTCTGCTGGAACCTTCTCCAGCTTCCACCATACTGACATCCGCGAATAGCCTCTCAAAACTCTGATTCAGGTCCTCATTTATACCGATCAAAGGTCCTAGAATCTTTGGGACCGGTGACCCATTGGCACTTGCTTTGACAAAAGACCTTGAGAGACGTGGCACTGGTTTAGGCAGAAACCAAACCCTCTTCCTCATTTTTCGCGCTTGCTTCCTATCTGCCGCGGTTGGTTTGAACCCCAATCCGAAAGTTTCCAGATTTTTAGGTAAGGTGACAGGTTGGACAATCCCCTGAAGCTTGATTCCCAGGCCCCTTCCCGGCACGAATCCATTACCTAGCATTTCCGAGACCATCATGACTGTTGCGGCAGCTACCCTAGGGTGCAGGATGATTTCTCCTTCAGAAATTTTGTTGGCCGACCCTGTATCAAAAATCTGGTAGACCCAAGGACCTTTGTCATCAGCGGTCTCTATGAAAGGTACAATGGCTCCGCCTGTGGTACACGTTGTATCCTCGCCGTGTAACACGACCTCTTGTCTTTCCCACTCAAACTTCACTATCTGATGTAGGGTGGAGGGCACCGCTTTGGCTGCATGAATCCATGGTCGTCCCAACAGCAGGTTATAAGATACTGGGGCGTCCAACACCTGGAATTCCATGGTAAACAGGACCGGACCAATGGTCAGTTCAAGTACAACATCCCCTACAGTGGCTGTTCCGTTTCCGTCAAACCCTCGGACACAGATACTATTCTTGTGGATCCTTCCGTGGTCGATTTTTAACTGGTTCAGGGTAGATAGTGGACAAATATTGGCGCTTGAGCCGTTATCCACCAATACTCGAGTTACCACCGAGTCTTCACATTTGACAGCTAGGTATAGAGCTTTATTATACTCCGTACCTTCCACCGGCAGATCATCATCTGAGAACGTTACCCTGTTTACCTCGAAAATCTTGTTGGCAATGGTTTCCAGGTGGTTTATAGAAATCTCATTGGGTACATGAGCTTCGTTCAATACCTTCATCAAAGCCCGTCGATGCTCCTCAGAATGGATCAGTAATGACAGCAACGAGATCTGGGCCGGTGTTTTTCTCAGCTGTTCGACCACGGAGTAGTCCTGCACTTTCATCTTCCTCAGGAACTCCTCAGCCTCTTCTTCGGACACAGGTTTCTTGGTTGCAACTGGGTTGGTTCTTCTTAGCTCCACCGGAGCAAAACATCGCCTGATCGAGTCAGCCCTTGCGCTTCACAACTAACTTCTTCCACCTGTTTTCCTTTGTACATCACCACCGCCTTTTCATATTTCCAAGGCACAGCCTTGCTATCAATCATCGACAGCTGGACTACCGGCTTTATGGTGACCAGTTCTCTATATGCCCCCTTCAACACAACAGCAGGTGCGGGCGGAACCCCTGATAATACCAACTTGTTTGGCTCGGGTTTGCTTGTCATGGCGGACGGGCTCTTTCCCAATATCACTACTGGCTTGACGCTTTCTCCCTATGATTGTACCCTCGTTCCCCCACTGGTTGAGACTTCTTTTTGGGCGGCTTGGATCATCATCACTGTTTGTGAGGGTTTTCTCAATTCTCCTCCCTCATACACCAACTCAATCATATGAGTCTCGTGGTGCGCTGGCAGTGGGTTTTGGTTGATGTTAGGAGCTTCCGGTGTCTGGACCTCGATCTTATTGGTGTCGATAAGATCCTGTATGGCATGCCTTAACTTCCAACACTTCTCGGTGTCATGCCCGAGCATCCCTGAGCAGTATTCACAACTTATTGATCGATCCAAATTCTGAGGTGGGGGATTTGGTTCTCGAGTCTGGACAGGACTAACCAAACCCAATTGCCTCAGCTTGTGGAACAAGGCGGTGTAGGTTTCTCCCAACTCCGTGAAAGTTCTCTATTTCCGCAACCTGTCATTCCTAGCATCTGGATTTCCCCGAAAGCTTGCCCCTGAAGGGTTTCTATATGCCCTCGGTGGAGGATAGGTGTTTTGTGGTGGTGCATATATGTTCTGGGGAGCCGGCGCGCGCCATTGTGGGCGAACCGGAGGCTGAGTGTATGCTTGGGCCTGGTGTACGGAACAATGTGGTTCTCGAGGTGGATAGAAATTTTGTGGTGGGTTGTATGGGTAGTTTGACCTGTGAGGTCTGGGTTGGTTGTAGTGCGGCCTGCCAGCCCTAGACCAACTGCCTGCCTCGATCGTGACAACCTCTTCTTTCTTTCTTCTCAGTGCACCTCCCGTGCCGCTTTGAATAGCCTGGGTTGTGGCCTTGAGTGCCGAATAGTTCAAGATTTTGTCAGACCTCAGACCCTCTTCTATCATGACCCCTATCTTGACCACCTCGTAGAAAGATTTTCCAACTGTTGTCACCAAGTGACCAAAGTAGGTTGGATCCAATGTCTGCAAGAAATAGTCCACCATCTCTCCCTCTCTCATGAAAGGATCGACTCTAGCTGCTTGTTCTCTCCAGCGGAACCCGAACTCGCAAAAACTTTCCCCGGGTTTCTTCCCAGTTCTTAATAACGTGAGACGGTCAGGGACTATCTCGAGATTGTACTGGAAATGACCTGCAAAAGCCTGTGCCAGATCATCCCAAGTATACCACCTACTGGAATCCTGCCTGGTATACCATTCTAGTGCAGATCCGCTCAGACTTTGGCCGAAATAAGTTATCAGCAGCTCATCCTTGCCGCCTGCCCCTCTCATTTTGCTACAGAATCCCCGCAAATGTGCCATGGGATCACCGTGCCCTTCATATAGATCAAATTTAGGCATCTTGAACCCAGCTGGGAGTTGGACGTCTGGTAAAGGGCATAGATCTTTGTATGCTACGCTGACTTGGTTGCCCAGCCCGTGCAAGTTCCTGAAGGACTGCTCCAGGCTTTTGAACTTTCTCAATACTTCATCCTGTTCAGGGGCCTTAGCCGGCTTTTCAATCTCTGCCGGCACTTCCAAATGTGGATTGTAAGCCTGTGGTTCGGGGGCATGAAACGTAGGCTCAGGGGACAGTACTGTGTATCGTGAGCCTGAAACAATGGCTCACTGGTCGTTCTTTGCAAAGGGGCTGATGTTGGTCCCACAAAAATGGGAATATTGGGAGTTGGGAGAGGTTGATGGGGTGGTGGAGCTTGGGAATCATGAGGGCTTCTTTCTTGATGATAAAGGGGATTTGGGCGGCTTGTGGAAGGGCCAGAGTGAGGGTATTCCGGCGTGTGTCCCAGTGTTTCAGGGCGCTTTTGTGTTTTGGCTATGGCTAGCTGCATTGCACTCATCTCTAGTCCCATCCTTTCAATCTTTTCCATCGCTTCTTTCAACAACTGGCTCATCGGCCTCTCTTCCTCATTACTATTCTCTGAGGTAGTCATGCTTGTTGCTATCGGTCCTTTGGATCTGGTTTGGTAGGAGTGTGTTGCCAGAGTTCTTTAACAACTAACTTGTCTGGATTCAGACAACAACAAACTTTGTTAGCGTTAGAGTTTAACAGATTTGATCATAACACATGGAGGATGCAATGCTCCTAGGCAGTTAACCGTTTCTACATGCTTTGCTTCAAACAACATGCGTCATCCCGGCTTGCTCATTTGCCCCTTTTTATTTATTTTTGTATTTTCTTTTCTTTCTTTATCAAAAGCGGTCGAATCTTATGGGGATTGCCTACGTATCACGTCCCAGCGCGAATCAGACCAGGCGTAGTTCTGCCTTAAAGTAAAGAAATACAAAATTCTTGTGAAATCATTAAATTCATTCTCAAAATTTTGCTATTACAAATTACTTCAAACAAGGAATAGCAACAATACAGACTCCACGGTTCTTTGACCCTATTTGATTGAAGGAAAAATAGAAAACAACATATGGGAAAACATCAAAGCCTAAATAAACAAGACTCGACCAAAGGTTAATTTTCCAACTTAGGGACCCGCGAGGCATCATTCGGCCTTTTCGCGGTTCTAGGTGCGAGATCCCTTTCGAGCTGCTCCAACTCGTGCATGGTCTGTTTGACATAACCCATCACTGCTGAGAGAACGGTAACGCAGGTCATGTTCTCACACCGCCGACACCGTCTGATGATGGCATGGGCAATGGCCCTGATCTTATCTCTGGTTTGTTTCTTCTCTATGAGTAGGTGTCTTATCTGATCACTGCACGTCTTGAATACCTGTGAGTCCTGTATATGCTGATTCTTCAGCTGCCGCACTTCTGTCTTCATTTGGGCCAACAAGTCGTAACCGTATCTACTCTCCAATAGGAAATCCCTGGCCTGCTTAACTGCTTTAAACTCAAGTGTAGCCATCTCTCTCTTTATTTTGGCAATAGTCTTCTCGTGGTCACGTTTCAATTGGTTCAAGCATCGGCGATGCTTATCTACTCTTGTTCCCCACTGTGCCTTGAACTCTGCCATGACCTTTTCGGATTCTTCTAACCCGTCTCGCCATTCCGTGATTTCTCTTTTCAAACCCTTTATCAACTGCTGGTCTGATCGACTTCTGGGCTGCTCATCAAGAGACAATCTCAATTTTTGGATTTGGGCCTTAAGTTCTTCATTCTCTTGGATCAATCTATTCTTTTCGCTTCGATCCGCCGCGATTTGTACGCTGTTATCGAATTTCAGACTGTCCATTTGTAGCTTCAAATCACCAATCTCTGCCCGATAACCCTTCTCTTTTGCTAACCAGTTCCATTGCCCTTGGGATGATTCTACGAAATCTTTGAGATGCGGTCTCTTAGCCGGTCTTTCGTAGGACAGGCTACCTCTAAACCAAGCGTGATATCCTGGGGCGACTTCCCCTTTTGCCGTATCAATCACACAAGTGTTTGCTGTCAGATGTTGGCACTCACCCCAGATTTGGCGAACTTCTTCTTCAGGGAAATGACCGTTCGGACTGATTTCAATCACTTGGGTACTCAAATCTTCATCTTTCGGTACCACTTGGTACCTCCCAAGTTGCCTCAAAACTCGATACGGTGCATAGGGTTGGATACTTTTCAGTCCCATCAACAGAAAGTGAGGCCGGGTTGCCCGCATGTATATGATTTCCTCAATAGGTGACCATCCGAGCGTCCATTGGATTTGGCTGGCAGTGAGAGTTCGGAGAAATGAGGTCCATGATGTGACTCCCTCAGGTAAATTGAGCCCTTTGATTCTCGTGTAGAATTCTCCAATACAAGTTTTCTCGGGCGAACCATAACCCAAAAGCGAGGAGCGATGGCATAAATGATCGGTCATCCACATTTGCAACAGTAGGTTACATCCTTCGAAAAAGTCGCCCCTGGATCGACAAGCAGTGAGAGCCCGAAAAATGTCAGCCATAATCATAGGCGCCAGAGTACTTTTATCTTGGGTAAGCAAAGTATTGAAGACCCCGGTTACCTTTAGATCAATGTTTCCATCTTTCCTAGGGAACACTATAAGGCCCAGAAAGGCTGTCATAAAAGCCACTAGCCTGTGTTCGTCCCACTTTTGTCGGTTGCCTCTACTGCATAGTTTGAAATCCGGCTTATTGAACCCGCCTGCGTGGCCGTATCCAGCATATATGAGGTGGACTCTGCAGAACCCTTTGGCAAGATCTGGATGGTGGAACGTTCGAGGTATTTTTAGGAAATCCAGAAACCGGTGTACCGTGACAGCTCTAGGTGCAATCAAGTATTTGAACCTAAAAGGGGCTTCATCACTTCCGATGTACCCTGCTATTTCTTCCAACGTCGGGGTGAGCTCGAAGTCCGAAAAATGGAACACGTTGTGTGCGGAATCCCAACAAGTGACCAATGATCTGATGATATCACCCCGAGGCTGAACGTTTAGTAGGTCCGGGAGACCTTTCAGATATTTCCTTACTTTGTCTTGCCCTTCTTTGCCTAAGTCGTTCCACCATAACCGCAACTCAAAAGGGATCTTGGTCATTACTGAAAAAGGTTCGTTTTGTATCGTGTTCATCCTGCACATTTATTAGGGTGATTATGCCAAGTGAATAAAATAAAAAAACTTTATTTAGATCTTTTTTTTTTTGAAAATTAGGGGTCTAAAAACTTTTCAAGACTTTTTGGCAAGACAAATATTTTTGCAACAAATAAAGACATATATTTATATATATATATTTTATTATTATTACTCGGATTTTCATAAAAATAATAAAAAACATAAAAATAATAAAAAAACATTTTTTTTAAAAATAAGACTCTTTTTCATCTTCATTTTTATGACAAGACAAACTATATATTTTTGAAAAACAAAACAGAACAACGACCCTTTTTTTCTTCTTTTTTTTCTATTTTTCCTTTGCTTTTAATAAAACAAACTAATAAGACGTTTTTTTCATTTTCTCAAAATTTCGGCAGAGTTTTGACAGTATTTTGGCATTGGTTTTTTCCAAAAATAAACAATTAGCTCCTTAACCGCTATTTCTTCTTCTTTTTTGTTTCCAATTTCACATTATTCAAACACCGGTCAGCATGCGGGCGCGAGACAAATAAATGCACGGAAAACAAATAGGATGCATTAGGATGGTCCTTTCATATCAGGTTGCTAGTCCTAGACGGACCCAACCCCTGTGTTGAGTCCCCTAAGTCAAATGCAACATGATGCAAATAAGCGTTCCTACTAGGGATCCGGCATGGAGTTTCATTATACTAGGTCTATAACCTGGGTATATGTTCTAGACTGTGTACCCGAGCGGACAACTCGAGTCGAGGAGGGGCAACTTACCGGGAACCAAAAGGTCGTCCGGCTTCGTAACTTATCCGTCCTCTTTCTTATTTTGGGTATTGACACTAACAGAATAGGGAGCCTCGACCAGCGAGCTTCTCCCCGGAGGTAATAAGAGAGAGGTTTCGGCACAGTTTATATACAGTTCAAATAATATCGAAGCGGTAAAAGCGACATTTAGCACATTAGGCTCAAATATGTAAAATTCAGATAGAACCAAATATAACAATTTATCTAAGCTCGAATTCTAACCCTGAACCAGAGATTCTGGGTTCAGTCCCCAGCGGAGTCGCCAGAGCTGTCACACCTCCTTTTTACGCACCCGCGAGGGCGCAAGGGAGTTTTTTCCAATTAAAGGACAGTCGAGACGGGATTGGTTTATTTATTTCAGAGTCGCCACTTGAGAGATTTAGGGTGTCCCAAGTCACCAATTTTAATCCCGAATCGAGGAAAAGAATGACTCCATATTACAGTCTGCGTACCAGAAATCCGGATAAGGAATTCTGTTAACTTGGGAGAAGGTGTTAGGCATTCCCGAGTTCCGTGGTTCTAGCACGGTCGCTCAACTGTTATATTTGGCTTGATTATCTGACTTTATACAAATTGAACATATGTGCAAATTTTAACTTTTAACCGCTTTTGTCGTTATTATTATTTTACAAGAATTGCAACGTCGTGAAAACATATCTCGAACCACGTTACATCAATGCACCCGTGGCTATCGATATATCTCGACTCGGTTGAGATTTGGATTTGGGTCACATAAATGTGCACCCGAATTAAGGAAAATAAATTATTAGAGGCGCGCCTAAATCAACTAGCGTCTTGTTATTTTGAGGAGGGTCGTAAAAATTCGTTAAACGGCACATCCCAAATTCTAAATACTTTGATATATATATATATACATTAGAGGGCCCCGCAACTTTTGTACATTTTGTTTGTCGAGGCTCGTCTCATTCTTATTTTTAAAAGGAATTTGCGACGTCATGGACACGCATCTCGAACCACGTCACAATCAACGTACCCGTGATTAGAAACACATCTCGAATCCGTCGGGATTTGGATTTGGGTCACATAAATGCGCACCCGAATTTAAGAAGGTAAAATTATTAAATACGCGCTTAAAGAGGCTATCGCGTTATTATTCCGGGAGGGTCGTGAGATTTGCTAAACGACCCACCTTAGGGATTGAATGCTTCAATATATACATTTAACGAGGGCCCCGCAATTTGTGCGTTTTTCTTTATTTTTGTCGAGGCTCATCTCGTCTTTATTTTAAAAGGATATCCTATAGCAGCTACATTCTTCTATTAAGTTTGTCTCTAAAAAACACAAGAAAATACCTTGATTGATTGCATGCTGAGAAAATGCAACTCATTAGCTATTAGCGTACGACTGACACAAAAATGAGAAAATTGCAGCAGAGTTTGTACAAAGAGGGATGGCCTTCGTTCTATATTCTATTATTCAAGAAAACTGAAACATGGGATTGACACACAACAGTATCGAAACGGATTATCCTTAGGCGAAGAAATTAGGCATATTCGACCTTATATATTAACGAGCATACGTATGAGGTTCAGTTAATTATTCATCACATGCTTGACACTAACAAAACGAAACGACTGCATGATGATCCTGTCTAACTCAAGTGGTGTTATCACGTGTTTAGCTATGCGATTTTTATCTTTTGGCTGTAATTCAGATTGCCTAGCGTACCCTCAAGATACGCATATTTACTGAAGGATAAAGGTGAAACAAGTGTGATTACTGCGTTCATTTTAACAGACGCGACGCCATTGCTGGCCGAGTATTACTACTATCCAGCTAACTTCCTACTGATTTACATACAACAATGGATTGCTAGACCAAACTCCTTATGGACTGAGAAACTATCTTATTACATAGTTTGAAATTTAAACTTTACATGTTAAATACCAACATTCTAAACTATGATCAGCAGAATAAAGGTAGCCATGCTCATGTTTGGACTACCATAACCTTGTGCTTTTATACAGCTCCAAACGTATCATTACATCAGTGAATTTAGAACAGTATAGCCAAGCAAAAGCAGAAGGGGAATGATCAGCTGAGTAATATGCAACAAACACAGCAACCGCAGATACACAACAACAACACAGCAACCACCAAAATAGCCACAATGATGAAGCTCAACAAGTGATCGAGCAATGGACTAATAATCCCAGGAAAACAGGATAGGAAACAAAACCAGTCGAGAAAGGAAACAGAATTTTTTTGTGCTATAGCCACAGAAGTTCAATAACCACCAAGGCTCAGCAAGTAACCAACACAGTTTTGACAATCAAGGAGACTAAAACTCAAACCAACAGCACACAGAAAGCTCAGTGTAGTGACAATCACAGCAGAAGAACACAGACTTCCCTTAATGGAACAAATAACAATCCCAGTTAGGATAACCAACTTGGTTTCTTTGTGCAATTTTTGGACAGTGTTCAGTTACAGTATTTCTGGAAATTTCTTTCTGTTTTTTTCAGTTTTCTTCAACTCACAAGACCTCTCTTCAAGACTCAAATTTCCAGCCCCTTTTAAGTTCTGAAATAGCCTATTTATAAGCCAAACAACCAGTGCAGTCAAGCTGCCTGGATCCTGCCAATTTGCAGACTGCCCATACCTATTAAATCCCACGCCTAAGCATCTTTTTGATGCCAGCCATTTGTTCCCCACGCTTGGCCTTATTCTTTAATCAAGAGTTATGGGTTCATTTAAGTATTCATTTTAAACCCCCATACTCTTGTGTCTTGTTCCCCATTTGCATTAGTTTAATCCTAAATTAGTACCCTACTTGTCAGCTCACTTAAACTAAGCTTTTTCCTGTTTTTCTCGAACCCCAGACTACCCTTGTTAACCTTGATTATTACTACCCTAAACCCCTTGCAGCATCAGGGCATTTTGAACTTCTGAAAGTTCAATTCAAGACTGCCCTAGCCTGATTCTTTTAATTTGTTTACAATGCAGTTACAAGCTAGTAGTCACAGCTAATGTCAAGCATCCAATTAACAATCAACAGGTTCATTCACTTACGTGAAGTTGTACGAATTAGAATATTTGAACATTCAGTCGTAGGAAGTTAATCGACGACATTTATCAAGTCGACTATACTAATTATAATAGGTAACAATCAGTCGTTCATATAAACCAATACATACAGGGACCTGAAGGGCTTCGGACAACTTTGGTCAATCACTGGGAACCTATATAAGTTATTTATGCGACGACTATCCTAATCGGACATGTTTATCATAGGATACGTTCAAATCACACACAGAAAACAATCGACCAAATAAAAGGTCTTTGACAGAGATGGAAGAAATCCGAGTGAAAAATAACAAAAATAACAAACAAACACAACGAAACATGCTGACAACTTAATTAGCAGTTGAATAAAACAAAAAGGAAAAGAAAAACTTACCGAGAAATGTCCAAACAAAATTGATCCAAATCTGACTCAACTCTGACCCTTTGAGGCCGAACAAACTTTAATCAGGGTGTTCTCACATGAGAACACCTTGATTAAGGTCTATTAGACCTCAAACCCCCGTTAAGGCTAGCCGGATTCCCCAGGTTCATGTGTTCTAAGGTCTGGATTTTCAGATCTGGTTTTTTAGAAGTTGTGGGTAGATTCGGACCAAACCAAGCCTGGTTTGGTCACGAGGGGGGTCAGGGGAGTGTCTGGTATGAAGATGGTGAGGTTTGGTATAGGTCCGGGTTCGACTCGAATCTTCAAATAAAAATTCGAGATGAAGGAAGGGGATTCGAGGCTAGGGGTAATAGATCCATGTTCAGGAGAGTGAGGGGGTCCTAGGGTGTTCAGGAGGTGGTCACCGGCGTTCATGCCGCCGGGTTCTGGTGAAGGGGAAACTAGGGCGGCTGCTAGGGTTTCGGGGGGTTTCAGGGCTTGGTGAGGAAGGAGCTGAGTGAAGGGGGGTTCGACTATGGGGCGTGGGGTGTGATAGAAAGCTTATATATGGTCTAGGGGTTTAGATCTGAGCCGTTGGATCAGATGATCTCAACGGCTTGGATCTGATGGTGAGGGGTGAGACGAGGTCGTTTGGTATTAAAACAGGGTCGTTTGGGTTTAAGTGATGGATTGGGTTGGACCGGCTAACCAGGTCGGGTCACGGGTGCGGATGTGGACCGTTGGATCAAGAGGCTTAGACGGCTCAGATCGACTTGCCTGAAATGGCGTCGTTTGAATTGGTGCTTGGGCAGGCCGGATTTGGACTGGACTTGAGTGCTGATTTTGGGCCTATTTCGTTTCATTTTTGGGCCCAAACCGATTTTCAACTCTTTTCTTTTTGTTTTTTTTCTAATTTTAAAACAAAAAATGAAAAATAACAAATAAATAGTAAAAAAAATGAAATTAAAACAAACAACAATGTAACACTTCAACACCATTATCACACCAAATTAAAATGTTCAAGTAAGTTAAATCACAACCTAGAACGAACAATGCACATATATTTTTGAATTTTCTTTTAACTACTGAATTACGGTTTGATTACTATGACAGACATACCTCGTGTTTTGACTGATAAGATCAAAAAATGCAAAAAAATGGGATGAACCACAAATGACTAGCAGTACATGTCATGAAAAATTGGAAAATTTGTACAGCGAGGTCACTGGTCACTATTTTTGTTTTCTTTTGGAGTGCTTGTCCGTGAAGCAAAAATCACGTGCTTACACACACTTTATACCTGTAGTAACAATTTCCTGTGTATCACCACCTAGAAGTTCTTTGCAAATAGCTAGTGCTCCTCCATACCGATCGTCTTTCCCAATAGTGCTAGATACATCACTCGCTTTCAGTTCTAAAGTACCAACAAGTGCTTGATCTCCATCGTCAAACAAATTACCTTTTGCAATATCACTTTCCAAAGCACAACTCGGTGCATGTTTTTCAATACCAACAACTTGATCATCTGTACCTTTCTCAGTTGTTAACTCTTCATCGTTTCCATCTTTACTCTGTCTACAAACACTCTTGTGTGAGATTTTTCCACGTAAAAATTCAATGCCTTATTACGTACTGTTTTATTACGTGTAGCATTATCATTTGCGACTTTATGCATGCATCATGAGAAGTATGTTTTTCAGTCTCAACAACTTGATTATCTGCACCTTGCTTGCTTCCAATATTCTCAGTTGATAACTCTACTTCATCATTTCCATCTCTGCTCAATCTATCAGCACTGGAACGTTCCTCTTCAACTTGTTCTTGAACATGTTGATCGCCTTCAAAAGCCACTTCCTCACGTGTAGCATTTACATCTGCGACTTTATCTGATGCATTATCAACAATATTAATATCCGATGGATGTTCGTAACAGTCGTTTCCCCTATCATATTTTCGATGGTTACTCAAATCAAAATTTCCATCGTCCATTCCATTTGATTTGTTGACAATCTCAAACAATTGTTCAAACTTTTCATCGAAATATTCCTAGAAAAAAAATTACTAACAATGATTAATCTGAATAACATCAGCAGAAATAAAAAGACTTCTCTATACCTTCACTTTTATAAAAACCACATCCACAATAGTAGATCGCTCCTCCTTTTTAAACTTATCGAAAACTTCTTTCACGATCGTGCTTCTTTCTTTTTTTGCATGCCTTTGAACCTCCATCATTAACCTCTAGAATAGACACACAACAAAAATTCAGATATAGAAGAAAATTTCAGCTAAAAAACATAGTGTACTTTTACAAAAACAGAACCAAAAAACTTCAGATCAAAACTTACAGAACATATTGTGTTGAGTAATTCATTGTCATCAAAGTCACTTGTAGAACGGTTAGAACGACTCTGGTTACGAGATGATTCGCCAATAAAAGGAGTTCGATTCGCTTCTCTTGATCGACTCCGACTACGTGGTGATTTACCAATAACTGGAATTCGATTCGATTCTTTTGATCGACTCAGAGTATGTGGTGATTCACCAGTTGAAGGAACCATGTTAAGTACCTTTGAACGAATCCGGCTGCATGGTAATTATCCAATTAAAGGCATTGAATTCAATTCCTTTTCTGTAGGAATTATATCCAATACCCTAAAGTTGCGATATCTCTGTTTAATACAAAAAAGTATATTATGAGAAGAAAAAAACTAATACGTCAACATATTAACACAAAGACAAAAAAAAGTAACTTACTTCATGACTACTGAACATATCAAAAAGTTCAGGAAATTTAGGCTTTCCCACACATACATAACGTAACATCCTAGGAACCTGAGGGGTATCAAGGTACTCATCCTCTCTTATATACTTCTCCCGAATATCTGGGAAGCGCTCATAAAAGCAAGCACATAACGGATATGAAAATCCATCAAGTTTATACTCAGTTGAATGTAATTTGTTCTACTTGTCCAATGCATGTTTCAGTGAGTAAATGAGCTTCTCATAAGCCACATTACCCCAAGGATATTCAGCAGAAACCTTATCATCTTCAACAATAGATGCATACTCCTCCATCACAGATGACTCGGTCTTTTTCCCAAACAAAATAGACTCTACAACAAGAATTTCCATAAGCTTCACAGCATCATCATCGCTCTCGCATATGCGTATGTGATTCACAGCATTCTTTAGAATTTCATTCTGAGTCATAAAATCTCGAATATCCTTCAAAGTCACACCCTTGGACTTACCAAAATAGCGCTTCAGAATATTACTCTCTCGAATAATTAGTTTTTCAATATTATGTACTGTGATCCGCAAACCACACATAATATGAAAGTCTTCAAGAGTGAAGGAAACATCATGGCCAAAAATCTTGAAACTAATCGAGTCTCGATCATTCATAAATATTCAAGAAAGACACAGACAATGAACCAACTTCATGCTGCATTTGAAATTCTCCATAGCCATAATGTATCGAAGTGTACCATTATTAAGCTTATCCCGTTGTTTAGGAGTCAAGAAAGTTGCAATTAAATTCTTCAAATCGTGGTTCCCCTTCCAGTAACCCTTACAGTTAAACCAATCTCGAAACTCAAAATATCTTTGCCCTGGTCTTGTAGGTGGAGGAGCAGGGACATAAGGACCTGAGGGTGTTATAGGTTGTCCAGGTGCTTTAGGTGCTTTAGGGG
The DNA here is from genome assembly GCF_000715075.1 of Nicotiana tabacum. NCBI lineage: Eukaryota > Viridiplantae > Streptophyta > Magnoliopsida > Solanales > Solanaceae > Nicotiana > Nicotiana tabacum. Next base: position 134,082,339 of record NC_134092.1, on the reverse strand, counting down.
CATTAACTGCTTTGCGCACTTTAGCTGCATTAGGATCTTTAGGTACTTTAGGAGCTATCTGTTCAAAAAAAGTAAAACATACAAAAAATAACATCAGGACATTATCAAAAACATCAGTTAAAACTTCAATCTCTAAGAAGGCTGAAGTTCGACAGTTACAAAACAAAAACTTCAGCTCTAGAGCTGAAGTTCGATAGTTACAAAACAAAAACTTCAGCTCTAGAGCTGAAGTTCACCAGTAACAAAAACAAAAACTTCAGCTTCTAAAGCTGAAGTTCAACAGTTACAAAACACAAAACATTCAACAACATGTTGTAGGTTTTACAAAAAACAAAACACAAATTCAAATCCAAAAATAATGTAAAACATGAAAAATAAACTCCAACTCCTATCTAAGGTATCACCACTTTAATAGTATCATCTATTTAACTCTCAAAATTTTTAAAAATTTGGACGTCTAATCACTGAAGAATTTATAGAATTTTCATCAACAACATAAAAACTCGTTCAAAAAACCTAAAAACACAATCGTAAATGTAAAACTAATGCACTTATCAAACTAAACCCTAAGAAATTATTTAATCATAAATACATGACTATCAAAACCAAAACCATAAATAAAACCTAGAAAGTTAATGCAATGTACCTGTGATTAAATCGGAATGTGGGAACAACGACGACTAACAGTTGAAAAATCAAAACAACGACGAAAACTGTTTGATTTCAGAAAAGAACAAATCAAAAAACGCGAATAACGGAAGAGAGAGACAGAGACAGTAGAGGACTAGCGTATACTTGAAGAGAAAGTAATTTTTTAATGAAAAAGAGCAAAATAGTCTTTTTAAAAGGCTTTTAACAGAAAAATGGATACGGGTGCAAACAAAAAGACAAAGTGGCTATAGGTTAGTAATCATCTATCCTACCCGTAATCTTAAAAAGGTAGGTGAAGAGAGATAACAGTTGTAAATCGACTCAGATGGAGCAAAACCCGAGTTTTGGAGAAGAAAACAACCAGGTAGGGTAAAAGGATAGATGGTTAGGCTTTATAAGATCGTGCCACGTGACTTTAAAAAATGGTCCGTTAGAAGGGGGCATAAATATTAAAATGAGTAACGGTAGGGGTGTATAGTGAAGGAAAGTATAACGGAGGGTATATGGTAGTGCAAGACCTTAGCTACTTTTAATTTGACAGAAAACCGACAATCTATATTTTTAACAATTTCCTGTTTTGTTTACCCTAGCTAAATTGTCTAGTATTACCTTAAATGATATAGTTGGTAGACATATTTTGTGTTCAAATTAAAAAGTTAGCTAAGTGACTCAGCACCAGTTAGTCAGCTATCTTTATTTTTATGTTAGGTGGCGACTCCAAAGTATTTTTTAAAACCTTTTTGAGTTATCAAATTATTGTGGTTCTCAAACTCTCTCAGTAAAAAAAAACAACCACAAAGCAGGACCTTGAGTTATCAAATTATCGTGGTTCTCAAACTCTCCAATATTTAATTTCATGATGGCAACTGCACATTTCGTTCGGGTTTTATTTAAGTATTAGTAGTTAGATTATAAATATGGGTCGAACCTAGATTTTTTGAGTCTTATTTCTAGTAACAAACACGTTTTTGTTTTTTCTGTTTTTTATGTTGTGAACTCAAATTTCAAAAAACTCTTTCTCATTATTTAGAACAATTCGCTCACTCGTTGAGCCTCTCATTTGAATTAGAACATTTATGTGTTGATTAGCTTTCCTAATTAATTAATTAATCAATTCAAATTTAACTTTCTTTCCATTCGGATTGAAAAGAATCTTATTTACTATCTTTCTATTTAAATTAAAAAAATATTATCTTTCAATTTAAATTAAATACTATAATAAATATAGTCCTAAATTGCCAAATAATTTTATATTAGTTTGCCACTTGGCTTAACCACAATGCAAACTTTCTGGATAAATAGCTGGAAAATGTTGCGTAGAATGAATTATCGTGTGTACATCTAGATCCTCGAATAAGATAATATGAACTCGAAGTTCATAAAAAGATAATTCGTTTGCAATATATTTCAAAGCATGTCATACGCATTTGCTGACCCAAAGAAAGTAACTATAATCTCATTGCAAATGCTCATATTAAGTCCTAGAAGGACAAAGTCTATGGTACGCTTAAAGCGTTTTTTTTTTGTAAAAACTTAAAAAAAATGTAAAAACAGAAAAAAAAATTATTTTTAATAAAATATTTTCGTTTTTTAAAAACTGAAAAAATATTTTCAACAAACTATTTTTGTTTTTGAAAAATATTTTTTTTCATTTTTTTCATTTTTTCCATGCAATTTTTACAATAAAAAGCATAAAAGAGGTCCCTTTTGTTTGGGCCTGGACCAACCCTCAGCCGGCCCATTACCCCATTCCGAAGTATTTGCACTGAATAGCCTTTTTTTGAGGTTACTCTTTAAATTTTGTCTCCATTAGCTCATTGTATTATCTGAAATTGATCAAATTTTCCATTCCTTGCATCGTTGACAAATTTACCTACATTAACTTTTGATTATGATTTAAAAAAAATTGAGATACGCACAAACCGGCACAAATAACAAAATAGGCAAAGGTGAGTTTTCTAACTTTATATTTTACTTGTTCTATATAGTTATATCTATTCCTTAGGCAAGATAAACTATGGTTGATGGTATATCGAAAACAGCCTCTTTACCTGCATAAGGTAAGGGTAAGGATGCGTACTTATTACCTTTTCTAATTTCCACTTGTGAAATTATACTGGATATGTTATTGTTGTTGTTCGTAAGGTAAACCATGATACTCAACGTCTAGAGAAAGAGCTTTTGCACTAGGAGAGATTCCAATCTTGCAATACTTGAATTCTTCATGAACATGTTATGCTTTATTCTTGTTATATGTGAAACACATGCTATGAAAAGTGTCATATCCTTATTATAAATACATAGACAATCATTTCTCAATTTCCATGCAAATCCATGTTCTTGAAAATGGGTTCAATGACTTTCCCTACTACCTTCTCTAATAAAAAATTCCCTACAATTTTCCAAGAAACAAATTCCCAATATTCTCTCCAACCAAAAATGAAATTTTACCCTCATTTCATACAACTTCATAACCAAATGTATGTTTCTAGTTTTATTAATTTAAACCAATTTTATTCTTTGAGTTATGTCTCCAAAAGCAATGGCCTATTATACCCTGTGAAATGTAATAGTATAGATAATAATTCAGAAACACCAGAAGAAGGCCAGAAAGCTGTGGAAACAGTACAAAAACTTTATAATGCACTTAGAAATAAAAATCTTAATGAATTATCTGATATAATTGGAGAAGAATGTCGATGCATTAGCAATGTTGCCTCTTCTTTACAAACTTTCTATGGCAAGGAGGTATGCTATACTTTGTATTTATTATTACTTCGTCCCGTCTTAAATATTAGTCGTGTTGACATATATATTTTGATTCAAAATATTTGGCGTTTTAGGAAAATAAAAAGTTATTATCAATTAATTCTTGTCAAAAGGTTTACTTATAATTACCAGAGTGACTTGATTATATAAATATATTTTTTATATTGTCACTACATATGCCTTAACGCTTTGTCTAATATTTTGTTTATTTTTCTACTTGCAGCAAGTAATAGATTTCTTCAATTCAATCATAAAGCTCCTGGGGAATAACTTTGAGTTTGTCATTCAACCCACTATACATGATGGGACAAGTGTTGGGGTTGCTTGGGAACTAGGTTAGCCCATTGTTGTATACTTTTATTTTTCCAATTTTTTTTAATCATCTGGTATTCGAAACTCATCGTTTATGTTTTTTTTGGCAGCATGCAGCGAAACTCATGTTCCCATTGGAAAAGGTTTTGGCTTCTATATGTGCCATTATTACAAGGGCAAGATGATGATAAGGTAAAGTAGGAACTATATTGCACGGACTCTTCAAAATGCTTTCGTATTCGTGTCAAATTTTTCAAAAATACATTATTTTTGAAGGATTCGACACGTACCTAGAGATATTTTCAGAAAGTCAAAACAATATAGAGTAGGAAGAAAAAGAAAAAAGGATCAAGTCATCAATAAAGCATGGAACAATGCAGTTGAAGAAAATTATGTAGGTGTTGGAACAAATATTTGGTTGAAGTACTTGGAGCTGAAAAATACAATATATGTCTATACACCTATCTAAAAACTAAATAATGATTTTCTTTTATAACCAAAAACTCTTGAGGGTGAGCGACGTACGATTCAAAACTCGAAACTAAGTGGATATAAACCTGTCAAAAACTGAATTGCGAATGATGATTTTCCCTTGGGATTTTTATATAAATAGCCGGTCAAATTTACGATTTCTTCTCCAACCAGTATATATAAATTATACAATGATTATATACGATTATACATATATTATATATGAATTATACATATATTGTATCTCCGCCGATTATTTTAAGTTTAAGTAGTTGAGCAGACGACTAAAGGGCAGCCCGACTATGCGCAGGGTCCGGGGAAGGGATGGACCACAAAGGTCTATTGTACGCAGCCTTACCCTACATTTCTGCAAGAGGCTATTTCCACGGCTTGAACCCATGACTTCCTTATCACATGACAACAACTTTGCCAGTTACGCCTTGAGTAGGCGACTATTTAAGTTAATTCTTCCTTTCCCTTTGAATGTCAGGAATGTGGAGATGTTCATGGACCCACTCCTTCATATTGAGCCCGTTCGATTGGTGAGTAGTAATATTCAGTAGTATGAAAACAAAATTATAAATACATGATTTAAAATTTTGGCTAGTAATAATGTATCTTCTTTCTGTTTTCTTCAATTTACCAGAAAATATCATCCTTCCTTCTGAGAGCAGTTCAAAAGATGAATCCTCCAGATCTTTTCAAGGGAAAGAAGAAACAGGCTATGAGCATCTTGTTTATTATTCTACTATTTGTAGCTCTACTGTACTTGGTCAAGAACTCTAGGAACTTAATGTAATTCACCAACAAAATTGTAGTAACAGAAGCAGCAATTTTTGCTGCCATCTATGAAGATTACCACAGACGAAGCAACGTACATAGACGAAAAACTAGAGATCGTTGAACGGTCATTTTTTTCTATTCAAATTGTAACTGGTCATAGGAGATCATTTCCTCACAGCGACAAATAAAGCAATAAGTACCAGAAAGTTTTATATCAAAGAACAAAGAGAAATATACCCTCCAATGTAGATTGTAGACCTGACATATACATCTTAATTGCAATGTGTTTGAACAAGTTAAGAATCTGTTAATGTTCCTACTAGCCATACATTAAGGATGCCAGGATTTTACAAGAACAGAGGAGCTACTGTACCTAGACCAAGGCCATGGCATAATTACAAAAACATCCTTTTGCCATAAGCTCAGAAGCACATCAATTCAGAATTCTAATTACATACCATGAGTCTAACTATGTTAACAAACTAAAATTACCTAAGAACCAAGATACATCTTCGGAAACATTAGCGTATCATCAAACGACTAAACAGCTATGACCTGAAATACCTGCAATAAAACACAGCGGGAGGTTGTGGATCAAATCAGATGGAAGCCCAATGCAAATACTTATGGGCATCGAAAAGCAACAATTGGAAGATACTCAAGTCAAACATAATCTAGTATAACATATTAAAGAATTATTACTTGAGGCAAAATGATTTTGTCGTCCCCACTAAGAACACTTTATTTTCTCTGGACCATAAAATTTTTCATCTCACAACTAAATAGAAAGAAAGAGTAAAATAGGGCACATGTATCATTAATCATATATTCGAACGAGAAGCAGTTGCGGGGATATCCAAGAGCTGAAATGACTTGAGCATATTCTAGAGAATGTTAATGAACTGTTTGTTTTAACAATGGTAAAACGAAAAGAGCTCTCTTGCATTTGACAAAACCATTTCTTTCAGTTTCCTTCAGAAAGAATACTATACATTTTCTACTAATTACCCCTTTAAATTATTTTTTTAATAGGTAAAGTCTTTTATTAGTATGGTACAGAAACAAGTACAATGCAGAACAACAGTACTCTCACTACTTATACTACATGTTTCCCCCTAAAAGATACACAATTATCCATTTAAATTGAATGAACTGCTCTGTTAACTTTCCCTCCTATCTTTTAAGCTTCTTGCAAAAGAATTGTAAATTTTAACTATTACATAGCTAATTGCAAATTGCCATAAACAAATCAGTGTAAATATCAAAGAATCGAGTTATTTTATTTATTTTATAATTCTTTCTTGACATGATACAATCTCCCTCGAGGACAAAATGGTAAACTAGCCTTTTGCTTATGAAGGGTCGACGTGGCATACTTTACCTACCATAGTAATGTAGACGTATAGTCATTGCTAAACAAAATGACGACGTGCCAGCATCTGAGGTATTTCCAAAGCAGAAATGCTTTCACATTCTAGGAGTTCCTGAAGCTTTGCATCGCACACAATCACCATAGAATTCACAGGATCCTGTGAAATGGAAAAGCAGAAATATGTAACAAAGATTCAGATATATGGGACGACGTTGCATAGAGATATTAAACACTTGTAGTAGTGAGGAATTACAGAGGGAAAGGAGGTAGAAACCAGAAAGTAACTGAGAGGAGATAACCAAAATAAAACAAGTTGATTATAGAGATACATCTACCTCAAGTTGGTTAAGCTTTATATACTCCCAAATACGTTTGAAGGCCTCTGTTTGGGGTATCTCCTTTTCTTCACTTCCAAAAAATTTGGCAAGCGCATCAGATATCGCAACAGTGGAAGAGTCAGGCTGTTTAACCTTAGCAGCCGTGGAATGAACTTCAACCTTAGCAGCGACAGAATGAGCTTCAACCTTAGCAGCCATGGGATCAGCTTCAACCTTCAATCTTTTAGCTTGATCGGCTTGCTCAGCTTCTGCAGGGGTTGAACAGCAGAACATCTTAAATAAAATAGCTATAAACCCTTCAAACTATAGGAAGCTATTTGTCGATTTTTCCCTTTTGTCTTTTCCTATATACTTTTAGGAAGTGGGAAAATAAAAGATATGTTATAAGCAGATATCATTTTTTATTTCACATACTTGAAGGATCTAATGCCGTAATATGTTTGGCCAGCAGCTTATTCATCTTGAACATATCGGTACAGTCTGTTTCAAAGAGTGCTCGCAGAGCATCATTGCAGATAATCTTTCGTTTGTTACCAGGATCCTGTAAGTTGTGTTTTCTGATGTACACCCACAGCTGTTTCACAATCTGATCGAGCAAAGAAAGATGTATTTATGATCTATATAATAACAACCAACCAAAATCCGGAGCTTCTATTGATTTGAAAATCAAACCTCTGTCCTGGGCATTGCCGGTTGACCAACAATGGCCTGAAGTTCAGGTGAAACACCACAGACTTTGTTTAGACCACCTGGTCCACCTCTCCTTTTCGTTCCAGAAGTAGCACTGGACAAAATACAAACTGGATCAAATACAGGAAGCTTTGAATTGTTAACCACGTAAACAAGTGGCTTAACTCGTACAAGTAGGGGAAATGTGTTTACCACATAAACAAGTGGCTAACTCGTACACATAGCGGAATATGTTTATTAACCGAATCAGATATCATTTATTATTGAGTTCCGGACATTGATTAGGAAACAGAAGTCATCTAAAAGTGCAGAACACTTAAGTTCCTGGTATAACGTACGGGCATTCCTCGTCAAAGTTGATGTAAGACAGTTTCAATTTAGAATTTCCCAATATGGTTTATGCTATAGCAAAAGAACATTTCAGACACAAATAAAAAAGAACTCCCCAAATTGGAAATTCGCTTTGGAAAAAGAAAAAGGTGAAAACAGTATAAAATGGTTTCAACTACCAACTTAAGAAAGGTAAATGTGACCATTAGAACATAGAATTATCTCTTAATTTTTTACCCACTTTACCTTTCTACTTTTACTTGTGCCAAAGTATAGTTTAGTCCAAACAACAACAACACCAACAACAACGAAATTTTATATAATCTTGCAAATTGTAACAAGATCCTGACTTGGCCAGGTAACAGCATATAGGTGTTCCTAGCTTCAAATTTGCAACTAACTTTGCAGACATAAACATAGGAAATGATAAATTAAAGTAATCAAATAAATAAGAGCCAATATTATCACAAGCAGCTAGCAAATTAATTTAAGAAAAAATATAAAAAGCAAAGCAAAACATAACAACAGATAGTATATAAATTGCAAATCCCAGTTAGACACTAGCTATATGAGCTGCATTAACTAAACCTTTATACATAATAGTGAACAAAAAAAAACATTTTTATAGCATATTTTCAGATCTCTGATTATTATCATTGACATAGGAATTACTATGTGACTTACTATAATACCAAAAAAGTACATCTTATTAAATAAATAAATAAACAAAAAGCATAACCGCTTTTTACTCAACCTATATTCGCCCAACTACCAGCACCAATCCCCCCCATCTCCCCCCCCCACCCCCCACCCCCCCACCCACATACACACACCCCTCCCGGTGGTGCAAAATTATGAATTTCAAAAATAAAAAATAAAACATGCAAACAGAAAAAAAAAAAAAAAAAAAACTCTTATGCATGTCTACCAAATAGTGGAGTAGTAAATTAATGTTTCAGCAAAACCATGTCTTCCATGCATATTTATCTTAATCGTAAAACGGAAATAAACAAAGAGACAAAATTAAATTAAGAAAGGAAAAGACAAACTTATCCTCGTCCAAATTATCTACAGCATACCTTTCCTTGGGGGCAGAAGCGGCATTTGACGTCGCATGCTGAGCAGAACCCGCAGCTGTTCTCGCAACCACCGGCGACGGAGCTTGTTGCTGCACTTGCGGCTGCAGAGGTGGTTGCCGGTATTGGTGCTGCTGCTGCTGCTGCTGAAAGTAAAGGTATTGTTGCTGCTGCTGATGTTGTTGTTGAAGGGCCAAATGGGAATAAAATTGCTGTTGCGCAGCAAACTGTGGGTGGTTCAAGAGGGCAAAATGGTCTTTAATCATCGCCGGATGTTGTACCGGCTGCTGCACCTGTGATCGGAGAAGACTGATCTGATCATTGATAAACTCCGCCTTGTGTGAAAGGTCCTGTCCAAGTTTTGCTCCGAGCTGCTGTACGACGCCGTTTAACGACGTAACGGCGTTAGGGTCCGACTGACGGAGCAAAATCTCAACACCTCTCGCTATTTCCTGGTCCGACACCATGGTTTTGCTTTCATATAGTAACGGCAAAATTAACGGAACCGTTTTTTTCTTTTTCTCTCTCCCACACTCTCTGTTACTCTCTGCGTCTCTGTTTTTCTTCTTCTTTCTCTCTTTCTCTCTCTTCAAGCTTCCTTTTTTTGCCTCTCTCTCTATCTCTATCTATATAAGCATTTAATGACGGATATACCCTTGGCTTAGTTTAAAAGTTATGTTCATTACCTTTTTGCATTTTGTTTTTTAATTTATTTTAGTTTTTCTATCAAGTGTTAGTATTAATCCCGGAAAAAAAGAAAAATCAAGTGTTAGTATTATTTGCTTTCAAGCTTGATTAATTTATATTTATGCCAAAAATATCCTTGTTCCTGATGCTATCACACACACACACACACACAAACATATATATATATATATATATATATATATATATATTAAATATCATGATTTTTAATACATGAATAAGGATATAAAAAGATAAAATTATACTTTCAAAATCTTTTTCAAATTCTTTTCCAAAACGTTGGAAAAATATTTTTATAATAAATAATTTTAAAAAATGGTTAACGGAGGGTATTTTTACACCAAATCAAACAATCAATAAAAATAGTAATACAATATAATTAAATCTAATATTAATAACTATAACATTATTAATACATTTTATTCAGTATTATTCTTATACGCCCAACCAAACGACTTTGTGTTCTTTAACGGATAGCATCAAGAAGAAGCAAGGGTATAAATGCAATTATCATAAGTAGGGACCCTTGATATTAAAATATTGGAAAAATAAGGATTTTTGAAAGGATAAAGATAAAGTGGTGGGGCCAAAAGAGGTTGGGCTGAAATTTGAACTGTCTTGTCTTTCCCAACATATTTTGAATTATCTTTTATTCATTTTTTATTGCATTTACTTAAATACCCCATGAAACTATGTGCTCTAACATGGAAAAGTAAGGTTATTTTAGGGAAAGAAGAGTGTTTGTCGTGGTCTAAGGACATCATCCTCATCGTCCAAAGGAAACTCTCATGGTCCGAAGAGAATTTGCAACAACAACAACAACAACAACAACCCAGTATAATCCCACAAGTGGGGTCTGGGGAGGGTAATATGTATGCAGACCTTACCCCTACCCCGAAGGGTAGAGAGGCTGTTTCCAGGAGACCCTCGGCTCAAAAAGCAACAGAAGCCGATATATTAGTACCATAAAAATGCATAATAAAATAACAGCAATACAATACAATAGATATGAAGTACCGAATATGAAATACGAAAAAGATGGCTGGTATAGTAAAAACTAGCAGGTAAAGCCCTGCATCACTAGACGACCAATGACATTCTTATTCTAACTCTTAACCGGCATTCTTACCAATGACATTGCCAAACTCACGATCTTGGCAATGTGACAAAAGATTTTCCGTATAAAATCATATCCATTTAATACCTATCATTTGTCAATTTATTCTTTATTCTAGGAGTTCTTTTGCAGTTTAGCTTTTAATCTTTCCATCTATTTTTATGAAAGCATATGCATTCTCAAATTTAAGTGCTAACGTTAGATGTGTTCGTTTTTCAATTAGAAGGAATTATATATAGTGAGAGTATTCCACCAGAAATGTACATAAAACTGTTTGACTCAAAAGATATCAGAATCTTTTTGAATAAATCAATCAAAGAAAAAAAGGGTAAATCTTAGTCAAACATAATAAATCCCAGATCAACGAGCTAACAGAATAGATAGTACATAAGGTGAAGTAGATGTAATCGATCTTATTGAAATTCTTCGGTGTAGCTCCCATCAATCAATGGGAGAGGTATAGCCTGTTTGGCCAAGCTTCCCAAGAGAAAAAAAGTGCTTTTTTTCCCAAAAGCACTTTTTTCCTAATTTGAGGTGTTTGACCAAGCTTATTTGGGGAAAAAAGTGCTTTTGGGAAGAAGCAGAAGCAGAAAAAAGTAGCTTCTTTCCAAAAGCAGAAGCAGTTTTGGCTTTTCTTCTTACCTAAAATACCCTTAACAAAATATAGTATATACCAAAATAACCCTTAAACCTAATACTTAGGATATTAATTTATAAATATTTCTTCTTATTTTTAGGAAAACTTTCTAATATATAGTGACTTTAGGAGTGAATGCTTTTATATTTGTTGAAAGAATTTTAATATATTTAACTTATATTAAAAGAATTAAGTACTTTTTAATTTTATTTTCATATTTTACTTAAATAAAATGAATTTTTTTAATTATTGCATGTAATAACAAAATTTTGATATTATTTATTTACTTATAATATTAATTATTAAGTAAATCTATTCATGCCCTTATTCGTAATTTGACACTTAAAAGCACTTTCTAAAAGGCTTGGCCAAACACAAATTATTCCTCAAAAGTGTTTTTCAGACCGATTAGCCAAACACAAAGTGTTTCTCTCCAAAAGTACTTTTTTCAAAAGCACTTTTGAAAAAAGCACTTATCAAAATAAGCTGATTTCTCCAGCTTGGCCAAACAGGCTATAAATTGAATTCCATGAAATTAACCCGTTTTAATTTCAAACAACCGAAATCCAGGGGAGAGAATGGGAATGAGAGCCCCCCCCCTCCCTCGAGGATTTTTTACTACTATATATAGTCAAGGTACCCTTGCCATTTACTTAGTCCGACGTTCTCTCGTAGCAAGTGTGCCTTGGTCGTCCTTTAGACATTTCTCCTTCTAACTCAACAAGTGTCAAGAATGAGATGTAGAGTGGGCCATGTCGTCTTTTACTGCCCCGTCACTTGGGTGGGACGTTGGTCAGCTCGGCCGAGATGGTCAGATTTTGACCAATACAGTTAGTCCCTCCATCTGTCAGGATCGTCTCTTGTCGGGCATGGCAGACGGATCATGATTGCTACGAATTCGAGCGAAATCTGACTTTTTGTTCCTTAATTACATTACTTGGGTTTTAAATGAGATGGCGGCGTTCTTTCGATATCCGTGGACCATTGCGGCTGTTTCGGAACCGAAACGTCGTTTGGCATCAAAGTGTTATTTCGTGGTTACCGCCATTATGACACACGTTCCTGGGGAACTGAAAAGTTTCGTTCCCTATCAGATTCGATTAGCGACTTTTGGGTTTCGTGCTTTGGGGATTTACGTCTCTTATAAATAGAAGGAACTTATCATTCGATTGACACACTTCTTTGCCTTTTACTCGAAAGAATTCTGCAGATATACTTTCTTCGTGACACTCCAAGTTTTCGTTTGCCCTCATTTAACTGAAAATTTTCATCCTTTCTTTTCGTTGTCTTTTTACCGCATCATCTAGATAAAATGGCTGGTGGTTCCTCTCGCACCGATCTCCCTGTCACAATTCCGGCACCAGAAAATGCTGCTCAGGCCACTGTGAGCACGTGATTTTTGCTTCACAGAAATTACTTCAAAAGAAATCCAAAAAAATAAAACAAATGGTTTTGTTGTACAATTTTTTTGAATTTTACGTGGCACTTTTGGCAGTCAGCTGTAGTTTTGTCTGTGATTTGTTTGGTTTTGTCAAAACAAAATACAATAATATATGTTTAATATGAGTAATAGTTGTTGTTTGAATATTAATTAATATTTGTGTGATTTTTGTATTTTTTGATTTTACATTTTTTAGTTAGGAATTTCATCTAAATCAAAATTAAAAGAAGAAAAAAGAAATGAGTTTGAAATCGGAATTGGGCCACTAAATCGAACCCAAAATCAGGCCCAAAAACATTGCCTTTGCCCGGTCCAGTTTGGTTGGCCTCAGGGGCACCCAAACGACGTCGTTCTAATCATATTTGATCTGGGCCGTTGATCTCAGAATAATCAACGACCAAGATCACATATCCATACCCATTGTTTAAACCCGACCCGTCCAAACCGACCTAACCCCCTCTAAGACAAAACGACCCTGTTTCATATAGTTAAAGTAATCCAAACCGTTGATCTCATCAGATCCAACGGCTTGGATCCAATCACCTACCCCGTATATAAGCCCATCCCTCTTACCCCACGCCCCTAAGCCAGACCCCCTTGCCCTTAGTCGTCTCCCTCACCAAACCCAAACCCCTTAGAACCCTAGCGCCGCCCCCTTTCCCCTCACCGTAAACCCGACGGCAACAACGCCGGTGACCACCACCTTAACACCCTAGGACCACTCAACCGCCCTGAACATAGATCTGCTAACCTTAGGTCTCGAATCTTCCCCCACCGTCTCGAATCTTCATTTGAAGATTCGAGCCGAGCCTCGACCTATACCAAACCACCCCAAATCCATGCCAGGCACTCCTCTGACCTCCCTCATGACCAAACCAGGCTTGGTTTGGTCCGAATCCAACCAGGAAAACCTGAATCCCAAATCTGCCCTAGGAACCCTAGCCATTAACTTGAACTACAATCTGCAATCTATGTTAACACTAACAACTATCCAATATTTAGGTGATTTTTGGTTAAAATACACAGGATAAACATAGTGCAATTACTTATCAGAAGCTTCAATAAGCAAATCAAACATATGAGTCAGATAAATATCATTCCAAATCGAAACTGATTGACGACATATATCGACTCGACTATACTAATTATAACACAAAACAAACAGTCGATCAAACAAACAACACAAATAAGGCATAAACTGTTCTTGACAATTTTTGCACGATACAGGGGAACCACAGGCATTATTGATTCGACGATTTAATCAAGCTGGAATATGTATATCACTATACGTATTCAAACATAAGTAGAATAACAATTGCCCGAATAAAAGGTCTATAGGAGATGGAGAATAACTGACAGTGGAATCCCAGAAATAAACAAAACTAATTAAACATGCCGAACAAACTAAAACAAACAACGAAATGGACTGACAAGAAAAAGGAAAACAGAAATACCTTAAAGGCTTGAAAAATCAGAAGGCCCTGTCTCGGATTTGAATCGACCTTTCTTGGGGTTGAACGAACTTTAATCGAAGTGTTCTCAACTAAGAACACTTCGATTAAGGTCCATTAGACCCTAATCTTCTGGTTCAAATGGACAAAAATCGGAAGTTAATGGCATGGGCAGCATGTGTTAAGAAGTTAGAGTAGAAATGGACAGCATGTGCTGTCAGGACATGCCCACACTGCCCATATTTGCTTAATTTAATAAAGACAGGCCACTTTAGCAGTAAAGAAAGGGTCTGTCAGGGGAATCTCATGGGGAATACTTTTCTTTTAAGTTTTGAGTGGAAAAACAGAAGAAGGCACATGGGGGGAAGTTCAATGAGAAATAGGCTGGATTCTAAGCTATAAAAAACAGGATAGAAGAGACAGAGTGGGGGGGCATTCTGAAAGGGCAGACCTTAGGAGATCAATCAGACAGGAGAGACAGTGGAGAGTGCAGAAAAAAGATAGTTCAGAAAATCAAAGATAGTTTAAAAATCAGAAAAGAAAGGTTTTCAGAAATCAGGGAGGGAGATAGAAAAGAAAATTTATGCTGTTTGATTGAAGTTGAAAACTTTGCTTTTCCTCACCTTTTGTGTTTGAAATCAGCATCAACTGCTTTGTTTTATTCAAAATTTGGGGTTTCTTTCCTTTGAGGGTCTGAAAATCAGAAACTGTGTTTCAATCTTGTGTCGGATTCATCTATTACCTGTTGAGTAACATCGGAGTTTCCTGGGTCTCAACTGAGCCTTGTTGAGTCTTTTACTTGGACATTGGGTACTGTTTCATTGAGTTACTACTGTTTCATTCTGCCTGGGGGTGCTATTGCTGCTGTATTTGTTGTTGTTGCTGCTGTCCTTTGCTACTGCTGCTGACTTCTCTATCCTTCTTCTTCTTCTTTGCATTTCAGCATCCAGGTACACATTTGAATCTCACCTTGATGTAACAGTAACAATGAGTATTGAAATGAAAGGCGCGGAGAATTTTTCAGTCATTTGGTGTTGTGCTTATAGTCTTATAAAGTGTTAGTAGATTTGTGCAAATCTTTAGGTTGTAACTCAATAAGAAAATACAGCAGGTAGTTTTGTATCTAATTGAAAACTTAGTTTATTTAATTATTGTGATTTACAATGGTTTAGCTTGTTTAGTTTGTACATATGATGTAATTGTGTAATTCGTGGAATGCACGAGTAATTGGTATATCGACTTCATTTTTAGTTATACTCTGTATGTATAAGGTAGATTGCTACTAACCTGGACAAACGCAATATAGCTTTAAATCATTTAATTTAACTATGTCACGTCCGGATTCCATTAGGCAGTTTCGAATCCAATTACTAGCATCTTCTAATAAGTAGTTGATTCCATTAATCAATCCCAAATAAGTTAGTTTAAATTCGAACTTGAAGAACATTTAGTGTAAGTTTAGTCTCTTTTTTTTTTATTAATCTTGCCTGCAATTTCCTTTAGCAAATTAACAGCATGTTCCCCCGTGAAATAAGGTACGAAACAATTCCCGCCTCATAAACAACTAATCAGATAATCAAACAAGAATCCAGAGTTGGCCAAGCATGCAATTTAATTAGAATGTATTTTCTTTCTTCCATTTCTTAGAGACGAACATAATAAAGATGTAGTCATTGTAGGTTTACCCGTTTAATAAAATGAGACGAGCCTCGCCAAATGAGATGCACAAACTGTGGGGCCCTCATAAATGTATATATTGAATACTTAGAATCTGGGATGGGTCATTTAGCGAATTTCATGATCCTCCCCAAAAACAATAACGTGATAGTTTCTTTAGGCGCGTTTTAATAATATTATTTTCTTAAATTCGGGTGCGCATTTATGTGACCCAAATTCAAATCTCAATGGAGTCGAAATATGTTAACAACTACGGGTGCATTGATTGTGACGTGGTTCGAGATGCATTTTCACGACGTTGCAATTCTATAAAAATAAATGATAATAACAAAAGCGGTTTAAACTTAATAAAAGCACACAAGTTATAACATGTATTAAAATTAAATATTTAGCCATTATAACAATTTAAGCGACCGTGCTAGAACCACGGGATCCGTGGGTGCCTAACACCTTCCCTCGGGTCAACAGAATTCCTTACTTAGAATTTTTGGTTCGCAGACTTCATTTGGAAAGTCGAATATTTTCCTCGAATTGGGATTCAAGATAAACCGGTGACTTGGGACACCAAAAGCCAAACCTTTCCCAAGTGGCGAATCTGAATTAAATAAATAATCTCATTTCGAATATTGTCACTTAAATTGGAAAAACTCCCTCGCGCATTTTACCCTTCGGGGCGGGCGCGCAAAAAAGAGGTGTGACAGCTCTGGCGACTCTGCTGGGGAAAATGCAACCCAGAACCACTGGTTTAGGGTTCAAGAATTCGAGCTTAGAATAATTGTTACATTTGGCTTTATTATCTGATCTTTATTACATGTTTTGGCATAACGTGCTAAATATTGTCTTTTATCGCTTTGATATTATCTGAACTGTATATAAACTGTGCCGAAACCCTTCTTTCTTCCCCTCCGGGGATGTGCTTACTGGTTGAGACTCCCTATTCTGTTAGTGTCAATACCCTGAAATAAAAAAGAGGCTCAGACAAGTTACGAAGCCGGATGGCCTTTTAGTTCCCAGTAAGTTGCCCCCTCCTCGACTCGAGTTGTCCGCTCGGGTACACAGTCTAGAACATATACCCAGGTTATAAACCTAGAATAACGAAACCTCATGCCGGATCCCTAGTAGGAACACTTATTTGCATCATGTTGCATTTGACATAGGGGACTCAACATAGGGGTTGGGTCCGTCTAGGACAGGTAACTTGAGATGAAAAGACCATCCTGCTGCATCCGGTTTGTTTTGCGCATTTATTTGCATCAGATCTGCATGCTGACCGGTTTCTAAAAAAAATTCAAAAAAGGAAAGAAAAATAGCAGCGTAGGGAGATAATTACTTATTTTTGGAAAAAAATAAAACCAATGTCCAAGTAGTGTCAAAACCTCGCCGAAAAAAATGAAAACAAAAATTTGTCTTTTAGTTGATTTATTATTAAAAAAAACATATAAAAAAATTCCTTTAATCACTTTCAAAATCAAAAAATATATTTATTTAAAAGTAAAAAAAAGGGGAAAAATTAAAAAAAAATGTTGTCTCTTTTGTAGTATCTCTTTTATAAATTCAGACTAATAGTCCAAATACTTCCTTAAAAAGATTTTCTTTAGTCTTTATCTCTTTTCAAAAAAAAACAATATATAAAAATCCAGAAAAATATTCTTCCTTTCTTTAAAAGATTGTATTCAGAAGGGGTTTAGTTTATTTACTTTATGCTTGATCAAGCCCGAACTACGCCGGTTTGATTCTCACAGGGTGTGAGATACGTAGGCAACCCTCATCGGGTCCAACTTCCCCTTTTTCAAAAATAGCCAAACTATCAGAATTTTAATTTATGAGTCGGGTGATGTCGTTTTGTCAAGAATAGCCAAATGTTCCCGAAAGGGACGCCGGAAGGCTGACTTTGCATAAACGGCCATTTTGGTCATTTTAAAATTTTGACCAGGTTGCCCAATGGCCTTAGGATCCTCGTCCCCGAGGATTTGCGAAGCCATGTTCCCAATATCGGGTCACCGTTCTAAAAAATAAAAATAAATCAAGTGATGATTTTGTTGTCAAAAACAGCCGAATGTTCCCGAAAGGGACGGCGGAAGGCTGACATTGCATAAACGGTCATCGTTTTTGATTTTTTTTTGACCGGTTGATCCTCGCAGCCTTAAAATCTTCGTTCCCAAAGTGCTAAAAGGCCGCGTTTGAAAACCGAGTCCATCATTTTTTAAAACAAAATCTTGAAAAAAAAACATAGATAGTTTTATTTTTGAGTCTAATAAAAGTTTTTCGTTGACATAATCACCTTAATAAATGTGCAGGATGAGCACGATACAAAACAAACCCTTTTCAATAATGACCAAGATCCCTTTTGAGTTGTGATTATGGTGGAATGACCTAGGCAAGGAAGGGCAACATAAAGTAAAGAAGTATCTGAAAGATCTCCCGGATTTACTAAACATCCAACCTCGGGGTGATGTTATCAGATCGTTGGTCACTTGCTGGGATTCGGCACACAATGTATTTCATTTCTCAAACTTTGAGCTCACCCCGACATTAGAAGAAATAGCGGGATACATCGGAAGTGATGAAGCTCCACTAAGGTTCAAGTACTTGATTGCACCTAGGGCCGTCACTGTACACCGGTTTTTGGATTTCCTAAAATACCCCGAACATTTCATCATCCAGATTTTGCAAAAGGTTTCTGCAGTCTCCGCCTCATATATGCTAGATACGGCCACGTGGACGGGTTCAATAAGCCAGACTTCAAACTATGCAGTAGAGGTAACCGACAAAAGTGGGATGAACACAGGCTGGTAGCTTTTATGATAGCTTTTTTAGGTCTTATAATGTTCCCAAGGAAAGACGGAAACATCGATCTAAAAGTAGTTGGGGTCGTCAGTACCTTGCTCACCCATGATAAGAGTACTCTAGTGCCTATGATTACGGCTGACATCTTCCGGGCTCTCACTATTTGCCGAGCCGGGGGCGACTTTTTTGAAGGATGTAACCTATTGTTGCAAATGTGGATGACCGATCATTTGTGCCATCGCTCCCCGCTCTTGGGTTACGGTTCGCCCGAGAAGACTTGTATTGGAGAATTCTACACAAGAATCAAAGGGGTTAGTCTGCCCGAGGGAGTCACAGCTTGGACGTCATTCTTCCGAACTCTCACTGCCAACCAAATTCAGTGGACGCTCGGATGGCTGCTTATTGAGGAAATCATATACATGCCGGCAACCAGGCCCCACTTTCTGTTGATGGGACTTAAAAGCATCCAACCCTATGCACCGTATCGAGTATTGAGGCAACTTGGGAGGTATCAAGTAGTGCCGAAAGATGAAGACTTGAGTACTCAAGTGGTTGAAATCAGTCCGGACGGTCGGTTCCCCGAAGAAGAAGTTCGCCAGATCTGGAGTGAGTGTCAACATCTGACGGCAAACACTTGTGTGTTGGATACAGCTAAAGGAGAAGTTTACCTGGGGTATCATGCTTGGTTTAGAGGTGACATGTCCTGCGAGAGACCAGCTAAAAGACCTCATCTCAAAGATTTTGCTGAGTCATCCCAGGAGCAATGGAACTGGTTAGCAAAAGAGAAAGGTTATCAGGCAGAGATCGGTGAGTTGAAACAACAGGTTGAAAGTTTGAAATTCAATAACAATATGCAGGTCGCTGCAGATCGAGGCGAAAAGAATAGATTGGCCCAAGAAAATGAAGAACTTAGGGCCTAAATCCAGAAATTGAGAATGGCTCTTGATAAACAACCAAGGAGTCGATCAGACGAGCAGTTGATAAAAGGGCTGAGAAGTGAAGTCAGGGAATGGAGAGATGGTTTAGAAGAGTCTGAAAACATCATGGCAGAGCTCAAAGTACAGTGGGGAACAAGAGCAGATAAGCATCGCCGATACTTGAATCAATTGAAACACGACCACGAGAAAACTGTTGCCAACATGAAGAGAAAAGTGGTTGCACTTGAGGTTAAAGCAATTAAGAAGGCCGAGGATTTCTAAATTGAAAGCAGACACTGTTACGACTTGTTGGCCCAAATGGAGGTAGAAGTACGGCAACTGAAAAATCAGCATATGTAGGATTCTCAAGCGTTAAAAACATGCAGTGATCAGATAAAACGCCTGTTTATAGAAAAGAGGCAAACCAGGGATAAGATTAGGACCATTGCCCATGCCATCATCAGAAGGTGTCTACGATGTGAAAACATGACCAGTATTACTGTTCTCTCGGCAGTGATGGTTTATGTCAAGCAGACCATGTATGAGCTGGAACAACTTGAAAGGGATCTCACACCTAAGACCGCGGCGAGGCCGAACGATGCCCCACGGGCACCAGTTTTCGAAACCTTAATGCATTTATAGGTCGAGTCTGTATCTTAGCATCTTCTGTCCATCTTTTCGCATCAGGGTGCATTAGTCCGTTTGAGTCTTACTTATTTTCAAGGTTTGTTATTTTCCCTTGTAATAGATTGAGTCCCTTGTACTTACTTGGTAGTAATAGATTGATTCAGCAATAAATGTGTGCTTCTTTTACACTCATCTGTTTTGAACTACGTAATGATCTGATTCACGCGGCATCGTGATACGTAGGCAATCCTCATAGGATCCGGTCACATTTTTAACTGCAAATAATAATAATAAAAAAAGAAAAAAAAAAAGAAAAATGGTGATAAATAAAAGAAAAACTTAAAGAGAAGCCGGAATGACGCATGTCTTTGTTGCAAGCATGTAGAAACCCACCTAACTGTATAGGTGCATCACACCCCAATGTGGGATTACCTGTCTGTTGTTTGTTTCAAACTAACCATTTGTTTGTTGATAAGTCCAGGTTCCTAGAAAAGTGGTTTGGTTTTGTGCTAATCTGGCCTCACATTCGTACTTCACGAGGTCAAAAGGAAGCGTTTAGCCACCCGTCGCTAAATCAAGAGGAAGTGTTCACACATACTTCACAAGGTCGAAAGGAAGTGTGGAAATGTCTTCAGAAGTTCCTCTGCCAACGATTCCTATTTCGGAGGAAAGTTCAATCTCAGCCATCCCAACTTCTGAGTCAGCAACGGTCGAGGAAAATAGAATTCTACGTCTCCGCATGATGGAAATGTGGGACGCCTGGGCCAATGGAAAAGAGCCACCAAGTACGATCCCTGGATTCCCTGAGCTTTTTCCTAGGGCAAGTGGGACCTCCAACATCCCCATAAGTTATCCAAATACCCCACTGGGATTTCCTACCATCTCAACCTACTTTACTGGAACACCTTCTGAGTCTCGCCCCCAGGTGTTAGCTTCCGGTGCGGCTTCAAACATATTCACTGCTCCACCTTGTTCAGCCACGGCACAACCTGTTTTACCCAGGCCTAACTTCGATTCATCATCCTTCACATTTCAAGCACCACCTCTTCCATTGGAACCTAGCCAGTTCACTACCAACGCTTACCCTCAGCCGTCTCGGTACGACTTTATCGCAGGACAGGAGAAAGCCGAGAAAACGCCGGAACAAGAGGAAATGACCAGAAAAATGAGAAGCATGGAGCAAACTCTCAAAAATATACAGGGTCTGAGCGGGCAAAAGAGCGTATCTTACGCTGACCTGTGCATGTTCCCGCACGTACATCTGCCCTTGGGTTTCAAAACCCCAAAGTTTGAGAAATATGACGGGCATGGGGACCCCATAGCCCACCTCAAAAGGTACTACAACCAGTTGCGGGGAGCGGGCGGAAAAGAAGAGCTTCTTATGGCTTACTTTGGAGAAACTTTGATCGGCATTGCTTCTGAATGGTATACGGATCAGGAAGTATCTCGTTGGCACATTTGGGACGACTTGGCTCGGGATTTTGTCAGGCAGTTTTAATATAACATCGACATTGCCCCCAACAGGAATTCATTGTCGAATCTAAAGAAGAAGCCTTCGGAGAGCTTCCGAGAATATGCTGTCAAATGGCGCGAACAAGCGGCCAGAGTCAAACCTCCGATGGATGAAACAGAAATGGTCAGTGTTTTCCTTCAAGCCCAAGAGGCTGATTATTATCAAAACATGATGTCTGCACTGGGAAAGTTGCTTGCTGAAGCCATCAAAATCGGTGAAATGGTGGAGAATGGGTTAAAAACAGGGCGAAACTTGAGTCAGTCTGCTATAAGGGCCACCTCCCAAGCAATCCAAGGCGGGTCTGGAGGAGGAGCAAACCGAAAGAAGAAGGAAGAAGCAACAATGGCAACTTCGAGTGTAAGAAAACCCCATCCGTCCAGATTTCATTTCTCTGAAAGAGCCCCGCAACACTACTACCCCCATCAAGATGCGGCCTATGCTATGAACCTTCAGCCCTACACAGTAATGAATGCACAACCATATATTAGGCCACAACAATAATTTCACCAAAAGCGAGCTCAATTTCCAAGAAATCAACCTCCTCACCAAGCTCAGTATAATCCCCGACCTCCACAAAATAATCTCCCCTACAACGCCCACACTCGAGAGACGCCCAGGAAAACGGACTTCACACCTATTGGTGAGTCATATTCCAACCTTTTCCCTAAATTGGTCCAAATGGGTTTGTTACAACCCGTACCCCCAAATAGGCAAAACCCAGAGTCACCCTCTTACCAACCTGGTGCCCGATGTGCCTATCATTCTGGAGTGGAAGGGCATGACACTGAGAGTTGTTGGACTTTGAAAAGGGTTGTTGAAAACCTCATAGAACAAAAGCGGATAGTGTTAAAGGACAAAGACATTCCTAATGTGACCAACAACCCGTTACCGGCTCACAACAATGGACCAATTATTGGGATGATCTGCGAAGATAAAGAGTTTGATCCTGTCTTGAAATCCATCATTGCAATCGCCGACATTGAGAAAAAGCCCAAGACGTATGCAAAGCAAGAAAAGGGGGACAAGAAGAGTAAATCCCCCCCTCAAAACACAGAAAAAGCAGTGGAAACCAAAACTGAGGTAGTACCCTCGAAAGATGCCGTCCTTTATGTCCCCCGAGGTTCGAAGAAAGGACAAGTGACATTGAGCCCTCCAAGAAGGTTTGAGCTGAACAAAGGATCTAAAATGTATGTGCCCAAAGGGACCTATGCGGAACGGGGGCCAATAATTTCACCAAGGCTGAATGAGCCCGTGATTATTGGACGCGCGCTGCAGAGGCCCATGACAGATCCTACTACCGTCCCGTGGAATTATAACAAGGCGGTAGTAACCTACAAAGGAAAAGAAATCCTGGGAGAAGTAAATGAAACTAACCCAACTGAGAAATACCTCAACCTGGAGGAGTTGAATGATTCTACAAAGAGGCGTTTCCCACTCAAGAAACCAGTTAGTGCCGAGGAAGCGGAAGAGTTTTTCAGGAAAATGAAAACTGCGGACTACGAGATAATTGACCAACTCTGAAAGTCTCCCGCTCAGGTCTTGTTGTTGTCTCTATTAATGAATTCAACTGAGCATCAGAAAGTGTTGATCAAGACCCTCAACAAAGCTTACGTCCCAATTGAAACTACCGTGGAACAGCTAGAGAGGATGGCAGAAAGATTCTTCATGATCAATCAGATTTCCTTCTGCAAAAATGATCTGCCCCCGGAAGGGGCCGCTTACAACAAGGCCCTCTACCTAACAGTTAAATGTGAAGGGTACTATGTGAAGAGGGTCATACTGGATGGCAGGTCCGGAGTAGATATCTGTCCCCTTTCGACTATGCAAAGAATGGAGATCGAGACGGGGAGAATCAGGCCCGACAGCGTATGTGTTCGTGTTTTTGACGGCATCAAAAGGGACACCCTAGGCGAGATCGATTTGATTTTGACTATTGGACCTGTGGATTTTGAGGTGACCTTTCAGATCCTAGATATGGATACTTCTTACAATTTGCTTCTAGGAAGGCCTTGGATTCATGCGGCGGAAGCCATACCTTCTACTCTCCACCAGATGGTAAAATTTGTATATGAAAATCAAGAGATTATAGTCCACGGAGAGGATGAGCATTCAATTTATCGAGACCCGTCGGTTCCATGCCTCGAAGCTAAGGAGGGTAGTGAACATATAGTCTATCAAGTTTTCGAGGTTGTGGTCGCAGACCAATGCGAAGAAGGAAGCCCTTACCCTCAACCTTTTCTCTCAAAAACATCAGTTATAGTTGCCAAGGAAATGATCAGGCATGGTTATAAACTGGGGAAGGGACTCG
This sequence comes from Nicotiana tabacum, assembly GCF_000715075.1. Lineage (NCBI taxonomy): Eukaryota > Viridiplantae > Streptophyta > Magnoliopsida > Solanales > Solanaceae > Nicotiana > Nicotiana tabacum. The sequence goes on along the minus strand of NC_134092.1, from coordinate 134,058,367 downwards.
GGGCATCATTGCAAGGTATCACCGAGCCTATCACCTTACCTGCCGCCGAAAAGTTCTTCGGTGTTGGTTTTATGCTGAAGAAGCTGACGTAATGTGGGCAAACCAACGGAAGAGCAATGGTTGGGTTTTATCTCAGCCAATTTCGCATCTTTACAGAACATTCGTCAGACCCAAGTACATTGAAGAAATAGAGGATGAGACCTTCACGACCGAGGAAATTGAAGAAATCTGTGGGGTTATGAGGCAAATGTTGTATGAAACCCATATGGTTCAGCCGGGAGAAGGCTCGAGCACCGCTGAGGTGCTTTACATGGGTCCTGGTGCCAAATTGCAAAACTGGAAGGCTACTCCGTTTCCGATCAAGCAGGAATCCTGGTAGACCAGTCTTGCCACCTTTTCTGCATCACGAGTTATTTTGGGGTGTAACTCGAATGATTTCTTTTTAGTTTCCCGTCCTTAAATCCTGATGTAAACCCTATTATCTTCAAAATTCAATGAAATGAAATTAATATTTCATCTTCCATCTTATTTATTCTCTCTGATTATTTTTATTTTTTTTGTTTTATTTCTTTCAGTTCTAATAATGCGGTTTTAAATAACATGACATGCTTGCGGACTTCATGCCCAGATCCAAACATGCAGTTTAGCTGCGAAATAATGAACCAAGAAATGGAATACGATGAAGAAGAGGCTTTTAAGGAAATAAATCGAGAATTGGAACACTTTGAGAACAAACCTAAGCCGAATCTGAATGACACCGAACCGGTTAGTTTGGGAACTCCTGAGGTAATCCGAGAGACCAAAATAAGCATTCACACGGACAATAGAACGCGAGACGCGATAATTCAACTCCTTTTTGAATTTAAAGATGTGTTTGCTTGGTCATACGATGGCATGCCAGGATTAGGCGTTGATTTAGTGGTGCATAAATTGCCAATTCACCCTGATTGTCCTCCATTTCAACAAAAGCAAAGAAAGTTCAAAACTGATGTCAGTGACAAGATTAAAGAAGAAATCACCAAGCAGCTGAAAACGGGAGTAATTCGGGTAGTCCAGTACACCACGTGGTTGGCAAATGTAGTTCCAATGCCGAAAAAAGATGGGAAGACTCGGGTATGTGTGGATTATCGAGATTTGAACAGAGCGAGTCCCAAAGACAATTTCCTATTGCCCAACATCCATATCCTTGTTGATAATTGCGCCAAACATGAGATCCAGTCTTTCGTAGATTGTTACGCTGGGTATCATCAGGTGTTGATGGATGAAGAAGACGTCGAGAAGACTGCTTTCACTACACCATGGGGCACTTACTGTTATCGGGTTATGCCATTTGTTCTGAAGAATGCTGGGGTAACTTACATGAGGGCCATGACTGCCATTTTTCATGACATGATGCATCAAGAAATAGAGGTGTATGTGGACGACGTGATAGTCAAGTCCAGGACGCAGGACAATCATATCCAAGACTTGAGGATATTCTTCGAGAGACTGAGGAAGTACGACTTGAAGCTGAACCCAGCCAAATGCGCTTTCGGGGTCCCATCAGGTAAGCTTTTGGATTTCATAGTAAGTAGGAGAGGTATCGAATTAGATCCAACAAAGATAAAATCTATCAGAGATCTACCTCCCCCAAGAACGAAGAAAGACGTGATGAGTCTGTTGGGAAGGTTAAACTATATTAGTCGATTCATTGCCCAGCTGACTAGCACGTGTGAGCCCATATTTAAGCTGTTAAGGAAGGATGCAGCGATCAAATGGACGGCTGAGTGTCAAGAAGCTTTTGACAAGATCAAGGAATATCTTTTAAATCCCCCAGTTTTGGTCCCGCCAGAGCCAGAGAGACCCCTGTTCTTGTATCTGACAGTCTTGGAAAATTCTTTCGGTTGCGTCCTCGGGCAACATGACATAACCGGAAAGAAGGAGCAGGCGATCTACTACTTGAGCAAGAAATTCACCGGCTATGAGGCCAAGTACACTCTGCTGGAAAGAACGTGTTGTGCTTTGACATGGGTTGCTCAAAAATTGAGACATTATCTCCAAGCTCACACTACTTACCTCATAAGCAGGTTGGATCCTCTGAAATACATATTTCAGAAACCGATGCCTACTAGAAGACTGGCCAAGTGGCAAATCTTGCTTACTGAATTTGACATAGTCTATGTCACCCGCACGGCAATGAAGGCCCAGGCATTAGCGGATCATTTGGTCGAAAACCCGATTGATGAGGAATACCAACCGTTGAGTACTTATTTTCCGGATGAAGAAATCAACACCATAGAAGTAACCTCGGAAAACGCTCATGTTTGGAAGATGTTCTTTGATGGGGCCGTAAACGCCAAAGGTCTAGAAATAGGGGCAATCTTGATCTCACCTGCTGGTCAACATTATCCGGCTGCAGCTAGGCTTCGTTTCTTTTGCACGAACAATACAGCTGAATATGAAGCCTATATCATGGGCATGAATATGGCGATCGATCAGGATGTTGAAGATTTATTGATTATGGGGGATTCCGACCTGATTATCCGGCAAGCCCAAGGTGAATGGGAAACTCGGGATGTCAAGCTTATTCCTTACCGACAGCACGTGGAAGACCTCGACAAGCGTTTCAAGTCAATAGAGTTCAGGTACATCCCGCGGTGTCACAACGAACTAGCGGATGCACTTGCTACCTTGGTTTCAATGCTACCCTACCCAGACAACGCCCACGTCGATCCCTTGGAAATCCAAATCAGGGAAAGACACGGTTACTGCAAGTAATCGAGGCAGGAGCGTGTACACAGCCATGGTACCATGATATCAAGAGGTTCTTGAAGACACAAGAATACCCCGAACATGCTACTGGAGATCAAAAGAGAACCATTAGGCGGCATGCAGGTGGTTTCTTTTTGAGCGGCGAGTTATTGTATAAAAGGACCCCGGACCTCAATCTGCTAAGATGTGTTGACACCGAGGAGGCGGGAAGGATCATGCATGAAGTACACGCAGGAGTGTGCGGGCCCCACATGAACGGGTATGTTTTGGCAAAGAAAATCCTTCGAGCAGGTTATTACTGGATGACCATGGAAAAGGACTGTTTTAGCTTCGTTCGAAAGTGTCATCAGTGTCAGGTGCACGGTGATTTGATTCATGCGCCTCCCACAGAACTGCATCCCATGTCTGCACCTTGACATTTGTTGCTTGGGGCATGGACGTCATTGGTCCTATCGAGCCGAAGGCCTCAAATGGACACATATTTATATTGGTTGCTATCGACTACTTCAGGAAATGGGTAGAGGATGTCACTCTCAAGTCGATCACTAAAAAGGCTGTAGTGGATTTGTGCATTCAAATCTTATTTGTCATTTTGGTATTCCTGCAATGATCATCACAGATAACGCGGCAAACCTGAATAGTCACTTGATGGGGGATGTATGCGAACAGTTCAAAATAGCGCATAGGAATTCCACTCCTTATCGGCCCAAGGCCAACGACGCTGTTGAAGCGGCGAACAAAAACATCAAGAAGATTTTGAGGAAGACAACCCAGAGTTCCAGACAATGGCATGAGCAGTTACCTTTCGCCCTGCTGGGATATCGCACTACAATACACACATCAGTAGGGGCAACCCCATACTTGTTGGTTTACGGGACCGAGGCTGTGATACCGGCAGAGGTAGAAATCCCCTCTCTCCGGATCATTGTTGAAGCTGAAATTGAAGACAGTGAGTGGGTCAAAACCCGTTTGGAACAGTTAACGCTGATCGATGAAAAGCGAATGGCTGCGGTCTGTCACGGGCAGTTGTACCAACAAAGAATGGCCCGTGCTTACAACAAGAAAGTTCGACCCAGGAATTTTGAAGTAGGTCAACTGGTGTTAAGGCGCATTATTCCACGTCACCAGGAAGCGAAAGGAAAATTTGCTCCTAATTGGAAAGGTCCATACATCATCAGGAAGATATTGCCCAGGGGAGCATTATATCTAGGTGATATTGAAGGAAAAGATCCCGACACAGCCGTGAATGCGGATGTAGTAAAAAGATACTATGTCTGAACTTGCTCTGACGATGTTTTTGCACAATTGAGAGGACGAAGGCTTTCATTCCTGCTACCCAAACACTCAAATCCTTACTAACCCTTTGAGCCGTTTACCTTTCTTTCATTACCCTCTTTGGAACCCGGAAGTGCTAGTTAAAAAAAAAAGAGTTTCCTGAACTACGTTTGACTTGATTCCGAAAGGATACGTAGGCAGCCTCTCTATGGGGTTCAGTCACACCAAAACAAAAATCCTGTTTTTCCCCAAAAGTTAAACCGGGGCAGACGTTATAATAATTCGGCAATAATCCCGCCTGGACGGTTCCGAAGTTGTAATTCGATCCAAGTTCTTTTGATCCCAAACCTGTTGCAAGTCCTTCCGATCAATCAGCAAAAGTTTCCTCAAAATCAAAGGGCACAGTTGCTCGGATCCGACGCAGTCAAGATGAGAGAAATAAAATGAGAGAGTCTTATTGGTGAAAACCTACATGCACCATAAGGCGATGGCGAGCAGAGAAATCAAAATGAGAGAGTCTTGTTAGTGACAACTCACGACGAGCACTATAAGGCGACGGTAAGAAGAGAAATGAGAGGGGTCGGCTAGCGAAAACTCGCAAAGGGCGTTGTCAGCCGAAAAGAGGGTTTACCACAGAAGGTTCTGGCAAGGTTCCCTGGTTTGGAAACATAGATCCGTTTGGTTCGTGAGAAAATGTAGTTTCATGAGAGTCGGGCATCCAGTCCAAAAAGCAGGTCATGTCAATTTAAAGCCAACATGCATCTCAGATAAGTCTTTCTTTTCCCCGAAAAGGACGCTTCTCTTTTAAATTCATTTCCTCGCTCTTTGTTTACCTCTCCTTTGGATTCCTTTTCGATTTAACCCTAAGCCCCAAAACATGCTAGAAAGAAAAGGTGGAAGGACCGGTTTCACAGGGCTCTGTCTGGCAAGAGGTGGAGAACATACCCGACCTCAGTGATGCGTCGGTCCAATCCCGACTGATCGTGACGTCTGATTACCTCAAAATCCCCAAGCAGAGTTTGAGACGGAAGAAACAGAGCCTTACACGCGCAAATCATCGTGAAATCCTGAAATATTGAGTCTTATCAGTTTGAAAGGAGGTCGCCTTGGAAGTCAATCAATGGCGAATTTTCTCAACAGAAATGAGGCTTGGGACCAAGAAAAACAATGAAGGCCACAAAACCGACCACAATTTCAAACTAAAAATTTTCCTTTGTTTGAAGTTGAAGCAGTTGCAATACAAAACGAACTAAGCAGGTACAACCCTGCGAGAGGCAGGTACAACCAAAAGGAAATGCGCAAAGATTAGAAATAGCTATGCTGCAATAATCAACCCAAAAGGGAAGTCTCCTCCTGATTCTTTCTTACATTTTTTTCCTAACCCGAGGACTTTTTCCCTTCTCCGGCATAACCCGATGACTTCTCCGGCATAACCCGGGGACTCTCTCCTTTTTCCGGCATAACCCGTGGACCTCCCTGGCATAACCCAGGGACCTCTTTCCCTTTCCGGCATAACCCGATGACTTCCCCGGCATAACCCGAGGACTTTCTCCCTTTTCCGGCATAACCCGATGACTTCCCCGGCATAACCCGAGGACTTTCTCCCTTTTCCAGCATAACCCGATGACTTCCCCGGCATAACCCGAGGACTTTTTCCCTTTTCCAGCATAACCCGATGACTTCATCGGCATAACCCGAGGACTTTTCCCTTTTCCGGCATAACCCGATGATTTCCCCGGCAAAACCCGTGGACTTTTTTCCTTTTCCGGCATAACCCGATGACTTCCCCGGCATAACCCGATGACTTCCCCGGCATAACCCGATGACTCTTTCCCTTTCCCGGCATAACCCGTGGACCTCCCTGGCATAACCCAAGGACCTCTTTCTTTTTCCGGCATAACCCGATGACTTCCCCGGCATAACCCGAGGACTCTTTCCCTTTTCCGCATAACCCGATGATTTCCCCGGCAAAACCCGTGGACTTTTTCCCTTTTCCGGCATAACCCGATGAATTCCCCGGCATAACCCGGGGACTCTCTCCTTTTTCCGGCATAACCCGTGGACCTCCCTGGCATAACCCAGGGACCTCTTTCCCTTTCCGGCATAACCCGATGACTTCCCCGGCATAACCCGAGGACTTTCTCCCTTTTCCGGCATAACCCGATGACTTCCCCGGCATAACCCGAGGACTCTTTCCCTTTCCCGGCATAACCCGTGGACCTCCCTGGCATAACCCAGGGACCTCTTTCCCTTTTTCGGTATAACCCGATGACTTCCCCGGCATAACCCGAGGACTCTCTCCCTTTTCCGGCATAACCCGAAGACTCTTTCCCTTTCCCGGCATAACCCGATGACTTCCCCGACATAACCCGAGGACTTTCTCCCTTTTCCGGCATAACCCGATGATTTCCCCGGCAATAACCCGAGGACTCTCTCCTTTTTCCGGCATAACCCGATGACTTCCCCGGCATAACCCGAGGACTCTTTCCCTTTCCCGACATAACCCGTGGACCTCCCTAGCGTAACCCAGGGACCTCTTTCCCTTTCCGGCATAACCCGAGGACTCTTTCCCTTTTTCCGGCATAACCCGATGACTTTCCCGGCATAACCCGATGAATCTTCCCGGCATAACCTGTGGACCTTTTCCGGCATAACCCGGTGAATCTTCCCGGCATAACCCATGGACCCTTTCCAGCATAACCTGGCAATCCTCCCAATTTAGGGCTCTGATCCCTAAGTTGAGCACTTTTCCATTCAGCCAGCATTAGGGCTCCAATTCCTGAACTGAGCATTTTTCCTTTTATCCAGCATTAGGGCTCCAATCCCTGAACTAAGCATTTTTTTTCCTGTTAGCCAGCATTAGGGCTCCAATCCCTGAACTGAGCACTTTTCCATTTAGCCAGCATTAGGGCTCCAATCCCTGAACTGAGTATTTTTCTGTTAGCCAGCATTAGGGCTCTAATCCCTGAACTGAGCGTTTCCCCTTTTAGCCAGCATCAGGGCTCCAATCCCTGAGTTGCGCATTTTTACCTTTTGCGACATTAGGGCTCCATTCCCTGATTTGCGTTTTTAGACAAGAGTTTTCAATCCCCTCATCAATTTTGTAAATTTTTATGACCATTAACCCACGAAACTTTCCTAATAGAACTGGGGCAGAAAATTTCGTTTGGTTTGTTTTGTTGTCTCAGCAGGTCTTACCTCAAGGCGCATGGATCGAGATAACCTATGAGATGTGTCTCGATTTTGAATAAATAAAAGAAGAAAAGAACAAAAAGAAAAGATGTTCCCAAATACTAGAACAAACAAACGGCGGGTCGCTCCAAAATTTGATCAAAGTCCCGAGCTCCGCCAATCCCGTCTCACTCAATACCGCAGAAATAAACAGGCGCCTACAACTTGCAAGCATCAAAATTCGGATCGAAGTCTACAAGCAGAATCAGCTAAGACCCAAGATCAAGTTGCAAAAGAATTATAGATAGGAATCTTGTAACTAGCGGTTGACAAACATAAATAGTTAGTTCAGTTTCAATTTCCTTTGGTTGTAATAAGGAGGTCGGTAAGCAGTAGTGGCAATAGCAACAGCAGTAACAGCAAACATTGCAATCCCATGGTAGTCCCAGCTACCAAAGTTTCCCGAACTACATTGACCTGATTCCTGTTTAGCCCAGGATATGTAGGAAATCTTCGAAGCAAAGGTACGGTCAAATGCTTTCAAGAAATGTTTAACACGGAGTAACCGACGAGCGAAAATCGTTCATACCCGCTCACTTTATCTTTGCACGAAAACTCTTTGTGTTTTCGGGCAAAGAGGGGCAGCTGTGAGCACGTGATTTTTGCTTCACGGAAATTACTCCAAAAGAAATAAAAAAAATAAAAAAAATGGTTTTGTTGTATAATTTTTTTGAATTTTACGTGGCACTTTTGGCAGTTAGCTGTAGTTTTGTCTGTGATTTGTTAGGTTTTGTCAAAACAAAATACAATAATATATGTTTAATATGAGTAATAGTTGTTGTTTGAATATTAATTAATATTTGTGTGGTTTTTGTATTTTTTGATTTTACATTTTTTAGTTAGGAATTTCATCTAAATCAAAATTAAAAGAAGAAAAAAGAAATGAGTTTGAAATCGGAATTGGGCCACTAAATCGAACCCAAAATCAGGCCCAAAAACATTGCCTTTGCCCGGTCCAGTTTGGTTGGCCTCAGGGGCACCCAAACGACGTCGTTCTAATCATATTTGATCTGGGTCGTTGATCTCAGAATGATCAACGGCCAAGATCACATATCCATACCCATTGTTTAAACCCGACCCGTCCAAACCGACCTAATCCCCTCTAAGACAAAACGACCCCGTTTCATATAGTTAAAGTAATCCAAACCGTTGATTTCATCAGATCCAACGGCTTGGATCCACTCACCTACCCCGTATATAAGCCCATCCCTCTTACCCCACGCCCCTAAGCCAGACCCCCTTGCCCTTAGGTCGTCTTCACCAGACCCAAACCCCTTAGAACCCTAGCGCCGCCCCTTTCCCCTCACCGTAAACCCCGCGGCAACAACGCCGGTGACCACCACCTTAACACCCTAGGACTACTCAACTGCCCTGAACATAGATCTGCTAACCTTAGGTCTCGAATCTTCCCCCACCGTCTCGAATTCGAGCCGGGCCTCGACCTATACCAAACCACCCCAAATCCATGCCAGGCACTCCCCTGACCTCCCTCATGACCAAACCAGGTTTGGTTTGGTCCGAATCCAACCAGGAAAACCTGAATCCCAAATCTGCCCTAGGAACCCTAGAAGTCCTGAGTCCGATTTTTGTCCATTTGAACCAGAAGATTAGGGTCTAATGGACCTTAATCGAAGTGTTCTCAGTTGAGAACACTTCGATTAAAGTCAGTTCAACCCCAAGAAAGGTCGATTCAAATCCGAGACAGGGCCTTCTGATTTTTCAAGCCTTTAAGGTATTTCTGTTTTCCTTTTTCTTATCAGTCCATTTCGTTGTTTGTTTTAGTTTGTTCGGCATGTTTAATTAGTTTTGTTTATTTCTGGGATTCCACTATCAGTTATTCTCTATCTCCGATAGACCTTTTATTCGGACAATTGTTATTCTGCTTATGTTTGAATACGTATAGTGATATACATATTTCATCTTGATTAAATCGTCGAATCGATAATGCCTGTGGTTCCCCTGTATCGTGCAAAAATTGTCAAGAACAGTTTATGCCTTATTTGTGTTTTTTGTTTGATCGACTGTTTGTTTTGTGTTATAATTAGTATAGTCGAGTCGATATATGTCGTCAATTAGTTTTGATTTGGAATGATATTTATCTGACTCATATGTTTGATTTGCTTATTGAAGCTTCTGATAAGTAATTACACTATGTTTATCCTGTGTATTTGAACCAAAAATTACCTAAAGATTGGATAGCTGTTAGTGTTAGCATAGATTGCAGATTGTAGTTCAAGTTAATGGCATGGGCAGCATGTGTTAAGAAGTTAGAGTAGAAATAGACAGCATGTGCTGTCAGGACATGCCCACACTGCCCATATTTGCTTAATTTAATAAAGACAGGCCACTTTATTATGTTGCTCCTGGTGGTAGACTTCTACCATTTTTATGAGGTATGCCCCGCCCAACTTTCGTCGTACCTGTACAAGTTGTTCCTTATGTTGCTCAAGTTTGAGAAACTCGTCGGTCGTGAGATCACCTTGGACCACATGGTCAATTTCTTCGCCCTTCAGCTTATCCGCGGCACGATGCTTCACATGCGTCCTCGGGGGTCGAAGAGTCTGGTGGTGAAAATGGATGATAGGGCTAACCGTCGTTTCTATAAGAATTATTTCTATGTGTGGACTGAGCACATTGTGGCGGATCTGATGGGGTTCCCTGAGAAATGGAACTTTGCACGTAAGTTTTTTTATGCTTTTAGTCGGAGATATATCCGACCGTTTTCCGTTATAGTACTAAACCCTGTTATGTCTCTGCAGTCGAGAAATTGTCTCCTTCATCTGTCGAAGGTATCCGCGAGTGGGTGAGCGCCATCCTTCCCCACACGGCGGGGGTTCGCACCTGGTCGGCCTTTATGAAAAATTTGGACGCAGGCCCCTTACGGGTGAGGTGTCGTTTCTGTTTGTTACTTTTCCTCTCTTTTTACTTAGTTTTTATATGTGGTTTGTTGATGCCAGGGAGAGTGCGGAGAGCGAGGGCTCCTCCATTGGCTTTTCGTCAGCCGATATTATTTGCTCACCCTGTTGCAGCACCGACCGTTCGGCCTTCATCGAGGGTTGCTTCGATCGAGTCGGCGGCTGCGGTCATTCCTGCGGAGGCCACTTATCAGACTGAAGTTCCGACTCGTGTTGCTCGTCAGACGGGTGAATCTCCCCGCGTTGAGGAAGAAGAAAGGTCGTCTAAGAGGCGGCGAGTGGAATTTGAAGCAGCCCCTCCGACTGTAATTCACCTGGATGACTCTCTCTTGACAGAATCTGGGGCGGGGGTTGATACCACTTCGCCCGTAGAGATGTGACAGTCGCTGCATCTGCCCCATCGACGGAGATTCCTGCTGTTGTTGTTGATAAACAACCTATCACGATGGGGAGGGGGGCAGATGTCTGAGGCTGCTGTTGTAGTTTTGGACGTACCCTCGTCCTCCGTGCCTGGTCGTGCTTCATCCTCAGCTGTTGAAAGAGGAAGGTGTTGTGGTCGACGATTATGAATTTGAGTCGGACCTCGATCTTGATGATGTTAGGATGTTTAAGGAGGGTATTACCCACTCGGTGGTTCGTGTAGGAGGGCTGGCCCGTATTCTTGAAATTTCTTCGGATGTTAATCTCCTGGGAGACACGGAGGATCTGGTGCCACAGTTCAACATTCTGTGTTCTGATGCCGAGAACGAGGCTCTCAGGAACATTCCTGATATTGATTTGATGAATGAGGTGGCTGCTATGGGTTTGATGGTACGTTGCCCTTTTATTTTATAAATCTCCCATTTTTCTTTATGGTATGGTTTTAACCCACCTTTTCATTTTTCAGACGTACATGGTGGAAGTGGAGAGTATGCGCAGGGCCGACATTCGGTCCAAGCTTTTCTTGAAGATGTTTGAAAAGTATCGGCGCTATCACGACAAGTGCCGTGAGATGCACGGGCGACTGAGGGAGAATCCTTGTGCACGATCCCTCGGCGAGGAATTGGAGAAAAGAGATCAGCAGTTGATGGAGGCCATTCATAGAAACAGTGTGCTCGAAGAGCAGATTCACGCGAATGATGAAGAGCTTGAGGTGGGAAAGGGGGTGGCAGCAGATTGTGACTATCTGCAGGGAAGGTTTAGGTTAATGCAGGCCGAAATGGACCAGAACCTTATCATGGTCGAGGCGATGAGTGCAGAGTGGATGGGAAAGATGGCCGAGTTGTAGAGCAAGGTCGCTGGGCTGGAGAGTATCGAGAGTGCCTGGTTTGCGGCTTCAGCAAGGGCGGCGGCACTGGAGAACATTATTTGCGTCCTCCAATCTGATCAAGAGTCGGAGAGAGCGACGACAATGTTGATGGAGGCAAGGCTTGAGGAGCGCATTGGTGAGATCGATCGGGAAGTTTCGACCTTAGGAGATTGGGTCACCGCTCTTGAGGCTGAAAGGGAGCGACTGTTGGCCCAAATTGAGTCTTCCTCCGCCGCCAACACGAGCTTTAGGTTTATGGTGAAGCTCAGTGGGATATATACATGAGCCTACAGGAGGCGAGTAATATTACTAAGGTCGAATATGAAGAAGTACGAGCAAAGGTGCAGGAGGCCCGTGTCAACTGTGGTTATGATTCTGCGACTCCGAAGGCCGAAGAGGGCGCGGATGATGAGGGAGAGCTTCCTGGAGATAATTGGTGGCGATGATGACGCCGAGTGAAAGAATGCTGCCTTAGTTTGTTTACTGTTTTCTTTTCTATTCATCGTCGATTGTCGTTGTTCCTTTCTTTTGTTTTTATTGTTGGCTTGGGCCGTATGTAATATGCGACCGTTGGCGCGGTGACCTTGTATAAAGAAGAATTTTTTCATTGTTATCTGCCTCGTGCTTTATCTTTGTTTTCACTTTTTGTGACTTTGGCGTTGGATGGATTCCCGTATGAGGAGTCCCGGTCTGTTCTTCCCTTTTTCTTTACTGACGGCCCTTGGCCTTAGATATATTTCAGACTTTTCCCTTTGGCGATGGCTCGTGGCCTTGAGGGTGTGATTTCGAGCTTAGCGAAATAGCAACCTTTCGATGTTCGATCGAGGTCGAATTATTCTTTTTGGCGAAAGCCCTTGGCCTTAAAGGGTGTTATTTCGAACTTATCGAAATAGTAACCCGTCGTCGTTCATGTCACACCTCCTTTTTCAGCTACACCCTTGTGAAGGGACGTAAAGGGAGTTTTTCCAATTAAAGGACAATCGAAATGGGATTTATTATTTAATTCAGAGTCGCCACTTGGGAGATTTATGGTATCCCAAGTCACCGGTTGAATCCTGAATCGAGGAAAAGATTAACTCTGTTTAAAAGTCTGTGCACCAGAAATTCGGATAAGGAATTTTGTTAACCCGGGAGAAGGTGTTAGGCATTCCCGAGTTCCGTGGTTCTAGCACGGTCGCTCAACTGTCGTATTCGGCTTAATTATCCGATTTTATATAATTATGAACCTATGTGCAAATTTTAACTATTTACCGCTTTTGTTATTATTTATTCAAAGAATTGCAACGCCGTGAGAATGCATCTCGAATTGCGCCACATAAATGTACCCGCAATTTTCGATACGTTCCAACTTCGTTGAGATTTGGATTTGGGTCACATAAATGTGCACCCGAGTTTAGGAAGATAACATTATTAAATACGCGCCTAAAGATACTAACGCATTGTTATTTTGAGAAAAGTCGTAAAGTTCGTTATGCGGCCTGTCTCGAAATCTAAGCATTTGAAATAACTGTCCGTTGAAGGCCCCGCAGTTTGTGTATTCTTGTTGGTCGAGGCTCGTCTCATTCATGATTTTTTAAAGAAATTTGCAACATCATGGAAATGCATCTCGAACCACGTCACAATCAATGTACCTGTGATTAGCGACACATTTCGACTTCGTTGAGATTTGGATTTGGGTCACATGAATGTGCACCCGAGTTTAAGAAAGTAAATTATTAAAAGTACGCGCCTAACAGTGATTAACGCGTTATTACTTTGGGGAAAAAGGCCGTGAAATTCGCTAAGCATGCCGATCCCGAGTTCTAAGTAATTAATATATGTACAATCGTGAAGGCCCCGCAATCGGTGAGTTTTACTAGGCGAGGCTCATCTCGTTTATTTTGAAAGGTCAATCCTAAAGTGACTACATTTTTCTATTCTTATTTATCTTTAAAAGAAAAAGAAATCCTACTCAATCAACTTAATTCACAAAGTCCGGTACAATAAGATTTGTTATAACTGGGGCTCATGGGCGCATGAATTCAAATCATTCAACGGTTTTGTACCTTTCTGCAGTCCGTGTAAAGAATCAGTACAAACGCCAGCTTAGGCCCAAATGTGAGCCCAATTAAGCGACGGCTGAGGGCAGGGCCCCAAGTCAAAACATCAGTTACATGAATAAAACACGAATATTACTCCTACTCATTCTACTGTTCTTTATTTACATATAGGAAGTGGCTTATACCATGCATCAAGTCCAATTGGGTTTAACACTACCTTTATTAACGTCAATCCGGGCAACCAGTACCCTTAATTTGAATTACATGTTCCTGCTTCAAAACTAGTGAGCCATTACCAATTGTTTTGAGAAATCTGTGATTACTTAACAGCAGAACAACACAATCAGAAATGCTAAAATCATAATTGACGCCTACGACCGGTGTTATCTAACAATGCTAGTCACATTTACAATCTTCTCTTCTTTTCAATTGTTGCAATGATATCTGAATTATCCAATGGTGTGCAAGTAAATACTCAGAACTAATAGAACCTAATCTAACAACTATAGCTTCTGATTGGTTTTAACAGTCCATTAAGCTCGTTCCTAACTTCACAGCTGCCCACATGTAGTAGTATGAACTATGTTTTTAACAACAGGAGAAACTCATACAACTTAATTTCAGTCCAACTATTATAGACTAACAAGGATCTATATCCTTAGTAGAATTTAAACACACAACTCAAAAAGAGGTTAAATCAGAAACAAGCTTCATTTCTTCATATAGCATTATTTCTGCACATTTTCAGCCTACAGTCATTTGAAGGATGCAATAGTGTACCTGGTATTGGTAATACAAGAAGAGGAAGAAGAGAGTCAACAGCAGCAGTAGTAACAAACAGAAGTTGCAACAATAGTGCAGCAACAAATAACCAGCAGCTATAAACCTCCCCTAGTATAGAGCAGAAGTAAAAGGAAGAAAGTTCTAGCTATTTCAGATCCTAAACGAGGCAATGAAAACAGTAGCTATCCTTTTTCAGGTCCCCCAACTCTCCAAAAATCAATCTGCTTCTTCAGTCCTAATTCTGCCCCCTTATACAGACTTGCCCCCTCTTTTTAACTTAACTACCCGACCCCCTCCCCCACTAAAAATCTGTATTTTTCCACTTAAAACCCACTAGGGAAAGCTTTTTCCTTATTTTCAGCCCCCCCATTCCCTCTTGTTCCTCATTACCATATTAATTTAAAGACACTAATATCCCACTAACAAAACACTAACATTAAAATATTATCCTAACTGTTCCATTCCCAAATCACCCCTGAAACCCCTTAATATTACTGCCCCTAATACAATCTATTCATCCATATTAAAACCTTTTAACTCTAAAATCTGTTCAAGCTAACAATGATTTAAAACTAAACCCGACTAACAGTTATAACCAATCCTCCTGACAACTAAATGACTAAGGTTGAGTTCCATCTAAATTTAAATCACAACACAGAACTCAACAGAATCATTAAAACTGAAACTGAAAATTGAATCAAAATAAACAAACATGAATGCAGGATCATTGTCAGCCTATTGACAATGCCCTGAAGCTAAGTGTCCACAGATCAACACACACAACAACCATTTGACGAACTTATTGGTTTACAAACAAGAACGAATTAATCGACGAAAACTAATTAACCGATTGCCTACAACAATTGACAACAATCAATCAGAAATAGATAATCAGACAATTCAAGCAGCATTGACAAGAATAGGGATTTGTAATAAAACTTTAACTAATCGACGAAACTTATTCGAATCGATTACACAACCTATAATAATTCACAACAACGAGCATAAACAAATTCGACCAAATAAAAAGGTCTGAGGGAGAAGAACAGAACAATCGACAAAAAAATAAAAAATAAAATTAATATAACAACTAGACAAATAAACAGACATTTAAAACATCAAAATAGAATAAAAGGAAAGAAGGAAAAATACCTTAAATGGAACAGAGAACAGACGGACTTGAATCGACTCGAACTTGAACTTTTTGAGGTCAAACGGACCTTAACTGAGAACACTTCGACTAAGGTCAGTTAAACACCCAAATCCTCTTAACCTTCGGACAGAAACCAGTTTTGGTTTTCAAGGGTTCTTACGTTTCGATTTGGGGTTCGAGTGTTTCTAACCAGATCCGAACCAAACCAACGGTGGTTTGGTCATGAGAGAGGTCAAGGGGTGCCAGGGTGTGAGTTCAGGGCAGATTGGGGTAGGTCCAGGTTTTGCTCGAATCTTCAAATAAAGATTCGAGAAGTTTGAGGATGATTCGAAACAAACGGGTACTGGATCTGTGCTGAGGGTGGTTAGGTGGTTCAGTGGTGTGAATTTTACAGCCATCGGAGCCGGTGCCGCCGGGTTTTCAGGCGAAGGGAACGAGGGCGGCTAGGGTTTTGGGGGCGTGTCTGAAGGGTCTGAGAGAGATGATGGGGCGAGGGGGGTTTGGTTTGGGGGAGGCGGGGTATGGTTTGGACTTATATACGGGAGGGGGCGTTTGATCTTGGCCGTTGGATCATTCACGATCAACGGCCATGAGCACTTCACTAAAGAGGAACGGTGTCGTTTGGAGTGGTACTGGGGCGGTCCGGGTATTGGAGTGACGGGTCGGGGGTCGGGTTTGGTCAAGGCTTTGGGACCGTTTGATCAGCTGAGATCAACGGTCCAGATTGAAACGCCTGAAACAGCATCGTTTGGTTGCGGCTGGAGACGGGTCTGGGCTAGTTGGGCCAGTTTTGAACGGGTTTGGACGATTTTGTGTTTGGGCTGGGGATTTTTGGCCCAGATCTTGTTTCCTCTCTCTTATTAATTCTCTCTTTATTTTCTTCCTATTTCTTTTATTCTTTTCATTCATTTTGATTTCTAAATTATTTTCTAAAATCATAAACCAAGTTAACTTACTAAAAATACTAATTATCTTTTAATAACATTTATCACATACAATTAAATGCCAATTAACAATAAAATCACACAATTCAACATTAAATGCTAAAAATGCAAAGTATATTATTTTTTATGATTTTCATTTTCATAAAATAAATTACTGGTTAATTAATCCTAAATTGTAAATGCAAATGCAACACATATATTTTTTGTATTTTTCTTAACTAAAGTAGAAATAAACACACGCAGACAAAAATACCAATAAATTACAAACAACACAAAATCATTTTATTTTGAATTTTTGGGAGTAGTTCTCATAGAGCACAAAAATCACGTGCTCACAGTTCAATCGAGGTCGAACTCTTCTTTTTGGAAAAGGTCCTTGACCTTAAAGGGTGTTATTTCGCACTTATCGAAATAGTAACCCGTCGTCGTTTGATCGAGATTGAACTCTTCTTTTTTACGAAGGCCCTTGACCTTAAAGGGTGTTATTTCGAACTTATCAAAATAGTAACCCATCGTCATTCAATCAAGGTCGAACTCTTCTTTTTGGCGAAGGCCCTTGGCCTTAAAGGGTGTTATTTCGAACTTATCGAAATAGTAGCCCATCATCGTTTGATCGAGGTCGAACTCTTCTTTTTTGGCGAAGGCCCTTGGCCTTAAAGGGTGTTATTTTGAACTTATAGAAATAGTAACCCGTCGTCATTTGATCGAGGTCGAACTCTTCTTTTTGGCAAAGGCCCTTGGCCTTAAAGGGTGTTATTTCGAACTTATCAAAATAGTAACCCGTCATCGTTCAATTGAGGTTGAACTCTTCTTTTTGGCGAAGGTCCTTGTCTTTAAAGGGTGTTATTTCAAACTTATCGAAATAGTAGTCCGTCGTCGTTCGATCGAGGTCGAACTTTTCTTTTTGGCGAAGGCCCTTATCCTTAAAGGGTATTATTTCAAACTTATAAAAATAGTAGCCCGTCGTTGTTCGATTGAGGTCGAACTCTTCTTTTCGGCGAAGGCCCTTTGGCCTTAAAGGGTGTTATTTCAAACTTATCGAAATAGTAACTCGTCGTCGTTCGATCGAGGTCGAACTCTTCTTTTTGGCGAAGTCCCTTGGCCTTAATGGGTATTATTTCGAACTTATCGAAGTAGTAGCCCGTCGTCGTTCGATCGAGGTCGAACTCTTCTTTTTGGCTAAGACCCTTGGCCTTAAAGGGTGTTATTTCGAACTTATCGAAATCGTAACCCGATGTCGTTCGTTCGAGGTCGAACTTTTCTTTTTTGCGAAGGCCTTTGGCCTTAAAGGGTGTTATTTTGAACTTATCGAAATAGTATCCCGTCGTCGTTCGATCGAGCTCGAACTCTTCTTTTTGGCGAAGGCCCTTGGCCTTAAAGGGTGTTATTTCGAACTTATCGAAATAGTAACTCGTTGTTGTTCGATCGAGGTCGAACTCTTCTTTTTGATGAAGTCCCTTGGCCTTAAAGGGTGTTATTTCGAACTTATCGAAATAGTAGCCCATCGTCAGTCCCAGATTTTGGAGAATCAGGCATCCACTTGGGGGAGGCCCAGTTTGTTTGACATTGTTTGCATCAGAAGGTGCAACGTTGGAGAGTATGAAATGTTGCTATTTCGCTTAGGTTCGTTCTGTGCACACATCGTAATTTTCTTATCTGACTCCTGCCTTCAGGCTTGGAGGTGTCACCAGCGAGCGGTATTTCGGTTGTTTTGTAATAGTTTCTCGTTCTTTAATTAAGATATTTCTTTGCTCGCTCGCTAGCCCGCGCGACACTTGTGTTTCTGCTTGAACAAATAGCAGAAGGTGAGGTAAAATAATACTTTCCTTACCCCCATCCGGTGGTCCAATGAAGGGGAGCAGGTTTGTAACATTGTTCGTTTTGTTTGGCATTTCGATGGTTGATAGGGTGAGGATTTCTAAATTCGGTGACTCTACTTGGCTCTCCTTCCCCTTCTATGATGCGCCTTTGTCCCGCGTGGGTTGGGTTTTGCCTTAGCGCTCTCTTCGGTGGGTAATCGTGTTTCTTGTCTTTGATCTGGGAGAGACTAGGAAATTTCATTAAGAAATCCCACAGACAGCGCCAAATTGTTTGACTCAAAAGATATCGGAACCTTTTTCAATAAATCAATCAAAGAAAATAAAGGGGTAAATCTTAGTCAAACATAATAAATCCCAGATCAATGAGCTAATAGAATAGATAGTACATAAGATGAAGTAGATGTAATCGATCTTATTGAATTCTTCGTTGTGGCTCCCATCAATCAATGGGAGAGGTAGTTTTACATGTTTTTTTGTAGATTACTTCTTTCCTATGAAGATTACAAGAAGAAAACTTAGGGGAGAGAATGGAAAGGAGAGCACTCCCCCAATCGAGGATTTTTCCCTACTATATATAGTCAAGGCACCCTTGCCATTTACTTGGTCTGATGCTCTCTCGTACCAAGTGTACCTTGGTCATCCTTTAGACATTGCTCCTTCTGACTCGACGAGTGTCGAGAATGAGATGTAGAGTGGGCCATGTCGTCTTTTACTGCCCTGTCACTTGGGCGGGACGTTGGTCAGCTTGGCCGAGACGGTCAGATTTTGACCAATACAAAAACTAGTGACTCTTTTACTTTGTTAATGCATAAATAAATAAACATTGTTTTGATGAAAAAGGGGGTATTTGCATCTATACCCGCTTTTTGGGCCACGGTTTAACTTATATCCATTTTACAGAAAATTGCAAGCGTAACCACTTTTCACGTAATTTCAGGCATACGGGCTATCACGCAAACTTTAGTTCATAGTGCAAATGGCAAACTTTAGTTCAATAAAACATTAGTATGCGTAGGCTGAAGTTTTTGTTTGTAATTTCTGAACTTCAGTATTCTAGTAGCTAAATCTTTGTTCTGTATTTGCTGAACTTAAGCATGTTTTAGCTGAAGCTTTGTTCTGTTTGTGATGAACTTTAGGGCTGGAGTTTGTTTTGTATTTGCTAAACTTCAATATTCTTAAAGCTGAAGTTCTAAAACAACAATGAATTTAATATATCATGATTAACAGCGATTGATGTTGTTCATTTCAAAGATTAAAATGCATGAAAACAAGTTACTACAGATAAATTAGAACCAAAAATCAATGTGCCTGTAAAGCTAAAATATCTAAGAGATTAAATTATTGTGATTAAGACCAAACTGAACATAATGAGACAAGCAGATATATATGAATTATCAGGCTAGAACGCATAACAATATCTCAATCTTCAGTATTCAGAAAACGAAGGAGGAGAAGGAAGATGAGAAAGAGGCCTGAAGTTGTTTAAACAGTGGGTACAAGTTAAAACTTTTTTAAAAAGTGGGTATATGTTAATTGAGGGCGACCAAATTGGGCGCCCCGTGCAATTTTTACTGAACAAACTACTTAAGAAACTTATGTCTGGTATACGTTTCTTCTTTTAATGGGCCTATCCTAATGCTAATTTGGAGAAATTAAAAAATAGTCAGATTTACAAGTGGTCATTCAAAAATAGCCACAGTTTCAAAAGTAATCGAGATTTAGCATGTAAAGATAAATCTGAACGAAAACACTGTTCAAAATCTGAAAAATACTCCAGCATAATATACCGGATATCCAGTATAATATACTGGTCCAGCATAATATGTTGGAAGTTCATTCACATGCGCTTCAATCTCTAGTATATTATGCTAGAACTTTCCTCGCGTTGGAGTTCCAACATAATATGCTGGAAGTTTATACACAGGTGCATCGATCTCCAGTATATTATGCTGGAACTTTCCGTGTTGCAGCAAAATAGTGACATTTTTCAATGAATTTGAAAACGTTAGTTATTTTTTAATGACCAGTCCGAAAATTAGCTAGCCCGTGCTATTTTTATAATTTAAATTAATCAGATTAATAATTCCAAATATAACGATCCTTAACAGCTTGTTTGGACGGTTGTTACGCATTGTATTGTATCGTATTGTTACTTTAAATACAATGTTTGTTTTGATTGTTACTTAAATTTTATTGTATCGTATCGTTAAATCCGTCGTTACATAACGACGAAATGTGCCACTTTATATAACGACCGATTTGGTGTGGTCGTGTCGTTACCTTATCTTTTTCTCTCAATATCGCCCTTTATTATTATTAAATTATTTTATTTTATCATTTACCCTATCTTTTTATATAGTAATTTTACTTTGCATCATAATTTTTCTTTATAACATTGCAGGTTTATTCTTCATAATACTGGTGCGTGATATAATGAAACGATGACAAACGACACAATCTATCCAAACATTGTATTTATTAAACGATACAGTACGATACGATACGTTATGAAACGATGCGTAACAACCATCCAAACAAGCTGTAAACCAAAAAGACCAAAAAAAAATGTTGGGTTGGAACCAAGGCCGGCTCGTTGGGTCATTTGCCCAAATTAACAAGTATTGCTCGGTCGTGAGTCGTGGCTCGTTCACTAGCCAAACACAAAATCCATGGCGCAGGTGCTGAGCCTACGCGTTCCAACCCCAACGCCCACGCTGCACCACCGCACTTTATCGTTGACGCGGCCGTCCCTGCTAACTTTACACACTATTCCCTCCTCCAGCTCCGAGGATAGTTTCAGTTCTCTACAGCACAAACTCTATTGCAATGGCAGATTTTCTTGCCTCTTCGCTGGTAACCGCAAACAGGTATCGAGTTTTAAGCTTTTTGTTTCACAATTTAGCTTTCATTGTAAAGAAAATAATTGGGTATATGAACTTAATTTGATTTTGAATATGCCACTGATTAAATTGAGGATAAGAAGAAAAAGGGTACTAGAATATTAAATGGGTTTTATGTTTTTTCATTTTTTTGTTTATTATTGCTGCTGATTTATCATAGTGTTTGTACTTGTGTGCAACAATAACAATAAATCCAGTATAATTTCACAAGCGGTATTTGGGGAGGGTAGCACGAGTTAGCGCGCACACCTTACCCCTTACCCCTATAGTGAATATAGATAGACTGTTTTCAGTAGACCCTCGACACAAGGAAAAATGAAAATAGTGTTTGTACTTGTGTGCAAGAGAGAAAATATTTGAACTTGCCTGAGTGAACAAATTGTTTTAACTATTAGTGTGAGCTTTGGCTAGATAGAGAAATTGTTTGATGTAAGCAATTTCATGACATTCTGCTTGAGTGCTTATTGATACCTCAGTGTCCTGGAGTTTCTACAAGATAGATATAATAAATAAGCTACTAGCTCAGTTGAACCTAGTATCTTTGACTTAGACCCTGTAATAAGTACAAATAATATGTTTCGAACCCAGTATATTAGATGGGATGTGGTATAATTTTTAATCCTAACCCATAAATTTCTAATCTTGGATCCACCTCTGAACCGTAGGTAGAACATCTAGCATGTTTCGATTGCATGAGTATTGCATCCAATTTCGCAGCTTCTCTCCTATTGCCGTACCGCATACTAATGCAATTGTGCCTATTCCAAATCCTATCTGAAACTCCTACAGGATTTGATTGACCGAAAAGAGGATACCACAAGTAAATGCAGATGAAGTTCTATATTTTGGGAGCAAATTTCTCCCATTACTTTCATACATAATTCATATCTTGTATATTAAAGGACCACGAAGTCTGTTTTTCCGCTCTTTGTATCTCACAGTCCAAGCACAATTCCCTTGTCCAGGTTAAAGAAAAAGAAACAGAAAAATCCAAATGCATCTGGTCTTTCCTGAGCTTCTACTTGGCCATTTTAGCATAGCTTTTAGTTTGTTCACGATTTTGATTCCATTCCTTTCTTATTTCCAACCTTTTGTGACTGGAGTAGCACGATAGGAAGGCACTCAACAAACAAAATGACAAAGCTCTTGAATTTTGTTAGTGTAGCAATTAGATGTAGTCATGCAGCAAATGGAAAAGCAGAATTTGACGTTTTGGTAAGATCATTAGTTTCAAATGCTTGTGAATCCTGACCTTTAGTTCTTTACATCCTTCATTGTGTTCTCTGCAAGCCTAGGTTGTTGACTTTTCATGGAGTTGAGGTTACTGGAACAATTTCTTACTTGTCCTACTAGTGAAGAGCAGCTTAAAATGCTAATTGATCATTTTTTTTGATAGTTTAGGAAACATGGAACAGTAATTATAATTTGAGTTGAATAAAAGACAGAGCTTTTTTCTTTGTTCTACACATTTTTTTTGGGTTCAAAAAGCTACGTTTTTTGTAAAAACGGAGCATTTTAACCCCAAAAAAAATGTGTGCAAGAAGTAGTGAGGGCAGCCATTGGGGCTAGATCCATATTCAGCCATCCTCATTGTGGCAGTTCAAGCTTTTGCTTCTATAGAGGGCTGGCGAGTTCATTATATGATAAGAGCGAGATCCACTAGCCTTAATTGCCAGAGGAGGTTTAAAAGCTTTTGGCTGATCATTATCACACATTCACACTCTGATGGTGAAAAGATTTAGAAAGGTGTTTTCTTTCATTGTTGTTGGATGGGTAGTTGTATGGTGGGAGGAAGATAAGAGACGGAATTATTTTCATTATTCTCAACTTCTTGCGTAGTTAACCAGAAGCAGAAAATTTTATGTAGTATGGGGACTTGTTGGGATTCAGAAGAAAAAAAATTGTGGTGATGATTTGTGAAGGAGACAATTTGAAATGGGAACTGTCAGAAATGCCAGTCGAGTTCTTGGATTAAGCTGCAATGCACCAAAAAAGAATTTAAGCTTCACAGAACCATAGAAATGACATGTTAACTTTCACTCTGGTGTTGATTTGAAAAAAAAGTATTTATTCTTAAGTTGCAACTTTCTGTATCCTCTATTAGAATCATAATAACTTCCAATTAATAAACGGCAATAACTTGTCTTTTATTTCAAATTGACCCCAAATAGTAGAACTGATTTGAACTAAATGTAATTAGCCATTTTTCCTCTCTGGAAGTTAAATGAGATACGGATTATTGTTAGCATCATAATAATGATAAGACTTTTCTTTGCCAAGTTTCCATTTTCACTGAGCTTTTCTAATTGGTGTGTCATAATGGGGAATAGTGGATTGTTAGATCTGCAATCTTAGCTTTCATGAAGATTGTTACACATTAGTTAAACTCCAGAAATTTCACTTGAAATGAACCAGGCAGTGGGCTTTTGGATCCCCTCAGAAGAGGAGTCCACGAGCTAATGTTTATGAGGTTTCTTCAGCCATATTTAACCTTACAGTACCTATCTCAATTTCTAGGTCATGCGCCTTCAGACCTTAGGAGGCATTATCTCATTGGATTATGTACCTTGGTGCTAATTTTTTTGACTTATGAAACAGAAAAAATAATCTTGGTAATTCCTATTTGTAATATCTTGGTGAAAACAAGAGATATAGTGAAGTTTTCTACTAATTGATGGTGGTAGATATCAGAGGAAGTAGAAGTTTAGTTTAGCCATGTTTGGGCACAAAGCAAGACTTCTGGATATAGCTATAATTTCTCATGTTTCTAAAATTCAAGTAAAGTAACTCAATGTGAAAGTTATAAAATAAATATTTCCTTTTTCTTTTATAAGTGCCTTCCAATTTCTACTAGGTCATTACTTATATGTTGTGTTTTTTCATATATAAACAGGAGGAGGCTAGAAGAGCTTTAGAAAGTGCTCTGGGAGGAAAGAAAAGTGAGTATGAGAAATGGGATAAAGAAATTAAACGGAGGGAGGAAGCAGGTGGAGGAGACAATTCGGGTGGAGGCGGCTGGTGGGGTAGATGGTTTGGTGGCTCCGGCGATGGCCATTTCTGGCAGGAAGCTCAACAAGCAAGCCTTGCTATTTTGGGCATCATCGTCATGGTGAGCAATTGTATAAGTTTCTTTATAACAGTCTCTTTCGTAGCTTTAAGATTGCAATTAATATGGTTTTCCCCACTTCCACTTGTCTCTTATTCATCAGTTGCATAAGCTTCTGTATACTCCCTCTTGTCTGTTTTACGTGACACTCTTTCCTTTTAAGCCTCTTCAAAAATAAAATGATACCTTTCTATATTTAGAAACAATTTGACTTTAAACTTCACATTCTACCCCTAATGGCATGTTTAAGACCACAAAAGTTTCAATTTTTTTTCTTCTTAAACTCCGCTCCCAGCGAACAGAGGGGAGGGGTAGGAGCTCTTATGTTGCTATAAGATTTCAATTAATATGGTTATTCCCCACTTCCACTTGTCTCTTATTAATCAAAATACTTTGTTTCTAAAACTGCAGTACTTGATAGTTACAAAAGGAGATGTGATACTTGCTGTTGTATTCAACCCTCTGCTGTTCACGCTGCGAGGAGCAAGGAACGGGTTTACTTATGTATCATCACAGATTATGAGAAAGGTATATCCAGCTAGCCAAGACAGCTTTGGTACTGTTTCTCAGGAGGAAGTTTCTTCCCATGTTTCTGCGAAAGACAGCGTAGCGAGAAAATGGGGAAGCGATTGATCATTTGTTCACTAGCAAGTACCTTTCTTCTCCTTTTTAAGATTGTATTCTGATATTATTACGTAGTTCTTCCGGTTAGCTCTTTATTCAGTGTGGAGAGGGGGATTTGATAGGCAGGGAGGGGATTATGAAGGAGGATTTGGCTTCTTATATGAGAGATCCATAGAGAGTTTTTGGCTAAGCATTAGGTGAAAATTGAATCATCAGCTCCAAGTTATTCTGATCTTAACATTTGAAATGGAAATATACACAATTTTGTAATGTTTTGATGTGATTACCATACTATCTTTTGTGTTGACTGCTGAAGAAAGAAAGAAAATGAGCTTTAAGCATTTGATTTTCCTATTCCAAAGCTAGTCCACACCCCGGGCATGGCCTCGCGGTCCATGAAGTAGGTGAAACTCATGGAAGATCATGCCCGCGGTCCATGAAGTAGGTGAAACTCATGGAAGATTAGGTTGCAAATTTCAATAGACACAAGAAACTCTAGTTATTTTCTTTCCATCTACTCTAATTCTTGGTCGGTAGGATTATTGGTATTCGTGTTAGTGAAAGGTAGGAGGTACTTGATGGAACACTAGAGGTGCGAACAAGCTAGCCTAGATAAGGCGGGTTATTAAATGAAAAAGTAATTAATTTAATGGACATACAATAACGATGACATACCCAATATTATCCCACATCGTGAGATCTGGGGAGGGTAGTGTGTATGCAGACCTTACTCCTACCTTGTGAGGATAGAGAGGCTGTTTCAATAGACCCTCGGCTCAGGAAAGCATAAGCACCGCATTAATGAAAATATAGACAAGAAGGGACAATACTAAATAGCCATATAAGAGCAGAATAAAAACAACAAGGTAGTAAGGTGATCAACAATGAAAGAAAACAACGGTTAGTCATAAAAGCCTACTACCAACAGAAAGTGAGACTGCGTGCCAATAATACTATTATGAACACTCGAGACTACCTACTCTACTACCCTAATCCTCGACCTCCATACCTTCCTATCAAAGGTCATGTCGCCTAATCACCTCTCCCCACCTCTTCTTTGGCCTGCCTCTACCTCTCCGTAGGCTCTCCAATGTCAGCCTTTCACACCTCACCGGGGCGTCTGTGCTCCTCCTCTTCACATGACGAAACCACCTAAGTCGCGCTTCCCACATCTTGTCCTCAATATGGGCCACACCCACCTTGTCGCGAATAACCTCATTTTTGATCCTATCTAACCTGGTGTGCTCACACATCCATCTCAACATACTCATCTATGCTACCTTCATCTTCTGGAATTGAGCGATCTTGAGTGGACAACACTCAGCCCCATATAACATCGTTGGTCTGACCACCACTTTGTAGAACTTACCCTTAAGTTTTGATGGCACCTTCTTGTCACACAAAACACCGTAAGCGAGTCTCCATTTCATTCATCCCACCCCAATAAGATGTGTGATATCTTCGTCAATCTCCCAATCCCTCAAAGGACATACATGATACAACCAACTTTATTAATTTAATGAAAAAGCAATTAATTTAATGGACATACAACCAACCTTATTAATTTACTTTGCATTTCCATGATGAAGAAGCCATGATTTTGGATGTGTTCATGGTAATAATAGTGTCCCCAACTCCCCATTAACAACAACATTATAATTTTAACTTGTCATGTCTAGTACTTCTTTGACCACGAACCATCATTAGCAACAAAGAGTAAAACAAAGTTTCTAAACTTTTTCTCTCTAATAGATGAAAGGAGAAAAAGAGTAAACACAAAAAATTATTTCCACAATATTTCTTAATTATGTTAGCGTGATTTATTCCAAAAAGATTCACCAATCATCACTCATAGTTAATATTCCTTTAGGACGTTCATTAATCATGCTAATTATAATTAAATCGTTGGGAATATACCAAGAAGTTCTTAACACGTATCAAAATAAATTCTAAGGCCCCATTAATAATTTCAATCTGGTTAAAACTCCCATCCCTATCTTCTTCTCATTATTATTATTGATGTAATTAAGTTGCAAAAATCAATTCTTTACCCTACTAATTATTTCACATACCTTTCTCCAAACATTTATCCAATACCAAGCTCATGATTACTGATTTTTTTGGGAAATTAAATTAACAAGTTATTATTTCGATTGAATTATCTAATATTTTATAATAAGGTATGAATTGATGTTGTCAAATATCAAATAAACATTCGAAAATTTCATTTTCCATTCTTTCAGAAAATATATCATTGAAAAATATAATAATAATCATTTTTAAAATAGGTTTTAGATAAAATTCTTAAAACCGGTTTATAGATGCATATGTCAATATCAATAATAAATTCTCTGAAGCCATTTATGTTGAGTCACGTGAAAATAAATAGCTATGGTCATAAAAAATGTTCAATCTACTGAAAATAACATCTCAGTCATGAGGCATGACATTGCCTATTAATATACCTTTCGATTTGTTGGAAATATATATATATATGTGTGTGTGTGTGTGTGTGGTTGAAAACCAAAACCCTTTTCCAGAAATGTTTTTTTTTTTAAAAAAATTCTACTTCTTGGAGAAGTTATTTCTCCTTCGATTACAATTAAAACTCCCATAGCTATTGCAAAATGCTTTATTAATCCTTACGAGTGAATATTTGTAAAAATATATACGTCTCGGCGATGATATTAATTAAGGACTCATAGGCGGATCTAATGTATAAGCTCTGATTTATGAAACCAATAGTTTTAGTTCAAATTATATGTATTTATTAAAATGCTTACTAAGCAAGCACAAGATCATAAATCTTCAACCCAGTAAATCAATTTGATTGTGGTAGAAGCACCAAATTGAATCCATAAAGAATATAGGTTCTAGATCCGAGAAAGAGCCGCGCCCAAATGATGTGAGGTAAACGACCTAACATAAGGATAGGCAATTATGCATATTGAAACTTGAGTCTTGTGGTGGTCCTATCCTTTTTTTCCCTTTTGCAGAATGTATGAGGAAATAGAAGAAAGGTTTTCAAATTTCAAATATAACTTCTCTCATTTTGATTCTTGTTACATTCTAGGTCATCTCCTTCTATGATATGCTATTGTCGTCGCCATATTTCATGTCACTTACTCATCTTTGTCATGCTGCGGATTAACACCTTCGAAAGAAACGGAGGACTTCATTAATAATCTCGCAATCGCTTACTGAACGATCAGAATAAGATAAAGCTTACGCACCAAATAACTGCCATAAAAGGGCCTAGCCATAATGATTAGAAAGTCATTATGATATAGCTAGCCTTAGAAAGTCAACCTAATTAGAATTAGAAAGTCATTCGACTCAATTCCAACATAATGACTCTGATTTATGATATAGCTAGCCTTTCTAGGTATTTGAATATTTCTAATTGTTCGTGTCCTTTTATGGTTATTGCTTCTGTAAACATAATAGCTAAATAATCTCAACCTATTACGAACATGACTTTATGTACTGTTGCCCTACTAACAAGCTACTTCAAGTCTTCAATAGTATTAGTATTTGTGAATATGAAAACAAACGGTCCAAACCTAATCGGTCACAAATGTGTACAACAATAACGACTCAGTAAAATTTCATTAGCAGAATGTATCGTTGCCCTACTAACAAGCTATTAGTCATAGAGGTGTAGTAGAATGATAAATGTGCTTTTATCTGTTATAGAAAAAAAAACTCATTAACAAATTTTACGTCGCGCAAATCTAAATTAGTCCGAATACATATAATTGTTCAAAAAAAAAAAAGGAAAAAAGAAAACAAAGGTGAGGAAAAATTATAATAACGGTTTGAGGTAAAGGATATTAAAGAGTGGAAGAGATACACGTAGTCCTCAAATGAATAATTGTCCAATGAAAAAAAAAAAAGGAGAATAATTGTCCAATGAAAAAAAAAAAAAGGAGAATAATTGTCCAATGAAAAAAAAGGAGAATAATAGTCCAATGAGAAGAGGTCAAAAATATAGTTGAATTAAATCTCTCTCTTCCACCCTATCCTAAGCTGTCTCCTAAGTGACCTTCACGATCTCTCCACCATTTTTCTCTCTTATTATTATTATTATTATTATTATTATTATTATTATTATTATTATTATTATTATTATTATTATTATTATTAAAAATTATTAATTTTAATTATTTTTATTATTTATATTTTGCAATAAGTAAATTCTCACAATATTTGGATCACCACATAATCATTTCATTTTGCACCTCAAAACAAACCCAACCCCTCCAAATCTTTCTCCTTCTTTCTCTCTTTTTTTTCTTGGTGTCTTTTTCTTCTTACCATTTTGTAGTAATATTTTCAGGGTATTTCTTTTCATTGAATTCTTTTTTGACCATTTTTCACATCTAACCATTTTTACAAAAATGACCAAAAAAATTTCTTGTTTTTTTATAAAGGGAGTTTCTTTTTAGACTCTCTTCAACATGTTGTTTTTTCTTTTTGGGCTTTTCTAGTTCTGTTCTTTTCTTGTCATAATCATAACATAATATCAAAATCTATTTAGAACAAAACTAGTAAAAGCCCTTTTCTTTCTTTTTCAAGAACACTTTTTTTTTGTTTTTTTTTTGTTCATGTTCTTGGCTGTTGGAATTGCTGAAAGCAGCAGCAGCAAAAGAATGGGTTTTGATGATAAAAATGTTGAAAGTAAAGATGGGGCAGCTGTAAATTCTGAGGGTAATAAAGGAATTATTGTGGGTGATTCTGACCCTGAGATTGAGAATGAAAATGTTGGGAATAATAATGATAATAGGGTTAGTAGGCAAATGAGTGAAAGTTCAATTTATACTACTGATCAAGAAGAGGATGATGATGAAACAAATAACAAGATTGAGTTGGGTCCTCAATGTACTCTCAAAGAACAATTTGAAAAAGATAAGGTGTGTTCTTCTCTTTTAACATTTCATTGTTTTTCATATTTTTTGTTGTTGTCGTCCTGTTCAGGCCACCTTACGCGCAACTCCACTAATTCCACAGCACCAATTCGGGTGGTCAAAGCTCTAGAAAGATGGAAAGAAATCACCTGATGTTTAACATTCATGATTTTTTTTGAGAAACGTGGTGTCGGGATCAGCCTGCGCACATCTTGACTAATTCCAGATACCTACTACCCCAAATGAAAAGAAATCACCTAGTGTTTTAACATTTCATGAATTTTTCCCTTTTGGTTTTCTTGAATTCTGGTGGACAAAGTTCCGAACAGATGGAAAGAAATCACCTCGTGTTTAACATTCATGATTTTTTTTGACAACCGTTGTGTCGGGATTAGCTTGCGCGCATCTCGACTAATTCTAGGAGACATCATATCTCCCAAATGGGAAGAAATCACCTAGTCTTTTAACATTTCATTATTTTTTTACCTTTCTGTTTTCTTGAAAGGAGATAAAAATGCTACCTTTATTCATTTTTTAATGTTTATTTTGTGGTGTTTGATTTGATTTGATTTGATTTTGATACAATGTTGGTTTTAGGATGATGAGAGTTTGAGAAGGTGGAAGGAGCAGCTCCTTGGAAGTGTGGATATTAATGCTGTTGGAGGTAATATTGTTTTATCTTCAACATTTGCTCTGTTAAATTTCTGATTTTATGTTTGAGGAAAGAGTAATGTGCGCATATATATATATTTGAGCTTTGTCTTCCACCTATTGGGGAGTTTTCATCCTGTTTTTTAATGAGCTCATGAAATTTGAAATCTTTTTGCTTTTCTTGCCTATGTTCCAGTAATAACCCTCTTTTTACCTTGCATTACTGCTTTTAGTTTGTAGAATATGTGGTAAAAATAATATCTGTCAAATTCTATGGATTAATTCAGAATGCATTTTGAAATTTTGTAGTAAATATCAAATTGATGTGGACTTTTGGATATCTTTCACATTACTCTTCTGGAAACAAAGCCCAAAATTTTCTGGTGTCCACACGAAATGTGGACGCCAAAATTAATCAGGGTTTAATTTGAAATAGAATGTGAAAAAGTTTACCACAAAATTGGACCTGTTCCAATGTGAAGTTTCCAAATGCATCTAAAAAAAGAAAAAAGGGAAAATTTTGTTGGATCCTATTTCAGGGGAATATATTCAGTCAGATTGATCAGTTGGTACATGCTTATGTTGGTATAGTTAGTAAAGATTTGCTTTGGCTTGAAAAAATTCCATATTAATGAGATTATCAACAACAACAACAACCAAAAAAAAAAAAAAAACTCAGTTATTTTGCCACAAGTTGGTCCGGGGAGAATAAGATGTACGCAGCCTTACCCCTAGATTGAGTATCAACAAATCAAATAAACAGTTTGGTCGAGTCATCCAGGAAAACACCATTTTCCTTTTAATTCAAGGATTTCCATCTTAATTAACTTCATTGGTAAAGAATACAAAACCACTAATAATCCACCTGATTTGGAGAACGGGTTAACTGATTATTCATTTGTAGTGCTAATACTGTTCTCATGGTCATAGTGCCAAATTCCAGTAATTTGTGTCGTAAGTCATCGTACTTCAGTTATGGCGAGTGAATACTTCCTTCTATGTTGCTTTCATTTTCAAGATATGTTAAGATGAGGAACTCCAAAATTTTCGTTGCTCGAATTTTCTGTAACGCAATATGGAACTTCGCAATAGGACCTTGTGGTTGGTAAAATCTTGATGACCCTTTAATTTATTTGAGAATCATTTCTGTTTCTGCGCCAAAAACCAAGAGTTTGATATAAATCTTGATAGTTTTTGTGACTGTTGTACAATGTAGAATCCTTGGATCCAGAGGTGAAGATCTTGAGCCTTGAAATTAAGTCCCCTGGTAGATCTGATATTGTTCTCCCTATCCCTGCGGACGGGAATCCCAAGAGCCCATGGTTTGTCCTGAAAGAAGGGAGTAAATACAGCCTAAAGTTTACATTCCAGGTCAGCAATAACATAGTGACCGGTCTTAAATACACGAACACAGTTTGGAAAACCGGTATCAAAGGTACTATTCCGTTCCTTCACATTTCCACCTCTATGTCAATATGTCAATTCTTAGGCATAACTAGTTTATTCTTGATGTTTTTGACTAATGTTTTTCCTTTTTGTTATTTTAGTGGACAGCACGAAACAAATGATCGGGGCGTTCAGTCCTCAATTGGAGCCTTATACACATGAAATGCCAGAAGACACCACCCCTTCTGGTATTTTCGCAAGAGGATGTTACTCTGCTAGGACAAAGGTGATTTTTCTTTTGTCTCTTTAATGCTCGTAACATATTCTTTATCTACCATTCAACAAATGTACTAGTCCTATAAATGCCAGAAACTGAATTATGAAGCTTGTGCACGGTTAGTTATGAGCGAATCTGCAAGCTTATCATGCATTGAATTTGGCGAATCTCATACAAGGGAACCAGTATATTAAAATACTAAATGAAGCTGAGTTATTAGGTTTACTAGAGTATTGTACACAACATTTGCATTGAAGCAATCACCCTAACTGAAATTTGTCGGTTGTCAGACGCCTTCATATTTATATCGTTTTGGCCCTTAGAAGATAAGGCATCGCTCAAAAGTGCTTCTAAGCAATACCAAATTAAGTCCTTTTTCTTGTTTTTGCTTTGTACGCAGTTCCTTGATGACGATAATAAGTGCTATTTGGAGATCAACTATACATTTGAAATCAAGAAAGATTGGCAGGAAAAATGAACGACGTCATGACTTGAATCCCCCATACTAATCTTGTTTTCGTTCGTCACAATTATCTCAGTTTTATTCTGCTAGTTTTACAGAAGAGAAAAAGGAGGGGAAAAGAGAGTGAGAACTACAAGCTGCAATTGATTACATCAAATGATGAAAGAGGAGTGAATTTAGCAGTTGGGGTTCTTGTTTTGTTGAGCTTTTACATGTGACAGATTAACAAAAAGCTGTATTTCTTCCTTTCTCTCAATCAAGTTTCATGTGCATAGGTGTGATTGTATTTCTTTTTGAATGTTCTAAAACTGTGAAGATATCTTTTTCAAGAATCTAATGATTTTGTTCATCTACATGTTTTTTCCTTCCGTTTTCTCATTATGATTTCCATTGTCGTGAGCCGAGGGTAAGGTATGCGTACACACTACCCTCCCCAGACCCCACTTGTGGGATTCCACTGGGTTGTTGTTGTTGTTGTATTTTCTATATTGCATCCTTTTACTTACCTTCCAACCAAAGTTTGTCAAAGTTATGTGCTGTAGCTACTTTTTTCTTTTGACTTTAGTCACTTGTTATTTTCTTTTGGTTGCCTCAACCACTTCCCCCACCTTTACTTTGCCACAATTAAACTTGACATTTATGCACTGGCATGATTGTTCATGATTTTTGTGGCTAAAAATCTGTAAAAGATTGAAACTTGTATGGTAAACCCAGACCCTTCTGGTTCTTGAGTATATAGGAGTATTACTTTTGTTGAGATAAGCCTCATTTAAATGTATGGTAGACCTAAAAATACATGTTGAGTTCTACAATTATTCAAATGATGTGGACTAATAAGAGTTTTGAATGTTCCCCTCCAAGACCGGTTCGAACCACGTCGCAGACAAAAGCCTGGTAACCGAGGAGGGTAGAAGGGTAAGCCCATTTTCTGTTAAGCTTCGAACTATGGGCCACTAGTCCTCGAGGATTTCTCGGTTATAAAGGGCAGCCCGGTGTACTAACCTCCCGCTATGCAGGGGATTCGGAGAAGGACCGGACCACAATGGTCTAATGTACGCAGTCTTACCCTGTATTTTTGCAAGAGGTTATTTCTACGGCCCGAGCCCGTGACCTCCTGGTCACATGACAACGACTTTACCAGTTATGCCAAGACTCTCCTTCAGGGATTTCTCGGTTATGAAAAAAATTATGAAAAAATTACAAGAAAATACACTTGGCTTCACACCATAACAAAAAATGGCCTATATTTTTAAGTTTTACCCGACCTAGCCAATATTGTACATATTTTAAAAGCACTAGAAAATTCAAATTCTGTTTTCTTACAACCATTGCTTCTAAAAGTTATGGAGTTAAATCAATGTTCTCACAAACATTGCTTTCACTTTCTTTTCTTCTCACATCTTCTACATATGCTTCAAGGAGCCGTCCGCCATTACTGCTTCTCCCCTGTGTCACCTGGTTGCAATGTAAGAAAATTGAAGATTCAACATTCCACCATTGAAGGCCATTCAAAGCTTGACTTTTAAAAATAAATTTTTCTGAGTTTGTTAGTTGTTTGGATTGGGTGTTGTTCCAATTGATTTAGAATATCAAAAGGAGTTCAGAATTTAAATTTGAAGTGATTTGGAGTAGATTTGAGCAAGATTTGAGTTAAATTTCAGAAAAAACGCAATGAAGAAGACAAAGTCAGTTTTTTGTATAATTATATATACACTCATATACACTATTATACTCTTTTATACACCTTTATACAAGCGTCTGTAGACGAACTTCTTCCACGATTTTCAGTTGCAATTCTTGTTCAAAATTAGTCCAAATCTCCATTAAATGACTTCAAATTTTATATACAACCTCCTTATACTGTTTCTAACAATTCTAGATAATACCCACTCTAAATTTCACACAAAATCAAATTCGGATTCTAAACCCACATATTTAAGCTTGTTAAAAATCTAATTTTCACAATCCAAATGGATTTGGTTTGTTGAACTAATATTTGGGTTACAGTTACTGATTCGAAAATTAACTTAAAAGCTTGAGCAATCGTTTTTAAAAATTAAATAGTAATTTTGAGAACCTATTGGAGTTGGATGTTGAATCTTAGCCTATTGTTTTTGAAACTAGTTGGTTTAAATTGAAATATAGGCTATAAAATAGAAAAGTAGGGATCTCAATTATTCTTATGTGAAATTTTCCCAAAAATTATTCGTTTTTAAAGTTCTGGTCTAGTAATAATAGCGCAACACGTGATATGTAGGTTAGGCTTACAAAAAAGCTTGGTTTTTAAACAGAGAATGGTAGAGGGATGGGTCAATATCTGCCGAGTTTTGTATCGTGCGCTACTGGCCCTCCGAGATTTGTGTATCATCCAAAGAAGTTCTAAATGTTCAAAATTTGAAAATCTCTGTTTGGCAAATACTTTTGAGGCAACAAAAAGATAAGAGTTTCAGGGTGAAATGGTCAAAAAAAAAAAGTTTGAGGTTGATAGTTCACTGCCAACAACCAAAGTAGAGACCACTTGATTTATTCAGAAGGGCAAGGAAAATCTTCATTCCATATTTGTCCTTTTTGTTTTCATGTCCTTCAATCTAAACAACAATGAACCTAAATCATGGTAATACCATGAATAGTTAAATCATGAGAAGTCCTTTTATAATGTTTCAAACTTATTTGAATTTTCTTATAATTATTTTTGTATTATGTGCAATTAAATTTTCTTTCTCTTTTAGTTTCAAGATACAAATTTAGCTTTTAATTTTTATTAATAAAATTACCTAAATGAGATATTTATTTAATATGTTTAAATATTTAATTTGGTATCAAATTTTTGTTTTTCTTTATCTAGCAAGACTTCGATTTTGTTGTCATATCCATAATTTAAGTGTTCTTATCATAACTTTTAGAATTTTTTAATCTCAAGTTTAAATAGTTTTTTCTTTTTATTTTTAATATAACCTTTTTAAATTTTAATTAATTTTCTTATTTCTGATATAATATCATCTAATATGTAATATTATCACATTTTCATGTATTTT
This sequence comes from Nicotiana tabacum, assembly GCF_000715075.1. Taxonomy (NCBI): domain Eukaryota; kingdom Viridiplantae; phylum Streptophyta; class Magnoliopsida; order Solanales; family Solanaceae; genus Nicotiana; species Nicotiana tabacum. The sequence goes on along the minus strand of NC_134092.1, from coordinate 134,022,819 downwards.
TTTTATTAACTTTATATTTTATTTACTATTCTTATCCACTGCTATTTTTTAATATAATATAGATAGATATATAATTTTTATATTAAATTAAATATTTATTTTATTTTTAAACTATTGTTTGAAAATTTTAACTTACTTAAATTTATTAATAATATTTTTGAGTTTTTATACTTGCATTTTTTTATTTTTTAAAGTAATTCTTAGTATAAATATCCTCACATGATCTCTAATTTATTTATATTATTTATTATTAAATTTTTTTTATCTATAGACTTTAGTTATGTGGCTTTATGCACATGCATACTATTTCTTATTATACTTAAGAAAAATTTTATCATCTCAAATTTAATTAAGTTTTATCCTTTTTCTTTTGTATGATGAAATTTTTTATTTTTCTCTCTCTTTGTTCCTCAATTTTTTTATTATATTATTTAATACTTAATATTATTATATTGTTATGTGGCTCAATTTCTTATCATATTTATTTATAAACAAAAACTTATCTCAACTGTTTACAACAATGGTTCCACTATCATTTATTTCTACATAATATTTCTACAAAAAAAATATATATGAAATGGAAGAAAAGGGATCATATGATTAATAATTCTAATATAGAAATTCTTATTTTTAGAAAGTTCTGGAATCTATTTACAATGAAAATAGAAGTCAATATTAGTTGATTCATACCTTTAAGTTAAATTTGATCAAAGTTGTTCCTTAATTCTTATTATATTTTTATTATATTATTCAATACTTAATATTATTATATTGTCTTGTGGCTCAATTTCTTATCATATTTTTTTACAAACAAAATCTTATCTCAAATGTTTACAACAATGGTTCCACTATCATTTATTTCTACATAATATTTCAAAAAAATATATATATGAATGAAAGAAAAGGGATCATGTGGTTAGTAATTCTAAAATAAAAATTCTTATTTTTAGAAGTTTTGGAATCTATTTACAATGAAAATAGAAGTCAATATTAGTTGATTTATACATTTAAGTTAAATTTGATCAAATTTGTTTTGCCTTAATTCTTATTAGATTTTGTAAATATTTTTAAATTTTGTCCGAGAGATTAAGATTTGTTCTTCTTAAGTTAAATTTATTTAATCATATAAGAAATATTTATTTATGTATAAAATATAAGTTAACTTCAGTTAATATTTTGGATAAACAGATCCAGACCTGTGATTGGACGGTTCCTGAGGGTCCGTAGGAAAATATAGGACTTGGGCGTATGCCCGGAATCGAATTCCGAGGTCCCAAGCCCAAGAAATGAATTTTTAAAGAAAATTATTTTCTGAAATTGTTTATGAGTTTTGGAAATGAAAAGTATTTAAAACTTGATGGTATCTGGCCCGTATTTTGATTCCGGCACCCGATATAGGTCTTATATGTAATTTAAGATAAGTCCGTGAAGTTTGGTAAGAAACGGATTTAAATCGACGTGAATCAGATTGTTTTTGAGAAAAATGGAAAATTTAAAGTTCTTGAGAAATTTCATGATTTTGATGCTAAATTCATAGTTGTTGATGTTATTTTAGTAATTTGAATGTGTGAGCGAGTCCGTATGATATTTAGGTTGGTGTGCATATTTTGTTTGGAGCCCCGAGGGCTCGGGTGAGTTTTGGATAAGCCAGGGGGTGGATTTTGGACTTGAGGAATTGCAGACTTTCAGATGTTGCATTGCAGGCCTGCAATGCGAAGCCTGACTCGCAAATGCGAAGGCATTGTCACAAATGCGAACAATGGCCCAGGCCAGCTACCTCGCAATTGCGAGGAAATCTATCGCAAATGCGATGCCTCCCCTCTTAGCCGGTCGTCGCAAATGCGACGTATTCTTCGCAATTCCCATCTCTCAAATGCGAGAAGTTGTTCGCAATTCCCAACTTAGTAGAAGTCTGGGTTCGCAATTGCGAACCCTGGTCGCAATTCCCATATCTGCAACCTGCAATTTTATAACTTAGCTGAAAATCTTTCATTTTTCACACTTTTTCAAAACCAAAACACTCTTGAGCGATTTTTCAAAGACAATTTTTCTCCCAAATCGATTATAAATCAATTTTAACTCATTTCCTTCAATCATTAACATCTTTTCACATGATTTCAACTCAAAATAAATAATTTTCATGGGGAAAATTGGGTGTTTTGGGTTAAACATAGGTTTTTCAAAAATTGGGGATTTGGATCTCGATTTGAGGTCCGATTACAAAAAAAATTATATATTTGGGTTCGTGGGGGAATGGGTAATCAGGTTTTGGTACGAACCTCGAGTTTTAACTATGTGGGCCCGGGGGCGATATTTGACTTTTTGGGTAAAACTTTAGAAAACTTATTTTCATGCATTAAGATTGATTCATTTAGCACTTATTGATGTAATTAAGTAACTTGTGGATAGATTCGAGCGAATTGGTGGTGGAATCACGAGGTAAAGCGATAGTAGAGGCTTGAATTGTGTTCGTGGCATCGAGGTAAGTGTTTGGTCTAACCTTAGCTTGAGGGATTAGGAGTCATGTCTTATTTGCTATGTGTTAATTGTGGAGTACGACGTATAGGCATGATGACGAGTATATATACGTTGTTGTCAAGCATGCTCGTGGCGGCGTGCGACCCGCTCTCATTTTATACATTACCGTGGTAGTGTGCTACCTGATCCCATGTACAATTCAACATCAGTCATAAAAGAATTTCGGCAAGGGAACAAGAGTATAACAATAACATTCCGGCAAGGGAGACAATATCATAAACAATAATATCCTGGCAAGGGAGACAATATAATAAACGATAACATCCCGGCAAGGGAGACAATATCATAAACAAATACATCCCGACAAGGGAACCAACAATGATAATCAACATATTAAGCATGAATAAATCACAACGGAGTCACAACAATTACTATACGAGACTCACGGTCATGCTTGACACCGACGTATAGATATTCGTCACCATGCCTATACGTCGTGCTCCACAATTAACACATAGCAAATAAGACACAACTTCTAATCCCTCAAGCTAAGGTTAGATCAAACACTTACTTCGATGCCACGAACACAATTCAAGCCTCAACTACCGCTTTACCTCTTGTTTCCACCACCAATTTGCTTGTATCTAGCCACAATTTACTTAACGTTATCAATAAATGCTAAATAAATTAATTCTAATGCATGAAAATAGGTTTTATAAAGGTTTCCCCAAAAAGTCAAAAATTGACCCCAAGCCCACATGGTCAAAACCCGAGGTTCCACCCAAAACCCGATTACCCATTCACCCACGAACCCAAATATATAATTTATTTTGAAATCGGACCTCAAATCGAGGTCCAAATCCCCAAAATTTGAGAAACCTAAGTTCTACCCAAAACACCCAATTTCCCCTATGAAAACCCTTGATTTTGAGTTGAAATCATGTAAAATGATGGTAAAGATTAAAGAAAACGAGTTTACAATCGATTTGGAAGAGTAGTTGTCTTTGAAAAATCGCCCAAAGGTATTTTAGGTTTGAGAGGGTTTGAAAAATGAGAAATTTTTGGCTAAATTATGATTTAGCAGGTTGCATATGTCGCAATTGCGACCAGAGTTCACAATTGCGAACCCCTTCAGGACCTTCTATCATCGCATTTGCGATCAGATGTTCGCAATTGCGTACTCGCATTTACGACAACTGGGGATTTCTGGGTTATTCGCATTTGCAAAGAAACGCTCGCAATTGCGAGCAAGGCTGGCTAGGGCATACCTCACAATTGCGAAGATCCCCTCGCAATTCCCAAGCCTGATAGGCTCGCAATTGCGACACCTAACTTCGCAATTGCGAGATCAGAGCCTACAACACATACCAGCTAAAAATCTGAAACTTCCTAAGTTCAATTCCACTCTGTGGCCTATCCCAGACTCACCCGAGCCCTCGGGCCTCCAAACCAAACATGCACACTAACCTAAAAACATCATACGGACTTGCTTGTGCAATCAAATCATTGAAATAATATCAACAACTATGAATTAAACCCCAAATCCATGAAATCACTCAAGAACACCAAAATGCTCCGAAACCACAATACGAGTCCGATACCATCAATTTCAAACATCTTTTCATTTTCAAAAACTCTTATATTTTTTAGAAAATAATTTTCTTTAAAAATTTATTTCTTGGGCTTTGAACCTCAAAATTCAATTCCGGGCATACGCCCAAGTCCCATATTTTCCTACAGACCCTCCAGTACCGTCGAATCATGAGTTCGGATCTGTTTACCTAAAATATTAACTGAAGTCAACTTAAATTTATTTTAAAAGTAAAATTTATTATTTTTCACATATTTTCACATGATAGCTTTCCGGATACACGCCCAGACTCCGCACACAAATCGAGGTGTGACAAAAAAGAATTTTTAAGGCCTCGAAACACAGAATCAACTTGTAACCTCATTCTATGGGTATTCATGTTTTCCCTCCTAAACGCTTGATTCTTATGAAATATATTAGAAACTCATTCTGTCTTTTTTCTTTTCAAAAACTTTTCAACATTTGGTCCAAAGCAGCTGAACAACTTGATTACCTTCAAAAAAAATTGCTCTGTCAATATATAAAAATTGACAAATGTGTCAAGATATCATCAACTATATGGTAAAGAAGGCTGTTCGATTTATTGAAAGGTAAAGTTCCACTACAGTATCTCTTGTCCTCTGAAGGCGCCATAAGTAATATGCAACCCGTTTCACTCTCTTCTTTGCCTTCAAAGTTGACTATTTTGGCCTTTTATCTCCAAGGTTCATTCTTCTATTTTCGGAAATATGAACAGTAGTAATTTGCTATATCATTCCTTCTAACAATCTGTTCATCGGACACTCATATTATCTAGAAAGGAGAAAATTAAAGGGCAAATCGAATATGCCAGCGATTCTCCATGTTCTGAAATTTCTGTGTTCTCTTAAATATTGACGGAAGAAAAGAAAAAGTACTTGGGGATTCTCATTTATATGCTTCTAAGAATTGTTTTTTAGGATTGTTTTCTACTTAATTTTTCAAGATTCATGTAAATTTATTTTTCTTCTACTCATAATTATGTTACCTAGCTTTTAATGGGTTTTTTATTTTCCAGTATATTGCTAAAATAACACGATCCATCTTATTATATGAAGTGTCGAATAAGGAGAAACAATTTATATATAACATGGTTTTATTCTCAACAGTGATCACATAAGGCCTAATCATGGTTTCTAACATGAAGTACAATAAATTCCATGAAAACATAGGGAACATGTATTAAACAGTAGGCCGATTGATTCCACAGTCTCACGGGATGGACCAAATCACAATCTCAAATGGTGCACGCCCACACGTCCATCACCTAGCATGTGCGTCACCTTCAAAATAGTCATACAACATAATGTCCGGGGTTTCATACCCTCAGGACCAGATTTATAATCGTTATTTACCTCAACCCTGGCAAAATCCTACTCTGAAATGCCTTTGCCTCTCAAATCGGCCTCCGAACGTCCCGAATCTAGTCACAATTAATTTGTTTTAGTCAATACAATGTATATGAATCAATTCCGTATGAAATTACTAATTTTCTAACAGAATTCGAAATTTAACTCAAAAATTGCCTGTGGGGCCCACATCTCGGAATCCGGCAAAACTCATTTAATTACGAGTCCAACCATACCAATTTTACCAAATTCCAATAACAAATCGACTTCCAAATCTTAAATTTAAGGTATAGAAAATCTTTACCAATTTCAACCCAATTTCAAATATATGAGCATATCTCGAGGTTCTAAATCTCAAATCATAAATCTACAGGTGAAAATTTTCTTTTAAAAATTAAAATCCAGCTCGTTTTTCAATTAGAAATCTCATATTTGAATACCCATGTCAAAAGAATAATAATTATGTCATAAAATAGTTTAATACCTTGAATGAAAATTAAGTACAATTGTAGTTTGTGTTTGTTGGGCATACTGTTGCTTCGTCTGAAAACCACGAATTGGAGGACATTTAATTTGCCTTGAATCTCGATAGAACAAGGTTGAAAAGCTTCGTAATAGATTCAATGGCCTTTGGAATACTACTGTCAGAAGCTCCCTTTAACTTTTCCCATCATTATCATATTCTCCTTTAATATATAAAGCATCTCTAATGGGGAGTACTATTACGTGACATATGGTGCATCACAACCCAACTTGATGTTCCACTTTAGTAAAAAAAAATTTTTTTTCCATATTGCCAAGTGGGGTCCTAATTTCACGTGCATAAAATAAATGAGTTGAATTAATTATTCATACACTTCACCGTCCTTCATGCTAGATATTCTAGTTTATTACCACTTAAATGAGTGGAAAACAAGTTTCCCCACCAAGCACTAGACTATTGTCAGAAAAGTACTTAATTTGCAACCATACGAGCCCATTAGCTGATCATTCACTAATTAATTATTCATATATAAAAACAAATACAAAAATCTGGATACACTCCTAAGCCCGAAATTACCATACGGAGCTAATAGAATCATTAAAAAAATCTATTCCGAGGTCGTTTACACGTATTTCAACTTCCGGTCAATTTATTCAACTTAAGCTTCATTCTTGGAGACTAAGTGTCTCAATTCATTTCAAAACCTCACCGGACCCAAACCACTTACCCCGGCAAGTCACACAACGACTGCAAAGTATGAGTTTAGCAGTAAATGGGGAAATGGAGTTGTATTATTCAAAATGACCGGTTGGGTCATCACAATTTCCTACCTTTTAGTGAACTTTTCTTTTCCAGCTTACTGCTAAAATAACACGATCTATATATATAGCTTGCATAAAAAATTACTGGTATCAGAGCCAATAAAACTAAATATAATTATTTTATCGGCTCTAATATATAATTATTATTGGTATTAGGGCAGCTTTGCTCTTTTTTCGAAGAGAAAAAGAATAAAATTATTCTTATGGGTAATCACAACTTTCTCATTATTTACTCTCCTTTCTCTTTCTAGATTTGTTAAGAAATAAGTGTCTTTTCCAATTTTCAATATCCATCTACACTTAAATACTCCTCTATTGTTATTTTATATTGTCAGCTCTGATACCACTAATATAATGTTAGGAAACAAGTGTCTTTTCTCATTTTCAATCTCTGTCTACATATATATATATACATCAAAGAAGAAAACTCCCTATTTAACAGATGAAAAATAAAATAAAAATTATCAAATAAAAAAATCATGAACACAGTCGAAATAAGGTGCCATTTTCAATCTCTATCTATACTTAAATACTCCTCTGTTGTGTGTATATATATATATATATATATATATAATACTCCTCTATTGTTATTTTATATTGTCAAATCTGATACCAGCAATTTAATGTTAGGAAACAAGTGTCTTTTCCCATTTTCAATCTCTATATATAAAATAATATTTTATAACACTCACTTCGAATCAAACAACAAAACTTCAAAAAAGAATTTTAAATTCAAGAGTTTCAAGCTCAACAATGGTGGGCCTTCAAACACACACAAAAGTCTAGATCTGGAGTTTGAAAAAGAGTTTACAAGAAAATCTCTGAAAACAACTTTGAACAAAACATCCAATTAAGTAATCGGGTATTTTTAGGTGATTAGTACGAGGATCACGTGTGACGTTGAATAAAAATCTCATATATCCAAATATATAATTTGGATATATATATATATATATATATATATATATATATATATATATCATCAAAGGAAGAAAACTCCCTATTTAACAGATGAAAAATAAAATAAAAATTATCAAATAAAAAAAATCATGAACACAGTCGAAATTAGGTATTGTAAAAATAAAAAAAATACAAATAATGTAATAACACAACAAAATGTGGAACATAGCAGATTCCAAGTGAGAACCAAAATTTCTTTTTCCGAAAACATAATGAAATAACACGGCAAAAATGTTCTTACTTTTGGATTTTTATAAGCTTGATAAAAAACCATTAAAAAGGAAAAACATTATATATCTTATTTTTCATGCATGAAACAATTTTGACTATCCAATATCACTGGGTTATATCCCAACAAGAATCACCCAAAAGGAGAATCCGGGATCATAACCCCAATGTTAAATATAGTGAGTTTGGTAAATATTTATATTAGGTCCTAAGGACTCGTTTGGCCGTAGATTTTGCCAAAATAAATTTGAATTTATTTGGCAAACACATGTTTCTCCATAGATTTTGGCTACATTTTAGCAAAATCTCAAATCCCAAAGCCAAAATGTCACTATTACATTTTTTAAAAATTGTCCCAAATTTTTGTATTTTATAAAAGAGCCCAACACTTATATAAAATTTAACCTCATTTAAATTGTATCTTCTGTAAAGGCATGGAAATTGAGTATTTTGCCTTATTATTTAGGACTTTGAAACTTTTAAAAACTTAGTTATATGAAATATTTTTATTTTTCTAGAAGTTTCTGCAAATGCCTAATTTTGGCTCTTTTCGTTTCGCCTTTTATTTTATTGTGTGTATTTTGTGTAGGTTTTAAGGTTTGATTATAGTTTAATTAAAGGAATTTTCACCTCCTATAGCGAATGTTGATATTTTATTTATTTTAAATAAATACCCTTTTAAAAAATTATGTGTGTATTTTGTGTAGGTTTTAAAAAATCTATTTATGGTCACCTCCTACCCTTAAGCCATAAAATACGCTTTGTATTATTTTTCTCTCTAATTCTTTTAGATTTTTCTCCACCCTCTCTCTCAACGCCAATCTTTCTCCATGAATACAACCACGATTCTCCATGATTCATCTCCATTGTCTCGCAAAATTTTCATTGTCAGTGGGCTGGGGCTCTAAATCAATATCGAAAACAAGCCCTAGAGAGAAATATATTTTATTTTTCAAAAAAATCTACACACACACACACATATATATATATATATATATATATATATATATATATATAATGTCGGGTGTATCTTACCAACTTACGAATTACCTTTTTGTTTTTTTCAATATATATTAAATTATTGGTATCCGAGCTGATAAAATAATAAATATATTATTTTACCAGCAGTGAGCTAAAAATTACCAATTTTTAGTGCTAGAATTTCAGCTTCAGTGTGACAATCTATAAATATTTTTTATATAACTAATTTATCCTATCTATCTCCTAATAAAATAATAATAATATTTCTTTTCTTTTGGCAGCAGTATTCTACAACAACTTACAATTTATCCTAAACCCAACATCATTCTAAAGTTTAAAAAATACAAAGAATCCAGGTAAGTGACTTTTGCATTCATTTTCTTCATCATTTTTGTTTCCAGATTCTTCGTCATCTTGTCTCCTCTTAGGTTTTTTTTTTTTTTTTTTTTTTTTTTTTTTGTACTTATAGGCTTTACTCTTAATTATTTATACACTGCTTTAACTGCTTGTTTGGATGATTGTTACATATTGTTTTATAATGTATCATATCGTATTGTACTGTACTGTATCGTTTGACGAATACAATGTTTGAATGGATTGTGTCGTTTTGGCGTCGTTTCATGGTATCACATACCAGTAATATGATGAATAAACTTGCAATATTATAAAGAAAAATTATGATACGCTATATAAAAAGGTAGGTAAATGATAAAATAAAATTATTTAATAATAATGAAGGGTGAGATTGAGAGAAAAACACAAGAAAACGATGCAACCATATCAAATCGGTCGTGACATAAAGTGACACATTTCATGGTTACGTAACGACGGTTTTAACGATACGATACAATAAAATTTAAGTAACAATCATAACAAATATTATATTTAAAATAACAATACGATACGATACAATAGGTAACAACCATCCAAACAAGCTGAAATGTCATGTATTTATCTTATTCTTTTTTGATACAGGAAGTATCCGCAATCAAAATTGTGGGGTCGATCTACTTGATTGCACCTCTTATAATAATATTGGTCATATTAATTTGCGTTCCAAATCTCAAAAAAAATCAAAGAAGACATCATTTTTGCTTGGAACCCAAGAATCCAATTGAACGTTTTCATAAATTTTATCTAACAGGAAAACCCCCTAAAATAGGTGTGGCTTTTTATTAGCTGGTGTTCCTTTTTGTTCCAACTCAAATCTTTATGTTTATGTTAAATTCAGTTGAAAATATTATGCAGCTTGTATGTTATGCATGATAATGAAACACAGCTGCATGGAACATAATAGGGTGGCTGACGTGCTAGCAAAGGAAGGAGCAAAAATCGATTTTTTTAGAAGAACAAAAATACTGAAAGTTCCTTCGACGTTTGCAAATGAAACTTTTTGGACAGATATCCTAGGAATTGTAGTTCCTAAAACTATTTTGGATTGTAATAGTGAGAGTTCGGAACAATATATGTGGGAGAATACCAATTACCCCTAACAATCATAAGTCTGTTTACTAATTATTAAAATAAGCTAATCCCTTTCCCCAAAAAAAATAGATTTATTTTTTGGATTTTTAATACTCCCTCCGGTTCAAAATAAGTGATTTTTCATCTTTTTTTTTGTGGTCCAAAATAAGTGATTTTTCCAGATTTCAAGAATGAATTAATTATTTTTTTCCTACATTGTCCTTGAAGTAAATAGTGTTGGAATATGTGTTAGGAGTGTTTATGTGAGATAGTAAAGATTAATATGGTCAATTCCATTGCTAATTAATGCTAAAATGTGGATTTCTTAATATGTGTGAAACCATCCAAAAAATCACTTATTTTGGCCGCGACACAACAGTTCATCATGTTCTCGTTTCTTCCTTTCTTCCTTGACTACGTCAGAATCTTCTGTTGTGGGCTCAGGCATCAGAGGCAAGGCAGAATCAAGAACATAGTAGATATTGAGAGCGGACAACAAGAATATCATCTTGTCTCTCCAATGGATAAAGTTCGTTCCATCAAAGCGATCAAGTTTGATGAACTCCTTCGGATTCTCAACAACAGACATCAATTTCTCCATAGCAGAATAACTCTTTAAGATTGTTAGAAAATAATAAACAAAATTGGCTTTGAGGCGTGAAAATCGACTGTCCTTAAAGAGTTATCGCCTGTATATTAATTTAGGGAAAATACAAAATGATTCTCTTCAGGATACAACAAAGCCTGCAGTAATACTTGTGATTTTCTATATCCACTTCGTTGGAATTCTTGTGTATTTATAGGCAACCAATAGACCCTTTCAGAAAAGATGTCTTGTTTCACAAACAGACACGACTATTTATTTGAATTTTGAATTTAAAATTCAAATAAATAATTAACTCTAGGATCTCGTGCCTGTTGAGTTAATCTCGTGCCTGTTGAGTCAGTCTCGTACCTGTTGAGTCAGTCTCGAGCCTGTTGAGACAATCTCGTGCCTGTTGAGACAATCTCGTGCCTGTTATGTGCTATTTCATAATGATCAGTTCCGAGGCTAACATGCACGGTACGAGTAAGGTCGGTCCCGGGAGTGTTTCACATGACAGACACAAAACTTCTTTCTTCCGTTGTGGGAAGAATCCCACTTCCAACTTGCCAATAACAAACTATCTTACAATCCCCCACTAGTTTGTTATTTCGCTTCATAACACTTGTGAATAATTGAAAGTATCTTTTACAGATTTGAACTTTCCTTTAGTGTAAGTATATTAAAGTTTTGACGAAGTTAATGGTATCTTAAGATTTGAACCACAACTCCTTGTGCCAAAACCGAAAATACCACACACACAACATTATCTAGTAGCTTAAAAAATCCAGTATTCGCTTTAGCACGTTTACGACCATGTGCTCATCCTGAATTCATGAATATTTACAAGATCAACCCTTTAAATCTTGCTAGAAGCGGCACCACTTCAATATTCATATAGGTGAAATTAGTTAATATGTTCCTGTTACTCCAGACATTAATAATTCCATTAAGATTAATCAACCTCTTCATGTAACAGTATGCACTTTGGAGTTTGTCTTTATGCCCCTGTTATAACAAGCATTTAACAACTCCTTAACTCCTCATATAACAGTAAGTAGTACAATAGAATTAGGGCTCCTAAAGAGGAGATCAGTGCTTAAACAATACAAGTAACTTGTTATTACCCATTGAACTTATATTGTTAGAGTGTATACTAACTCAAAGTGGGGTTCTCATTCCTTGTATTTAATTTAAGGGTCTCAGCCCCATCCCTCCACAAGTTTGTTGTACTACATCTCTACCTAATGGCTTCGTAAGTGGATCAACCAAATTCTTATTTGATCTCACATATATTATAGCTATAGTTCCATTTGTAATTAATTCTCTTATATAAGTATGTCTCAAGCTTATATGTCTCGATTTCCCATTATAAATTTTATTGTGAGCAACACACATTGTAGTCTCACTATCACAGAATATGGAAATGGCTGGCATAGGTTGTGGCCACAACTTTATATCAAGTAACATATTCCTCAGCCATTCTGCTTCTTTTCCAGCAACTGCTAATGCAATAAATTCAGATTCCATAGTAGAATGGGAAATACATGTTTGTTTCTTGGATGCCCAACTAATGGCTCCACCGCCTAGAGTAAATATCCATCATGATGTGGATTTATTATCATTAACACTTGTAATCCAACTTGCATCAGAATATCCCTCTAATACATTAGGAAAACCATTATAGCAAATGCCTAAGTGCTTTGTATATTTTAAATATCCAAGTACTCTATTTATTGCTTTCCAATGATCATTACTTGGATTACTGGTAAACCTTGAAAGTTTACAAACAGCAAATGCAATGTCGGGTCTAGTACAATGCATTGCATACATCATACTACCTATCGCACTTGCATACTCCAACTGTGCTACTGCTCTCCCAGTATTTGCAGTTAGCTTAACACTAGAATCATAAGGAGTATTATACCCCTTTATTCCTAAATGACTGAATTTAGTAAGGATTTTATCTATATAATGTGCTTGTGACAAAGTCACTTGCTTGTTATCTCTTTTGACCTTGATTCCCAAAATAGTATCAACTTCATTTAAATCTTTCATTTTAAAAACTGAGGTTAGGTACTTCTTGGTCTCGGTAATTCCTTGTAGATTCGTACCAAAAATCAGCATGTCATCGACATATAAACAAATTATTACTCCATATTCTTTTGTAAATTTAGAGTAAATGCACTTGTCTGCATTATTATGTACGAATCCGGTTGATAGTATTACACTATTAAATCTTTCATGCCACTGTTTAGGCGCTTGTTTAAGACCATAAAGAGACTTTATCAATTTACAAACTTTCTTCTCGTTTCCCGGAAGAACAAAACCTTCAGGTTGTTGCATATATATTTCTTCACTAAGGTTCCCATTTAAAAAGACTGTTTTAACATCCATTTGATGTACGTAAAGATCATAGATAGAGGCCAAGGATAAAAGGACTCTAATGGATGTTATTCTTGCAACGGGAGCATATGTATCAAAATAGTCTATGCCTTCCTTTTGAGTGAAACCTTTTGTAACTAATCTTGCTTTGAAGGTTTGGACAGAACCATCTGTATTGTACTTTCTTCTAAAGACCCACTTACAACCTATAGGTTTTGATCCAAGAGGAAGATCAACCAAAACCCAAGTGTTGTTGGATATAATTGAGTCCATTTCATCATTAATGGCCTCTTTCCAAAAGGCAGCGTCTCTAGAAGACATTGCTTCTTGAAACGTCTTTGGGTCTTCTTCAACATTTAATACAATAGGAATTTGATTACAAACGTTTGTCCTATCTCCTTCAACAAGAAATACTATAGATTGTGAAGAAATAAAATCAGAACCAAGATGTTTTTCTTTTCTTATTCTTTGACTTTTCCTTGGTTCTATTTGCATATCATCACTTCTTTCCTTAGTTTTAATAATTTCAGAAAGCGACAATTTATTAGCATCGATACATTTTCCATTTATTTCAGTCATTTCATCAACATTGTCATTTATAAATCTATTTTCAATAAATTCAACATGTATAGATTCTATAATGACATTAGATTCTAGATCTAGCAGTCTATAAGCTTTGGAGTGTTGTGCATATCCTACAAAAATACTTTTAATTCCTCTAGGACCCAATTTTGTTCTTCGATGGTCAGGTACTCTATAATAGGATATACACCCCCACACTTTAAAATAATTTAAATTTGGTTTTCTACCATTCCAAAGCTCATAAGGCGAAATATGCATACTTTTTGAAGACACTCTATTTAAAATATAACATGCAGTTAGTAGTGCTTCACCCCATAAATTATGTGGCAAATATGCATTAAGTAACATAGCATTAACCATATCCACCAAAGTTCTATTTTTCCTTTCTGCTAACCCATTTTGTTGAGGAGTATAAGGGGCACTCATTTGATGTATTAGGCCATGCTCTTCACAGAACTTATTAAATTCGTTAGGAAAATATTCTCCGCCTCTATCACTTCGAATAATTTTAATTTTCCTACTCCTTTGATTTTCCACAACAGACTTGTATTCTTTAAACTTTTGAAAAGCTTCGTCCTTAGTTCTAAGTAGGTAAACATATGTAAATCTACAGAAGTCGTCTATAAAAGTAATAAAATATCTTTTGCCTCCTCTAGTTAATTCTCCATTTAATTCACACAAGTCTGAATGTATTAAATCTAATAGTTCTGTGGATCTTTCAACTTTACGAAATGGTTTCTTTGTCATCTTTGCTTGTATGCAAATTTCACATTTTATATGTTGAGTTTTACATGAGATATAACCATTTTTGGACATATAATTCAAGGAGCCAAAATTTAAATGTCCTAGTCTAGCATGCCATAAACAAGAATCAGTCTCAACGATGTAAGCAGAAACATAATTTATTTCATTAATACTCAATTTGAACATGTTGTTACAGTTATAGCCTTTTCCAACAAAAACACCATTCTTAGACACTATTACATGATCAGACTCAATAACTATCTTGAAGCCTTTCTTTGACAGCAAAGCAGCGGACATTAAGTTTTTCTTCATATCAGGAACATGATACACATTCAGTAATGTCAACTTCTGGCCAGATGTGAAGTTAATCTCAATACTTCCTTTTCCAGCAACATCTGCCGCAACATGGTTTCCCATCAAGACTTGTTCAGAATCCTACACTTCTGCATATGTCTTGAACATCTTCTTGTCATAACAGACATGAATAGTAGCACCCGAATCTAGCCACCAGTCTTGAGTATTTGTAGCAGCGGTAGCCACATTCAACTCTGTGACCATACCAATTTGCATTGCGGAAACCATGGCAACCAGTCCTTGGGCAGAATTTTCCACTAAGTTTGCCTTTTCAGAATTTCCAAATTTTTTAATCTTTCCAGACTTTTCGGTTTTGCCTGCATTGAAATTTATTCCTGCCTTTCTATATCTGCAGTCCCGAATCATATGGCTTTTCTTTCCACAATGATGACAACTAAAGTTCTTTCTCTTTTTAAAAGAAGAATTTTTGGAAACTTTCAGATGTTTGTTCCCACTTCCTGAATCATTCTGACTGACAAAATTGACTGCGGAACTCGAAGGCTGACTAATAGCATCACGAGCACGAGTCTCACTTTCAATTTGAATGTGAGTACGAAATTGTTCCACAGTCATTTTATCCATAGAATGTAGGATTTTCTTTCTATAGTCATTCCAAGAGGAAGGCAATTTCGAAAGAATAGCACCTATTTGAAGTGCATCAGGAATTTTAACTTCAAGATCACTTAGTTTTGATACTAAGATTTGTAGTTCATGAATCTGATCCATTATAGGCCTAGTATCAAATATTTTAAATTCAAAGTACTGCAGAGCCAGGAATTTGTCAATACCTCGTTTTTCATTCTGGTATGCAGTTTGTAGAGCAGTCCAAATCTCTCTTGGCGACTTCAGATTGCAGTAAAGATCATAGAGACGATCTGTCAAAGTATTCAGAATATGGCCGCGACACAACAGTTCATCATGTTCTCGTTTCTTCCTTTCTTCCTTGACTACGTCAGAATCTTCTGTTGTGGGCTCAGGCATCAGAGGCAAGGCAGAATCAAGAACATAGTAGATATTGAGAGCGGACAACAAGAATATCATCTTGTCTCTCCAACGGGTAAAGTTCGTTCCGTCAAAGCGATCAAGTTTGATGAACTCCTTCGGATTCTCAACAACGGACATCAATTTCTCCATAGCAGAATAACTCTTTAAGATTGTTAGAAAATAATAAACAAAATTGGCTTTGAGGCGTGAAAATCGACTGTCCTTAAAGAGTTATCGCCTGTATATTAATTTAGGGAAAATACAAAATGATTCTCTTCAGGATACAACAAAGCCTGCAGTAACACTTGTGATTTTCTATATCCACTTCGTTGGAATTCTTGTGTATTTATAGGCAACCAATAGACCCTTTCAGAAAAGATGTCTTGTTTCACAAACAGACACGACTATTTATTTGAATTTTGAATTTAAAATTCAAATAAATAATTAACTCTAGGATCTCGTGCCTGTTGAGTTAATCTCGTGCCTGTTGAGTCAGTCTCGTGCCTGTTGAGTCAGTCTCGAGCCTGTTGAGACAATCTCGTGCCTGTTGAGACAATCTCGTGCCTGTTATGTGCTATTTCATAATGATCAGTTCCGAGGCTAACAGGCACGGTACGAGTAAGGTCGGTCCCGAGAGTGTTTCACATGACAGGCACAGAACTTCTTTCTTCCGTTGTGGGAAGAATCCCACTTCCAACTTGCCAATAACAAACTATCTTACATTGATGTTATACAATTATATGATATACTAGTCTTGAGTTCGCATGTTGCACGTGTACTTGGTCTCAATGAGTAATTTTTTTTAAGGAATTACATAAATATTATATTAAAATACTTTTACTTATTTACCTTCAACATACAAATTTTGAAGTCGTCCGTATCTTACCAGCTTATTAATTTATCTTTTCATTTTTTGTACTATTATTCGCAACAACTTTAAGAATTGATACAATAACTAAAACGTAATATCGTAATGGATTATAGGTAAAAACTACTGAGAATAATACCTCCGAAGTTAAAATTAAATGATGCAATAAATCAATGGAAGAAGAAGAAGCAAGAAACCTGTTGAATAGCGGAGGTGGAGTGTCGAGCTTCATTGAGGTTCTAGGACAGTAAGGGAGAGCTTTTGTAATTCAAAGGGAGCAGAGAAAACAGAATTTGGAAAGTCAAATAAGATTAAATAAAACAAACAATTCAAAAATAATTAATAAAAAAATTAAGAAAGAAAAACAGGGACAATTTAAGACTTAAAATTAATCACATGTGGAATTGAAGGGCCCACGCTGCCATCTTTTCATGTTTTCTATGTTTTCTTTTAATTTTATTCATGTTTAGCTATTCACTATTTGAAGTTACACTCCTCAGAAATGATAACTAATGCTCTTACGTTAATGGTAATTGTAGTATCATGTCTTGATCTAGTTCAAAACAGTAATACTAATAATAGAATATTCATTATTGCAATATAATAATATTTTCATGTAATGCATTTTGTTACATGAAACCAATAATTTTGGTGTATATATATACTGGCTATGATACCAATATTTTTTATGCAACCAACCTAATTTATTTTATTGGCTGATCTTGCATTATGATTGGATAAGCCACCAAATTTATTTTGTTATATTTTATTTGTATGGTCAACTCAGCCGCCCAGTTTAATTTTTGCACTCTAAGAGGTCATTTGGTAGAGTGTGTTAGAGAGAATAATGCATGCATTAGCTTTATATATTAGTAATAGGCAAAATACATAAGTTACCACCTGAACTATAAGCCAAATTCCTGTTACACACTTTTTGATGACAAAAATTATATTACACACTCAACCCTTCAAAAGTTTATCTATGACACATCACTTTGTTTAGTTGGCACTCGCGTGTTATACACAGAAAAAGGGCAAGTGAACTCAAAAAATTACTTAAAATTTTAAAATAAAAATAAAAAAACTTAAAACTTTAACTGGGTTTTGAACTCATAAGAACTCAACAGTGAAAGTTCAGAATGCCTCCTTCAATCCGTCCATTCAAATGTTTTTAAGCTCAAGAAATTAGTTCTTAATCAATTCCAAGCAATAAACAATCCACTTAAAGTGTTAGATCTCAATTCGCATCAACCTAGAACCCAGTAACTATTTTAACATTCTGTTCACCAGTGAAGTCTTTAAAATCAGCAGTTGATTTCGAAATTCAACCCAAACAATTGTTACCCAATGATGTCAACTACAAATTCGAGTTAGAAATTGAAGTTTATCTGTGGCTCGAACAATGAAACCCGAATCTCAAGTTTATTACATTAAAATCAATATTTTTTAAATCAATATTTCTTTTTAAAAAGTGTGGCATCGTCAGGATCGAAAATTGAATTGCAATCACTGTTTGGAAAAGATTTGGGTGGAGTAATGTTCAAACCATCATTGCCGGCAAAACTTCAAAGGTTGAAGTCGAAAAATTACATTTGAATATGAAATTTCATGTTCAAATTCAAGTGGGTGCTATAGGTCCTTGATGGAAACACTTGTACAAAGCTGAATTTGATGTTTGGAATGAATTGAAAATTGAAATTGATTAGGGGTGGCTTTGAATTAAAAAAAAGTAACTAAAAGGGAGCTAAATCCTAAAAAAAAGTTACAGACCTAAGAAGGAAGAAGACGAGGGTAGATTTGCAATTCCAAATATTAAAATTTTTATGTTAAGCACACGTGTCACAACCTTATTGGTGTGTGAGTTAGAGATGTTTTATGAGACTGGTCAACTACAAAAGTAGTGTGTCATAGGCATACTTTTGAAAGGTTGAGTGCGCAAAATAATATTTCTCGTCATAAAGTGTGTAACAGGGATTTGGTCCATAGTTCAGGTGGCAATCTATATATTTTGCCTTAGTAATGCTTTGTTTGGTACACTTTTTCAACCTATGTATAACTAATACAAGCATTAGATATACACTCTATTTGGTATTATCATATGTATAGCTAATGTATAGAAAACCATGGCATTAGCTATACAAAGGCTATTAATGCATGCATTAGCATGGCTAAAGACAAAATTATCCTTAAAATTCCTTAAGTTAAAGAATATGGAGGGCATTTTTGTAAACAATTAAATTTCGTAAAAATTATGCAATGCATTTTAATTTTTAATACAGCACAGCAAACAATGCATAAGAAATAATCTCTGTATAACTAATGTTTGCATTACTAACTCATGCATTACTAACCCCTGCATTACTAATGCACCTTATTTAGCATTATTCTTATACGCCCTACCAAATGACCCCTAACTGTATCTTCTGCATGTTTAATTATCTTATTGTTACTTGCTTCCTGTCCTTGCTCTTATTTAAGACATAATAGCCTAGTAGACTCTTGTACTTGTTCTGGTTTGTCATCCTTGTTCTTGTACTCAACGAAGCTTTATCTAGACATTTCTACTTAATTAAACCATATATTTTACACCCCTCCGATACTACGTATTCCTCACTCGCTCTTACATGCACGACATATCATATCCACATCAGATAATAAATATCACGTCAGAAAAGGAAAATCAGAGGCTGAAAAATCTCCTTCACCTGTTTTTGCTATCTGTTTTCCTTCAAACCACCCTTTTTCACCTTCTTCTATTGCTCAACTATAACCTTCAAAACCGTGGGTCATCACTTATTTTGAAAGTAAATTCTGTGTTACGAGGCCTTAAAAACCTCTTTCTATCTTACCTCGATTTGTGTGCATGGTCCGAGTGTAAATCCAGAAAGCTTTTATATGAAAATTTGATATAAATGCTAATTTTTCCTTTAAAATTAAATTTAAGTTGAGTTCGGTCAATATTTTGGGTAAACGGACTCGGACCCGTAATTTAACGGTCCCGGAGGGTCCATAGGAAAATATGAGACTTGGACGTATGCCTGGAATTGAATTCCGAGGTCCCAAGTACATGTCTTATATGGTATTTAAGTTGATCCTGTAAAATTTGGTAAGAAATGGACTTCATATGACGAGAATCGAACCCTCGGTTGTGAAAATTTGAACTTAAGAGTTACTGAAATTTTTCTTTGATTTTGATGCTAAACTCGTAGTTCGAGGCATTATTTTGCGATTTGATCGTACAAGTAAGTCCGTATGATATTTTTAGGGTTGTGTTCATGTTTGGTTTGGAGCCCCAAGGGCTCGGGTGTGTTTCGGATAGGCCACGAGATGTTTTTACACTTAGAAAAGTTGCAGGTTCTGCTGTATCTGGTGTCTCATGCACCATGCGTCATGATTGTATAGTCACTCTCGCGATCGCGAAAGGGAAACTGGGATTGAGAGTGGATTTGTTCTATGTGAACGCGTAACCTGGATTGTGAACGCAGAGCATTAGGGGGGCTGCTCTATGCGAACGCGACCTGTGGCACGCGAAATCGTAAAATAAATTGGAGGTGGGCTAGGATTCATCATTTCTTCTATGCAAAGCGTACCGTGGTCCCCGAATGCGAAGGTCAGGGGGCTTACCCTTCGCGAACGCGTAGGATAACTCGCGATCGCGTAAGCCTAAGGAAGGCGGCCCTTCACGAATGCGGCAGGCCCTTTGCGAACGCGAAGAAGGCCTGCCCAGTCTTCTTAAAACAGTAGTAAAATGGGAATTAGCCCACATTTTCATATTTTCAAAACTAGAGAGCATTGAGGTGATTTTCAAGAAGCAAGTTCTTCCCCAAAGTATTGGTATATTATTCTAAAGTTTTTTCTTTCGATTTCCCTTGGCATTTCATCAATCTTCATAAAATAATCTAGGGTTTTTATGGTAGAAATTGAAAATTTGGGTAGGGTTAGGGATTTTTGAATAATTGGAATTCAGACCTCGTTTTGGGGTCGGATTTCAAAACTAATTGCATATTCGAGCTCGTGGGCTCGTGGATGATCGGGTTTTGGTCCGAACCTCGAGTTTTGAGCAAGCGGGCTCGGGGTCGATTTTGACTTTTGGGGGAAAATGATAGAAAACCTATAATTAGGCATTGGGTATGAATTCTTTAGCATTTATTAATGTTGTTAAATTAATTTGGGTTAGATACAAGTAAATTGGAGGCGAATTCTAAAGGGAATGTGGAGTTTGAGGCTTGAGTTGGCCATGGAAGTTCGAGGTAAGTGTTTAATCTAACATTAGCTTGAGGGAATAGGTATTGTGCCTTATTTTCTATGTGCTAGTGTAGTGTACGACGTATATGTGTGGAGATGAGTATCTAAACGTTGGTGTCAAGTATGCCCGTGAGTCTTAAATTGTGATCCTTGTGTTTCTTAATAAGTGCTACCAATGCCTTAATTGTTGATTATCCATGTTGAGCAAGACTTATGATTATCTTCTTGGTATTTGTTTATTGTTGAGCATTGGATTCAGTTGAGGTTCATTTGTGAAGTTAATTGTTGGTACAAGTTTGGTTATAGCTGATTCCCTTGTCGGGACATATTTAATTCTTATTGTTGATTCCCTTGTCGGGATGTATTTATTCTTATTATTGATTTCCTTGCCGTGATGTTGTTGTTGCTATTATTTGGGTGAGGAAAGAGAGATAAAGCATGAAGGGTGATGCTGTGCACATTCATACTTATGCATATGGTAAGGAAAGAGTGATAAAGCACAAAGGGTGATGCAATGTACATTTACATTGATATTGATGCATATGGTGAGGAAAAGAGATAAAGCACGTAGGGTGATGCCATGCACATTTCTAATATTTACATGGTGAGGAAGAGAGATAAAACACGAAGGGTGATGTCGTGCATATTTTCGTTACTTGATTGCATTGGTGAGAATTGAGAGTAAAAACACGAAGGGTGATGTTGTGCACTTATTGCCTGTTTGTTATGATTTCTTGTTGTTATCGGTTCTAGTGCTTTAATTGTTGTATTCCGTTATTACTTTGATTCTTTATGTTGGTATTCCCCCATAGCATGATACCCCTCCCCGTTACTTTTGAATTACTGTTTAACTGCAGGTTATGTTGTTTGTTGTATCCTAGCCTCGCCACTACTTCGTCGAGGTTAGGCACGATACTTACTCAGTAAATGGGGTCGGTTGTACAGATGCTACACTATGTACTCTTTTGTGCAGATCCCGGTACTGGAGCATACTGACCTTAGCTAGGGGTTGCTGCCTTTAGTCCATCGGAGACCCTAGGTAGTCCGCAGGCCTTGGCGTCCCCTTCCTATCTTCTTTCATTATGTTCTTTTCTATTCAGAGACAGATATGTATTTATTTTGCTCAGACCTTATTTGTAATATTCTTAGATAGTCCGTGAGATTGTGACACCAGTTCTGGGTGGTTTATGTTTATGAATTCGTATTGGTATTAGCTTAATCGTTAAATTTCGATCTTCCGCATTATTATTTTCGTTGTTTATAATATGTTAACTCGCAATTGTTAAGAGATTAAAAATAAAAAAGGTAAATTAATCGGAATTGTTGGCTTGCCTAACTTTCACTAGTAGGCGCCATCACGATTTTCGAGGGTGGAAAATCCATGTCGTGACAAAAAATACACTTCATTCATTCACACTCTTGAAAAAATTGGGGATTCTTCAATGGTTAAAAAGAATAAAAATCTGAATTTATGTCATCTTTTTTCAGCAACCAAAATCCTACTTAAATCTTTTTCCACTTTTTGCAACCAATAAACCAAGAAAAATACAATCTTTAAAAATAATTTTGAACATAAACAAATTGAATCGAAGTGAAAATCTTGGAGAAGAAAACCGAAAACTTTATAGTGACGGTTTGTGAAAGATGAAATCTCAAGTGGGGGTTTCTCTCCTCTGTTCCGCTAATTTTCCTTTGGTGGGTGATAAGAAGAAAAAGCTAAGGGGCAAGTGGTGAATGTCGCCGGAGACCAGTGGTGATTTCCACCGAGTGCTCTCTCAATCCGATGGAATATTTGGGAATGGATGTTTTTTGCTTGGGATTTATCTTAGTAAAAGAGAAAGAGCAGTAAGAACAGTGGAGAGGAGTTGGAGGAAATACAGTGTCTAACCTTTTTCGATCTATCTAGCGGCAGTATAGTAGCTGCCTCAGGCAATGAAAGATCTCCTTTACCATTTATGAGTCAATGGATGAAGGAGAGTAAGTAAACGATTTCTAGTGGTGCAAATGTAGTGTTAGATTTGGCGAGGTGAGATTTTCCTTAAGATTTTCGGTAGGGGATTTAGGAGTGGAGACATCAACGGGGAAGAAGGGAAAACGATGTACAAATATTTTTGTTTTTCATTTTTTTCCTCCTTATTTTAGTCTCTTTTTAATCTAGTCTATGAATTCACGCGCTTTGTACCTGTAAATTACACACATTTTGTCCAACTCTCCCCTTAAATTACCAAATATGCTCAATCAACAATCAAAACCTAAAACATAGGTTTTAATCAAGCAAGAGTGTCTAAATGAAACTCCATAAAGTATAGGGACCAGGATAACAAACTCGAACAATTACAAAGGTCTACTAAGCTATTCTGACTTTATAAAACTTATCCTTTAAGTGCCTCAATTTTCAAAAAAAAATTCCTAAACTTCTTTCAAGAGATTTGATCTTGCCTCTGAAAGACTGCTTTTCATAAAGGTTCTCAATCCAGAGTATAGCATCCTTAAGACCCAGAGAAGAATGAAAATCTTCTATTATCTCTGTTATATAATCAAATCCATACGGTTGAACCAAGCGGCCAAACCTCTCCTTATCGCCAAGTTCAGCTGAGTAGGTTTTGATAGCGCATCCTTGACAGAAATCACCTTCCCTAAAATTTACGCATAACGGACAATAAGGAAGAGGTGTGGTGTCACACCTCCTTTTTCCGCACCCGCGAGGGGGTACAGGGGAGTTTTTTCCAATTAAAGGACAATCGAAACGGGATTGATTTATTTATTTCAGAGTCGCCACTTGGGAGATTTAGGGTGTCCCAAGTCACCAATTTTAATCCTGAATCGAGGAAAAGAATGACTCCATATTACAGTCTGCGTACCAGAAATCTGGATAAGGAATTTTGTTAACCCGGGAGAAGGTGTTAGGCATTCCCGAGTTCCGTGGTTCTAGCACGGTCGCTCAACTGTTATATTCGGCTTGATTATCTGATTTTATACAAATGTGACCTTATGTGCAAGTTTTAAACTCTTGACCGCTTTTATTATTATTTTTTACAAGAATTGCAACGTCGTAAAAATATATCTCGAACCACGTTACATCAATGCACCCGTGGTTATTGACATATCTCGACTCGGTTGAGATTTGGATTTGGGTCACATAAATGTGCACCCGAATTAAGGAAAATAAATTATTAAGACGCGCCTAAAGCAACTAACGTATTGTTATTTTGGGGAAGGCCGTAAAATTTGCTAAACGGCATGTCCCGAATTCTAAGTATTTTTAATATATATACATTTAGAGGGCCCCACATCTTCTACATTTTTGTTTGTCGAGGTTCGTCTCATTTTATTATTAAAAGGAATTTACAACGTCATGGAAATGCATCTCAGGCCACGCCACAATCAATGTGCACGTGATTAGAGACGTATTTCGTTCCCGTTGAGATTTGGATTTGGGTCACATAAATGTGCACCCGAGTTTAAGGAGATAACGTTATTAAATATGCGCCTAAAATGACTAGCGTATCATTATTTTGGGAAGGCCGTGGAATTTTGCTAGACGGTCCATTCCGAAGTCTAAGTAATTTTAAAACAAATATTTACTGAGGGCCCCGCGATTTTCATTTTTATTTGGCGAGACTCGTCTCATTTTTATTTTAAGGATAAACCTACAGCAACTACATTTTTCTATTAAGTTCATCTCTAAAATAAAGAAAAACTTTTAATTAATCACATGCTGAAAGACGTAATTTGTTAGTTATTAGTTTATGACTAACACAAATAAAAAATTGCAGCAGAGTTTGTACAAAAGGGATTGCTTGCGTTCTATATTCTATTATTCAAGAAGACTGAAACATGAGATTGACGCATAATAGTATCAAAACAGATTACTCTTAGGCGAAGAGTTTAGACGTATTCGACCTTATTCATTGACGGGCATATGTACGAAGTTCAGTTAATTATTTCTTACATGCTTGACATAAAAAAACGGAACAACAGAAACTAACCCTTTCTAACTTAAACGGTATTACCATGTGTTTAGCTACACTATTTTTCTTTTTGCTATAATCCAAATTGCCTAATATGCCTTCGAAATACACATTACCTACTGATGAATTAAGATGACACAAATGTGATCACTGCATTTATTTTAACAGACCCTATGTGAAACCCTTGTTGGCCGAGTGTCACTATTCTCCAGCTGACTTCTTTTCTGATTTTTCATACAACAACAAGTTACGGACCAAACTCAATAAGGCTAAAAATTGTTTCGTTACATAGTTCGAAAGCCCAAACTTTACATGTTGAACATATAAGCATTCTAAACTACAAACAGCAGAAAAGTGGTAACTATGCTAATGTTTGGACTGCAATACTTCTCATGCTCTTATTCAACTCCAAACTTCACCATTTACATCAATGAATTTAGAATGGGTACCTGGATGTTTGAACAATAAGAAGGAGATGAAGAAAAGTATCAGCAACAGGCAACCAAACAGCAAGCAACACAGCAACAATAACCAGCTACAGTGATGAAGCTCATAAGTGGTCGAGCATCAAGCAAACCAAACCCAGGAAACAGAGTAGTAAAATACAGCCGAGAAAACCAGAATGTTCAATGCAGTAGCAACAGAAATTCAATAACCACAAAAGCTCGGCAAACAACCAACAACAAACAGCAAAGACAACTTGACCAACTTGAACTCTTACACAGTTTTCAGACAATACTCATTCACAGTATTCTGAAATTTGTTTCTGTTTTTTTTTTGAAGACTAAAAAGTCCAGCCCCTTTTATGTTCTAAAACAGCTTATTTATAAGCCAAACCCCAGGTCAGTCCAACTGCCTGGATTCCTGCAAGTCGCAGTCTGCCCATACCCCTTAACTCCCCATGCCTAAATGCATCTTTCTCGGAATCCTTAATCAGCCCCCCATACTCTGTCTTATTACTATAATCAAGGGTTATGAGTTTAGTTAAGTATTCATTTAATTCCCATACTCTTATGCCTTGTTCCCCATTGGCATTAATTTAATCCTAATTCAGTACCCTATTTGTCAACTCACTTAAACTAATTATTTCTGTTCTTTTTAACACCCAAATTACCCCTATCAATCCCTGGTTATCACTGTCTTGCCCTGCTTCTGCAGCAGGGAATTCGAACTTTTGAAAGTTCAATTTCCAGCTGCCCTAGTTTGGATCTTTTAGTTGTTTATAATGCAGTTACAAACCACTTTCAAGTAATGTCAAGCAATCAATTAACAACGAACAGGTTCGTTCACTTACGTGAAATTGTATGAATTAGAATATTTGAACATTCAGTCATAGGAAACTAATCGACGACGTTTATCGAGTCGACTACACTAATTATAACAAGGAATAATCAGTCGATTAAATAAACAACACGAATAGGGTCCTAAAGGGTTTCAGACCACTTTGCACGACACTGGGAGGCTATATGAGTTATCTATGCGACGACTAATCTAATCGAGCATGTATATCACAAGACGTATTCACATATACACAGAAGAACAAACGACCAAATAAAAGGTCTTTACGAGGATGGAAGAAATTGAAAGAAAATATCAAAAAATAACAAACAATCACAACGACACATGCTGGCAATCCTCAAGCAGTATTCAGATAAAACAGAAAAGAAAAGAAAAGAAAAACTTACTGAAAACTTTAACAAAAGTCGACCCAGGTCCGAATCAGATTTGGCCCTTTGAGGCCGAACAAACTTTAATCGGGGTGTTCTCAACCGAGAACACCCTGATTGAAGTCTATTAGACCCCAAACTCCTTTATGAAACAGGTCGGATTCCCCAGGTTCTTATGTTCTAGGGTTTGAATCTTCAGATCTGGGATTTTAGGCCTTGTGGGTAGATTCGGACCAAACCAAGCTTGGTTTGGTCACGAGGGAGGTCAGGGGGTTGTCCAGTGTGTTTTTGGGTTGGTTTGGTGTAGATCGGGGTTTGGTCTCGAATCTTCAAATCAAGATTCGAGACGACGGAGTGTGATTCGAGGTATATGGTTGGTGGATTCGTGTTCAGGGTGGTGAGGTGCATCAGGGGTGTTGTTTTGGTGGTCACCGGCGTTGGGGCCGCCGGGTTTAGGGTGAGAGTGTATGGGGGCGGCTAGGGTTTGGAACGGGAAGGGGCTGTGTTTGGGACGATGGTGTACAGTGGGGAAGGGTGGGGTTTGGTTTGGGGGGCGTGGGGTGTGATGGGAGGTTTATATACGTAATGGGGCATTTGATTTGGGCCGTTAGATCAGATGATCTCAACGGCTTGGATCCATTAGTGATCGACAGGACGGGGTCGTTTGGTATGGAAACGGGGTCGTTTGGTTTAAGTGAGGGGTTGGGTTAAACCGGTTATTGGGTCGGGTTTGAAAACGGGTTGCTGAAAGGGGTCCTGAGCCGTTGGATTGGCCTGGACGGATGGCTCAGATCAAACGCCCTATGCGGCGTCGTTTTGGGGACGTGCCTGGGCAGGCCTGGTTTGGACTGGGTCTTTGCTTTGGCTTTGGGCCTCATTTTGGGGCCCAATCCGATTTTCCCTTTCCTTTTAAACTAACAATTCCTAAAAAATTTGTAAAAAATTAAATTAAACTTACACACATATTGGTTAACACCTATAACAATTAACACACCATTTTAACATATATTTTTGATTTTCTTTTTCTTTTTGGAGTAACTTTCGCGAAGCAAAAATCACGTGCTTACAGCTGCCCCTCTTTGCCCGAAGACACGAAGGGTTTTCGTGCAAAGATAAAGCGGACGATTTTTTGCTCGTCCGAGTACTCCGTGTGAAGCATTTTTTCGAAAAAGATTTGACCGAACCTTTGCTTCAGAGGTTTCCTACATATCCTGGGCTGAACAGGAATTAGGTCAATGTAGTTCGGGAAGTTTTGGTAGCTGGGACTACCGTGTGACTGTAGTGTTCGCCGCTGTTGTGTGCTGCTTACATGCTGCTGTAGGATGTTACCGCTTACCGATCTCCCTGTTACATTGTTCTAAAAAAGGAAAAACAAGAAGCTAGGCTAGACTGTGGATCATAAGATCTCATCTATCTTCAACTTGTTCTTGTCGCCTTGCTTTCTTGTCGGCTTGCATTTTCCTCCGATGATTTTATTTTGTGAACTTGAGGGATGGTACTGGCCCTTTGCTCCTCTGAGTACCAGTTTTCATCATTTTGCTCGGTCCGCTGGGGACATGGCATTCTTCATTAAGCTTTTCAATGGTTCCTTTGGTGGTACGGCCCTCTTCATCAGACTTGTTATGTTGGGCGTGATCTAATGTTCGCAAGCCGCTTCTTTCAAAACTCGTCCTTTCTTCCTTCTGACGCATGCACTTGAGTTTGCAACCTTATGCTTCCCTGCGCTGGGGGGTTTTATTGTTTCCTGCTGGGGATTCCTGTTGTAACCTTCCGCCTTCTGATGGGGTTACTGATTTCAAAATCTGCAATATAAGACTAAACGTATTCCCGCATTATACTGGTGGGCGACCTAGAACATAAAGCATTCCCGTATTTTACTGGTGGGCGACCTAGAACAGAAAGTATTCCCGCATTTTACTGGTGGGCGACCTAGAACATGAAAGTATTCCCGCATTTTACTGGTGGGCGACCTAGAACAGAATGTATTCCCGCATTTTACTGATGGGCGACCTAGAACAGAATATATTCCCGCATTTTACTGGTGGGCGACCTAGAACATAAATGTATTCCCGCATTTTACTGGTGGGCGACCTAGAACAGAATGTATCTCCGCATTTTACTGGTGGGTGACCTAGAACAGAAAGTATTCCCGCATTTTACTGGTGGGCGACCTAGAACAGAAAGTATTCCCGCATTTTACTGGTGGGCGACCTAGAACATAAATGTATTCCCGCATTTTACTGGTGGGCGACCTAGAACAGAATGTATTCCCGCATTTTACTGGTGGGCGACCTAGAACAGAAAGTATTCCCGCATTTTACTGGTGGGCGACCTAGAACAGAATGTATTCCCGCATTTTACTGGTGGGCGACCTAGAACAGAAAGTATTCCCGCATTTTACTGGTGGGCGACCTAGAACAGAAAGTATTCCCGCATTTTACTGGTGGGCGACCTAGAACAGAATGTATTCCCGCATTTTACTGGTGGGCGACCTAGAACAGAAAGTATTCCCGCATTTTACTGGTGGGCGACCTAGAACAGAAATTATTCCCGCATTTTACTGGTGGGCGACCTAGAACATAAAGTATTCTCGCATTTTACTGGTGGGCGACCTAGAACATGAAAGTATTCCCGCATTTTACTGGTGGGCGACCTAGAACAGAATGTATTCCCGCATTTTACTGGTGGGCGACCTAGAACAGAAAGTATTCCCGCATTTTACTGGTGGGTGACCTAGAACAGAAATGTATTCCCGCATTTTACTAGTGGGCGACCTAGAACAGAAAGTATTAAATTTGTTTCCTCGTTCTTCCGAGAAAATTTTTGACAACGGCAGAAAATTTTCTGCCCAGTTTTGGCGACTTCCCTGGCATCGCGTCTTGCTGCCATCATCAACCTTTATTTTCCTGCAACAGACAAAAGGATTTAGTTAGTTTTAATCATGGTGGGCAGCGGTGTCTTTCCGCTGGGAGATGATTTTTTTCTCTCTTTCTCTTTTCTGGCTTTGTGCCCCCACAACTGGTTGGCGGACAAAGTTGCTTGCTGGGGGTGACCCATCTGATGGGGATGGTCTTCCATTTATCCCCCTTTTGCTTTTCTCTTTATAGAACCAACTGTGGGAGTCTGCTTCCCTCCCGAAACCACTCCCTTAAGAGTTTACTTCCTCCCGGAATTGCAAGGCATAGAACTTTACTGCCTGGGGATAACCTTTGGGATTGTTATCTTGTATCGGATCAATTTCCCTTTCCTATGGAGTTTGACCACTTCGGACTTGGGTCTGTGATTTATCGACGTTCTGCGGGGAAACCTTCTCGGAACTTGGTCCACGAGTCCTTCACCCTTCATTTTCCGCTCTTTTTACGTCCCCCTTCTTTTGATGCAATTCGACGCCTTTTGTCTTATTCTTGGTTTT
Source organism: Nicotiana tabacum (assembly GCF_000715075.1). Lineage (NCBI taxonomy): Eukaryota > Viridiplantae > Streptophyta > Magnoliopsida > Solanales > Solanaceae > Nicotiana > Nicotiana tabacum. The sequence goes on along the minus strand of NC_134092.1, from coordinate 133,992,650 downwards.
TGGCCTATCCCTTTCGTATTTTGCTTTTGGACCCCTTCAGTTTCTGGTAGTAAACTTTGAAAGATCCTTTTCAAAACAAATTTTTAGAAAGAAAACGAAAAAGGTAGAGAAGGAGAAAAATCTTTCTGAACCAAAACCTTATCTGGATGACATGACTGGTCCTTATGATCATGACGTGCACCATAGATTCCCGACCCAGTCTATTTGTATCAATCATCTTGCCTGATGGTCTTACTTGCTGGGGATAAATGAGTGTCCATTTCTTTGCGAACGCGGACCCTTTTGCTGATCTGCCTTGTCGCCTCATAGTGCCCTTCGAGGGGTTTTCACTAATGAGACTCTCTCTTTTCTCTCAGCTCCCGGCGCCTTATGGTGCCTGTAAAGGTTTTCACCGATAAGACTCTCTCGTTTTATATCTCTCATCTTTCGTCGCCTTATGGTGCCTGTGAAGGTTTTCACCGATAAGACTCTCTCATTTGATTTCTTCAGCGGGGAATTGGAGTGCTGTTGATATGACCCTCTCTTTGGAGATTATTTTGGACTATCAATTAGTTTTATGATCCTCTTCTTCGCCGAGGATCAGTGTATTATTCTCGGCTTCCTTTACCTGACTTGGCACCTCTTGGATATTGATCGGGAGGTCTTTTGGACGTCGATGTTGGTTTTGGTGTGGGGCTAAAAGAAAGGCTTATCAAAAAATGAAATAACTTTGATGGGTGATCCGCTACAACTTTTGGAATCAAACCTTTGTTGGAATTTTAAAACATAGCCTCTGCCCCAGTTTTCTTGCTTGGGGGATTTTATTTTTACTCTATGTTGAGCTATGTGCGTTATGTACACTGTGCCTATTATGCGTATTTATGTACACTATGCACCCTATGTACACTACGATGCATACTATGACCGAGTCGTGAGGCGCCTACGTATCCTCTTTGAGGAATCAGGTCAAACGTAGTTCCCACGGTTTGTGATTTTTATCTTCTTCTTCTTTTTCTCTTTTTTTTTTCTCTTTTTTTTTTCTCTTTTTTTTTTCATTTTCTCTTAAAAAATTTCTTTTCTTCTTCTTTCTCTTTTCCATATCTTTTCCGTTAGTGATTCCAAAAGAGGGGTATGAAAGAACAACTTAAGGCTCAAAAAGGGGAAACAAGGGTAAAAGTGTTTGGATAGAAGAAAGAATTGCCTCCGTCATTTCATTATCCAATAAGTACTAAGTACAAACAAACGAACCAATAATTGCCATAATCAAAGAAGTTACGCATAGTATCTTTTGACTGCATCCGAATTGATAGCCATGTCAACACATCTTCCCTCGATATCCGTCAAACACAACGCACCGTTGGACAATACTCTGGTCACGATATAAGGCCCTTGCCAATTTGGGACGAACTTGCCTTTTGCTTCGACCTGATGCAGGAGGATCTTCTTCAATACCTGCTGCCCTACTTCAAACTTCCTGGGGCGTACCTTCTTATTATATGTTCTCGCCATTATCTTCTGATACAGCTGACCATGGCACACTGCTGCCAATCTTTTTTCGTCTATCAAGCTCAACTGTTCCAATCGAGCTCTGACCCATTCATTATCATCAATCTCGGCTTCAGCGACAATCCGGAGGGACGGAATTTCGACCTCCGCTGGTATTACGGCCTCAGTTTCGTACACCAGCAAATAAGGAGTTGCACCTATGGAAGTCCGGACGGTAGTGCGATAACCCAAAAGCAAAGGGTAATCTCTCGTGCCATTGTCTAGATCCTTCCACCATCTTTCGCAGTATCTTCTTGATGTTCTTATTGGCTGCTTCGACCGCTCCATTCGCCTTGGGACGATATGGGGTGGAATTGCGGTGTGTAATCTTGAATTGTTGGCATACCTCTCTCATCAGGCTACTGTTAAGATTTGCACCGTTATCCGTAATGATTACTTTTGGGATCCCAAATCTGCAGATGATATGGGAGTGCACAAAATCCACCACTGCCTTTTTAGTTACCGACTTGAAGGTTTTAGCCTCAACCCATTTGGTGAAGTAGTCAATGGTTACTAGAATGAACCTATGACCGTTGGATGCTGCTGGCTCGATAGGTCCAATGACATCCATGCCCCATGCCACAAACGGCCAGGGTGCTGACATCGTGTGTAACTCTGTTGGCGGGGAATGAATCAGATCTCCGTGTATCTGACACTGATGGCATTTTCTCACGAAAGAGATACAGTCATGCTCCATGGTAAGCCAATAATACCCTGCTCGAAGGATCTTCCTTGCCAATACATATCCGCTCATTATGTGGCCCGCAAACTCCAGCGTGTACCTCTGCCATAATTGTCGTGGCTTGACCGGCATCTACACATCTCAACAATCCCAAATCCGGGGTTCTTTTGTACAAAACTCCTCCGTTGAGGAAGAAACCATTCGACAAACGCCGAAGGGCTCTTTTTTGGTCTCCAGTGGCCTGTTCCGGATATATCCCCATTCTGAGGTATACCTTGATATCATGAAACCAGGGTTCGTCATCTGCTTTCTCTTCTACGGCATTGCAATAAGCGTGCTGATCACGGACCTGGATGTGCAGAGGATCAACATATATTTTGTCAAGGTGGTGCAACATTGATGCTAAGGTGGCCAATGCATCCGCAACCTCGTTATGAATTCTCGGGATATGTTTGAATTTCACCGATCGAAATTGCTTGCTCAAATCGTGCAAGCATTGTCGATAAGGTATGAGTTTCAAGTCCCGTGTTTCCCATTCGCCCTGAATCTGATGTACCAAGAGGTCTGAGTCTCCCAAGACCAAGACGTCTTGGACATCCATGTCCGCAGCCAATCGCAGACCCAAAATGCAAGCTTCATACTCGGCCATAATATTGGTGCAATAGAAGCGTAGTTGAGCCGTAACAGGATAATGGCGTCCTGTTTCGGAAATGAGTACTGCTCCTATTCCAACCCCCTTCGCGTTTGCGGCTCCATCGAAGAAAAGCTTCCAACCTGTTTCCTCGGGTAACTCCAGCTCACTTGTATGCATCACTTCTTCGTCGGGAAAATACGTTCTTAAAGGTTCATATTTTTCATCAACGGGATTCTCTGCCAAATGGTCGGCCAGTGCTTGGGCTTTCATGGTTGTCCTTGTCACATAGATGATATCGAACTCTGTGAGCAGAATTTGCCATTTTGCCAACCTCCCTGTGGGCATAGGTTTCTGAAAGATATACTTTAATGGGTCCAAACGGGATATGAGATAAGTAGTATACGAGGACAGGTAGTGTTTCAACTTCTGAGCTACCCAAGTTAGGGCGCAGCATGTTTTCTCGAGTTGAGTGTACTTGACTTCATATACTGTGAATTTCTTGCTAAGATAGTAGATGGCCTGCTCCTTCCTTCCTGTGTCATCATGTTGCCCTAGTACACAAGCAAATGAATTTTCCAGGACCGTTAGATAAAGAATTAAGGGCTTCCCTGGCTTAGGCGGGACCAATACGGGTGGATTAGACAGATACCCTTTGATTTGGTCGAAAGCCTCTTGACACTCTGCCGTCCAACTTACCGCAGCATCCTTTTTCAGCAGCCGAAATATGGGTTCACAAGTTGCTGTGAGTTGAGCGATGAACCTGCTGATGTAATTGAGTCTACCTAGCAAACTCATGACCTCTATCTTGTTCTTTGGCGGTGGCAAATCTCAGATGGATTCGATCTTGGATGGGTCTAACTCAATCCCCCGCCGACTGACGATGAATCCTAACAGCTTTCCTGATGGAACCCCGAATGCGCATTTGGCCGGATTGAGCTTGATATCATACCTTCGGAGTCTTTGGAAAAATCTCCTTAGGTCTCCTACATGGGCTTCTTGACGTCAGGACTTTATGATCACATCATCTACGTACACCTCAATTTCTTTGTGTATCATGTCGTGAAACACAGCAGTCATTGCTCGCATGTATGTTGCCCCAGCATTCTTCAATCCGAACGGCATTACCCGATAGCAGTAAGTTCTCCATGGCGTAATAAAAGCTGTCTTTTCCGCATCTTCCTCGTCCATCAGGATCTGATGATAACCCGCATAGCAATCCACAAAGGATCCGATCTCGTGCCCAGCGCAATTATCGATCAGGATATGGATGTTGGGCAACGGAAAATTGTCCTTGGGACTTGCTTTGTTGAGATTGCGGTAGTCGACGCACACCCTGATTTTTCCATCCTTCTTTGGGACTGGTACCACATTGGCCAACCACTCGGGATATCGAGTGACCCGAATGACCTTCGCCTGCAATTGCTTAATAACCTCTTCTTTGATCTTTACACTCATTTCTGTTTTAAATTTCCTTAGCTTTTGCTTGACCGGAGGGAATACCGGGTCAGTGGGCAATTTGTGAACCACTAAATTGGTGCTTAATCCCGGCATATCATCATATGACCATGCAAAAATATCTTTGAATTCCACGAGGGTTTTGATCAATTCTTCCTTGACATTCGGCTTAATATGGATGCTGATTTTGGTTTCTCGGACATTATCAGCGTCTCCTAGATTCACAGCCTCAATGTCATTTAGGTTAGGTTTGGGTTTTTCTTCAAATTGGCACAGTTCTCGGTTTATCTCTTCGAAGGCTTTATCTTCGTCATATTCAGATTCATCGTCACAAACGACCTCTTGTACCTTTAAGTCGGATTCAGATTGATTTATTAGACTAGGTCGAAGATCCGCTGTGCATGCCATGTCGTTAGAACCAGTAAAAAGAGAACTGTTTAGAAAGAAAAAGAACAAAACAAAATTAAAATGAGACAAAAGAAGAGAACTTTATTAAACTTGCGGGATAAAAGGGTTCACACTTTTACAAAACAAAAGTAAAATTTGGATTACACCCTGGAATAATCCGAACAAAACAAACAAACAAAACATAAATCAAAGCCTACTACCAAGACTCCCCTCGGACAGGAAGAGGAGTAACTGTCCAATTGTTGGTTTTGGCCTCAGGCCCCACAAACTGTATCTCTGCTCTGCTGGAACCTTCTCCAGCTTCTATCATACTGACATCAGCGAATAACCTCTCGAAACTCTGATTCAGGTCCCCATCCATACCAATCAATGGTCCTAGAATCTTCGGGACTGGCGACCCTTTGGCGCTTGCTCTGACAAAAGATCTTGAGAGATGTGGCACGGGTTTGGGAAGATACCAGACTTTCTTCTTCATTTTCCGCACTTGCTTTACATCTGCTGCGGTTGGTTTGAACCCCAATCCGAAAGTTTCCAGATTTTTAGGCAGGGAAACAGGTTGGACAATCCCATGAAGCTCGACTCCCAGGCCCTTTCCTGGCACAAATCCATTACCCAACATTTCCGAAACCATCATGACTGTCGCGGAAGCTACCCTAGGGTACGGGATGCTTTCTCCCTCAGCAATTTTGTTTGCCGACCTTGTATCGAAAATCTGGTAGACCCAAGGACCTTTGTCATCATCGGTCTCTATGAAAGGTACAATGGCGCCACCCATGGTGCACGTCGTGTCCTCGCCGTGTAGTACGACCTCTTGTCTTTCCCACTCGAACTTCACCATCTGATGTAGGGTGGAGGGCACTGCTTTGGCTGCATGAATCCATGGTCGTCCTAACAGAAGGTTATAAGATACTGTGGCATCTAACACCTGGAACTCCATGGTGAACAGGACTGGACCGATGGTCAATTCAAGTACAACATCCCCTACAGTGGCTGTTCCATTTCCGTCAAATCCTCGGACACAGATGCTATTCTTGTGGATTCTTCCGTGGTCGATCTTTAACTGGTTCAGAGTGGATAATGGGCAGATATTGGCACTTGAACCGTTATCCACCAATACCCGAGTAACTACCGAGTTTTCACATTTGACAGTTAGGTAGAGAGCTTTATTATGCTCTGTACCTTCCATCGGCAGGTCATCATCTGAGAATGTTACCCTGTTCACCTCGAAAATCTTGTTAGCAATGGTTTCCAGGTGGTTTACAGAAATCTCGTTGGGCACATGAGTTTCGTTCAATATCTTCATCAAGGCCCAACGATGCTCCTCAGAATGGATCAGTAATGACAACAGCGAGATCTGGGCCGGTGTTTTCCTCAGCTGTTCGACCACAGAGTAGTCCTGCACTTTCATCTTTCTCAGGAACTCCTCAGCCTCTTCTTCGGACACAGGTTTCTTGGTTGCAGCCGGGTTGGTTCTTCTCAGCTCCACCGGAGCAAAACACCGACCTGATCGAGTCAGCCCTTGCGCTTCACAACTAACTTCCTCCACTGTTTTCCTTTGTACATCACCACTACCTTCTCGTATTTCCAAGGCACAGCCTTGCTATCAATCATCGGCAGCTGGACTACAGGCTTTATAGTGACCAGTTCTCTGTATACCCCCTTCAACACAACTGCAGGTGTGGGCGGAGTCCCTGATATTACCAACTTGTTTGGCTCGGGTTTGCTTGTTATGGCGGACGGGCTCTTTTCCAATATCACTACTGGCTTGACGCCTTCCCCCTGCGACTGTACCCTCGTTCCCCCACTGGTTGATCCTTCTTTCGGGGCGGCCTGGATCATCATCACTGTCTGTGAGGGTTTTCTCAACTCTCCTCCCCCATACACCAACTCAATCATGTGAGTCTCGTGGTGCATTGGCAGTGGGTTCTGGTTGATGTTGGGAGCTTCCGGTGTCTGGACCTCGATCTTATTGGTGTCGATAAGATCCTGTATGGCATGCCTCAATTTCCAACACTTTTCGGTATCATGCCCCAACATCCCTGAGCAGTACTCACAGCTTATTGATTGGTCCAAGTTTTGGGGCGAGGGATTTGGTCCTCGAGTCTCGACCGAACTAACCAAACCCAATTGCCTCAATTTGTGGAACAAAGCGGTGTAGGTTTCTCCCAACTCAGTGAAAGTTCTCTGTTTCCGCAGCCTGTCATTCCTAGCAGCTGGATTTCCCCGAAAGCCTGCCCCTGGAGGGTTTCTATATGCCCCTGGTGGAGGATAGGTGTTTTGTGGTGCATATGTATTCTGGGGAGCCGGTGCGCGCCATTGAGGGTAAACCAGAGGCTGGATGTATGTCTGGGCCTGGTGTACGGAACAATGTGGTTCTCAAGGCGGATAGCAATGTTGTGGTGTGTTGTATGGGTAGTTTGGCCTGTGAGGTCTGGGTTGGTTGTAGTGTGGCTTGCCAGCCCTGGACCAACTGCATGCCTCGATCGTGGCAATTTCTTCTTTCTTTCTTCTTCCCAGCGCACCTCTCGTGCCGCTCTGAATAGCCTGGATCGTGGCCTTTAGTGCCGAATAATTCAAGATTTTGTCAGACCTCAGACCTTCTTCTATCATGACCCCTATCTTCACTACCTCATTGAAGGATTTTCCAACCGTCGTCACCAAGTGACCAAAGTAGGTTGGATCCAATGTTTGTAAGAAATAGTCCACCATCTCTCCCTCTCTCATGGGAGGATCGACTCTGGCTGCTTGCTCTCTCCAACGAAACCCGTACTCGCAAAAACTTTCCCCAGGTTTCTTCCCAGTCCTCAACAATGTGAGACGGTCAGGGACTATCTCGAGATTGTACTGGAAATGACCTGCGAAAGCCTGCGCTAGATCATCCCAAGTGTACCACCTATTGGAATCCTGCCTGGTATACCATTCTAGTGCAGATCCGCTCAGACTTTGGCCAAAATAAGCTATTAGCAGCTCATCTTTGTCGTCTGCCCCTCTCATTTTGCTACAGAATCCCCGCAAATGTGCCATGGGATCACCGTGCCCTTCATATAAATCAAACTTAGGCATTTTGAACCCAGCCGGGAGTTGGACGTCCGGGAAAGGGCATAAATCTTTGTAAGCTACGCTGACTTGGTTGCCCAAACCGTGCAGGTTCCTGAAGGACTGCTCCAGGCTTTTGAACTTTCTCAATACCTCATCCTGTTCAGGGGCTTTAACTGGCTTTTCAATCTCTGCCGGTACCTCCAAGTGCGGATTATAGGCCTGTGGTTCGGGGGCATGGAATGTGGGCTCAGGGGGATAGTATTGCGTATCGTGAGCCTGAAACAATGGCTCACTGGTCGTTCTTTGCAAGGTGGCTGATATGGGTCCCACAAAAGTGGGAATATTTGGTGTTGGGAGAGGTTGATGGGGTGGTGGAGCTTGGGAATCATGTGGGCTTCTTTCCTGATGATAACGGGGATTCGGGAGGCTTGTTGAAGGGCCGGAGTGAGGGTATTCCGGCATGTGCCCCAGTGGCTCAGGGCTCTTTTGTGCTTTGGCTAGAGCTAGCTGCATTGCATTCATCTCTAGTCCCATCCTTTCAATCTTTTCCATTGCTTCTTTTAACAATTGGCTCATTGGCCTTTCCTCCTCGTTACTATTCTCTGAAGTAGTCATGCTTATTGCTACCGGTCCTTTGGATCTGGTTTGGTAAGGGTGTGTTGCCAGAATTCTTTAACAACTAACGGTCTGGTATCATACAACAACAAACTTTGTTAGCGTTAGAGTTTAACAGATTTGATCACAACACATAGAGGATGCAATGCTCCTAGGCAGTTAACCGTTTCTACGTGCTTTGCTTCAAACAACATGCATCATCCTGGCTTGCTCATTTGTCCTCCTTTTAAAACACTTTGGGAAACCCTGTATTTTATTTTATTTTTGTATTTTCTTTTCTTTCTTTATCAAAAGCGGTCGAATCTTATGGGGATTACCTACGTATCACGTCCCCGCGCGAATCAGACCAGGCGTAGTTCTGCCTTAAAGTAAAGAAACACAAAATTCTTGTGAAATCATTAAATTTATCCTCAAAATTTTGCTATTACTTCAAACAAGGAATAGCAATAGTACAGACTCCACAGTTCTTAACCCGTTTTGACTAAAAGAAAAGAAGACAACATATGGGAAAGCAACAAAGCCAAATAAACAAGACTTGATCAAAGATTAGTTTTCCAACTTAGGGGCCCGCGAGGCATCATTCGGCCTTTCCGCGGCCCTTGGTGTGAGGTCCCTCTGCAGGCTTTTCAATTCATTCATGATTCGGTGGACGCAGCCCATGATGGAAACAAGGAGGGTCTTCCGAGGCATTTGCTCGCATGTCAGGCATCTCATGTAGATGTAATGCCCAATCTCGTCGATCCTTCCTCGAATGTTGTCCCTTTCCGTGAACAACTGCCTTATCTGTCGGTTCTTTAATCCTAGTGTTTGCGCATTGTTGGCAAGTTGATCCTGGAACATCTCCATTTGTCTTTCCATTCTGGTCATTGCATCGTAACAGCGCCTTCTATCGGCTTGGGCATCTCGTGTTTGCTTGAAGATCCGCTCTTGAAGAGTGGAATTCGTTTCCCTTAACGTCCCGATGCTCAGTTCATAATCTCTTATGACTTGTTGCAGGCGCTGCCTCTGGGCCATTGTACCTTTTGCCCACTTGGTCCGCAATCTTGCTGTGCTAGCCTTGGATTTTTCCAAATCTTCCTGGCATTCCATAACCTGATCCTTTAACCCCGCTATCAATCTTTTATCTGCCCGGCTTCTCAGCTGGTTGTCGGCCTCCCTTTTCATCTTCTGGATCTGAGCTTTGAGGATATCGCCTTCTCTGATTAATCTGTTCTTTTCTCCCTTGTGGGCAGCGGACTGTAATTGGCATTCAAACTTCATATCCTGAACTTGTTGCTTTAGTTTGCCTGTTTCGGCAAGATATTCCCGCTCTTTGGCTAACCAGCCCCACTGCTCTTGTGAAGACTTGGCAAATTCCTGCAGGTGAGGTCTTTTGGTCGGCCTTCCAGATGATGTCTCCCCTTTGTACCAGGCCTGATACCCGGGTGAAACTTCCCCTTTTGCCGGATTCGCTACACAAGTATTCGCTTCTAAGTATTGACATTGGCTCCAAATTTGGTGAACCCTTGCTTCAAGAAACTGGCCATCGGGACTGATCTCAATCACCTGGGTGCTTAGATCCTCGTCTTTCGACACTATCTGACACCTCCCAAGTTGCCTTAAAACCCGATGCGGCGCATATGGTTGAATGCTCTTAAGTCCCATTAAGAGAAAATGGGGCCTGGCTGCTGGCATGTATATGACTTCGTCGATCGGTAACCATCCTAGCGTCCACTGTATTTGACTGGCATCGAGGGTACGGAAATATGAGGTCCATGTCGTGACTCCTTCAGGTAGGTAGGTCTCATTAACTCTGGTATAGAACTCCTCTATGCAGGTCTTTTCAATGGATCCATGGCTCAGAAACTGGGCTCGGTGACATAAGTGTTCGGTCATCCACATTTGCAACAACAAGTTGCAACCCTCGAAAAAGTTTCCTCCGGCTTTGCAAGACGTGAGAGCCCGGAACATATCAGATACTATCATGGGCGCCAATGTACCGTCTCTCTGTGTGAGCAATGTACTGACGACCCCTGCTATCTTTATGTCGATATTCCCGTCTTTTCTTGGGAATACTAAGAGTCCTAAGAAAGTTATCATGAAAGCAATCCGTCTATGTTTATCCCACTTTTGACGATTACTTTTGCTGCACAACTGGTTTTCTGGCTTGTCGAATCCTCCTATGTGACCATATCTTTGGTATATGAAACTCATAGTGCAAAAATCTTTTGCCAAGTCAGGGTTATGAATTGTTCTGACTATCTTTAAGGAGTCCAGAAACCGGTGTATTGCCACAGTTCTTGGAGCAATCAGATATTTGTGCCTCAATGGAGTCTCCGCACTGCCGATATACCCTGCTATTTCTTCTAAAGTTGGGGTAAGTTCAAAGTCCGAGAAATGGAAGACATTGTGCACAGGATCCCAGTGGGGGACTAGTGCCCTTATGATATCTCCCCGTGGCCTGATATCTAACAAACTCGTGAGGCCTTTCAGATACTTCTTGATTTCGTCATGCCCTTCTTTGCCTAAATCATTCCACCAGAGCCGCAATTGGAGGGGAATTTTATTCATGATTGAAAAGGGTTCATTTGGAGTAGTGCTCATTCTGCACATTTATTAATAAGATTTTAACAAACGAAACTTATTCTGATAAAAACAAAAACATACGCGATTTTTCTCAAAAGGATTTCTGAACACGACCTCTCAACACTTCATGAACGAAGATTTTTAAGGTTGTGTGATAAAAAAAAGCGAGGTGGCCGTCTGTACAAAGGCAGCCTTCCGGAGTTCCTTTTGGGAACATTTGGCTATTTTTGATATAAGCGGCATCACCCGACTTCTTCATGACAAAATTAAAATTTTGACATTTTTTTTTGTCATTCACTTGTTTTTGGCTTTTTAGCAAAACGTGGGGTTGGACCCAATGAGGGTTGCCTACGTATCTCACATCCGGTGAGAATCAAACCTACGTAGTTCGGGCAATTTAAATGAACAAGCATCTCTTTTTTTTTATTTTTTATTGCAAGACAAACCATTTTTGAAAACAAGACAAAATAACTCTTCATTTTTCAAAAAGATAAAATAACCTATTTTTCCAAACTAAAATAAAGACTTTTTTTTTCATTTTCTTTTCAACAAACGATTTTCCAAAAATAAAAGACTTTTTTTTATTTTTTCTATTTTTCATTTTCTAAAATAATCAATTAATACCTTAACTGTTATGTCTCTTTTTGTTTCCTCTTTTCTCTTTTTTTTTTCAACATTCCCAAGATTCAGAAACCGGTCAACATGCAGGTTTGAAACAAATATATGTACGTAGCAAGTAAGATGCATCAGGATGGTCTTCTCTGTTTCAGGTTGCTATTCCTAGACGGACCCAACCCCTGTGTTGAGTACCCTAAGTCAAAATGCACATGATGCAGACAAGCGTTCCTACTAGGGATCCGGCATGAAGTCACGTTATTCTATGTTCAAAAACCTGGGTCGGTGTTCTAGACAGTGTACCCGAGCGGACAACTCGAGCTGAGGAAGGAGCTCCTTTCCGGGAACCAAAAGGCCAGCCGGCTTAGAAACTTTCCGAGCCTCTTTTATTTAGGGTATGACACTAACAGAATAGGAGTCTCAACCAGTAAGCACATCCCCGGAGGTAAGAAGAGAAGGGTTTTGGCACAGTTTATATACAGTTCAAATAACATCAAAGCGGTAAAGGCATCATTTAGCACATTGAGCCCAAACGTATAATAAAATCAGATAATAAATAAAGCCAAATAATAACAATTATTCTAAGCTCGAATTCTTAACCCTGAACCAGTGGTTCTGGGTGGATCCCCAGCAGAGTCGCCAGAGCTGTCACACCTCCTTTTTCCGCACCCGCGAGGGGGTACAAGGGAGTTTTTTCCAATTAAAGGACAATCGAAACGGGATTGATTTATTTATTTCAGAGTCGCCACTTGGGAGATTTAGGGTGTCCCAAGTCACCAATTTTAATCCCGAATCGAGGAAAAGAATGACTCCATATTACAGTCTGCGTACCAGAAATCTGGATAAGGAATTCTGTTAACCCGGGAGAAGGTGTTAGGCATTCCCGAGTTCCGTGGTTCTAGCACGGTCACTCAACTGTTATATTCGGCTTGATTATCTGATTTTATACAAATATGAACTTATGTGCCAATTTTATCTCTTGACCGCTTTTATTATTATTTTTTACGAGAATTGCAATGTCGTGAAAATATATCTCGAACCACGTTACATCAATGCACCCGTGGTTATTGACATATCTCGACTCGGTTGAGATTTGGATTTGGGTCACATATATGTGCACCCGAATTAAGGAAAATAAATTATTAAGACGCGCCTAAAGCAACTAACGTATTGTTATTTTGGGGAAGGCCGTAATTATTTCTTACATGCTTGACTTAAAAAAACGGAACAACTGAAACTAACCCTTTATAACTTAAACGGTATTACCATGTGTTTAGCTACACTATTTTTCTTTTTGCTATAATACAAATTGCCTAATATGCCTTCGAAATACACATTACCTACTGATGAATTAAGATGACACAAATGTGATCACTGCATTTATTTTAACAGACCCTATGTGAAACCCTTGTTGGCCGAGTGTCACTATTCTCCAGCTGACTTCTTTTCTGATTTTACATACAACAACAGGTTACGGACCAAACTCAATAAGGCTAAAAATTATTTCGTTACATAGTTCGAAAGCCTAAACTTTACATGTTGAACATATAAGCATTCTAAACTACAAACAGCAGAAAAGTGGTAACTATGCTAATGTTTGGACTGCAATACTTCTCATGCTCTTATTCAACTCCAAACTTCACCATTTACATCAATGAATTTAGAATGGGTACCTGGATGTTTGAACAATAAGAAGGAGATGAAGAAAAGTATCAGCAACAGGCAACCAAACAGCAAGCAACACAGCAACAATAACCAGCCTCAGTGATGAAGCTCACAAGTGGTCGAGCACCAAACAAACCAAACCC